>NC_046617.1:3941347-4254055 GCF_900324465.2 Anabas testudineus | reverse complement strand
ACATGAAATGGTTGTATTATGATTTGTTTTATATACATTTGTAGAGTTGGATTACAGCTGAGCAGTTATTCTTTGGGGCGTCTTAGCATAGAGCCATTACAGGAACACTAGATGTCGCTGTTTGCTTGTTAAATACAGCTTTGAGAACTCCTGAACACAACGTACTGTACATTTGTTATAAGTAATGGTATAGGATGTTCTTTATATTGAAGGTGTCAGACACTAAAGCTATATTTGCTGCCTCTATCTATATTTAATACCAGTCCTCTGCTCCTATAGTTTTGCTTTCTGGGCTGAACATTAGAAAAATAATGCAGTTTCATTGCAGCTCTGCAGTCTAACCGTGCCTGCTGTTTGCACTTGTAGGCAAAACTACAAAGATTACTCGATGGAGTCTCGTACACAGTTCAGAATACACGCTGCTCTGGCCAAACTCAAGGCCGACCCCGGAGAAGAGGAGGACACTCATCTTTAGAGGACTGCAAAGGCTCGACACAGTGGACTCTCCATTTCCCTCACAGTTGTGGCTGTTTTTAAACTAATATCTACTTTTAACAGCTGGACACTGGATATTTAATCTGTGTGCTGATATACCTTATTAGGCGTCACAGTCTGCACTAACATCTCGCTAGACTAAGGTATAATGAGCTGTGAAGAGAATAAT
Organism: Anabas testudineus; assembly: GCF_900324465.2. Lineage (NCBI taxonomy): Eukaryota > Metazoa > Chordata > Actinopteri > Anabantiformes > Anabantidae > Anabas > Anabas testudineus. The sequence continues at coordinate 4,253,391 of NC_046617.1, read as the reverse complement.
AAAAAAAAAAAGCCAAGTGGACATTGTGGGATCACGAATTTCACTGCCTTAGACACGTTAACACAGACTTGAGTGTAAATAAGTCTTTTTATTTTATGGACAAAGTTTGTACTGTACACAGAATATAAAAGAACACTAAGTCTTAATCAGTGGATAGCTACTAGAAATATCATGTGTAATACACTGTATGGGTTAAAGTAATTATAATTCATTATTTGCCACTGAAGAGCTCGGTATGATTATTACATAATTAACTTCTGCAGACTGTATTTGAAGGTGTTCAGATGTTTGTGGTATTTCACAAACAGCTGCACAATTATCATTACACCTCAAATTAATAGATCACAAGCCTATAGTCTGTGCTACGGGACACATGCATGGTCACTGCATTTGTCCTTTTCTGTACAGCTGCAGTGTAAATGCAGACATGCATATCACGGCCAGAGAGGTACAACAGATTACTGTTGTTTTAAACTGAATTAATGGAAAGTCAGTGTTTCACCTAAACTGGGATCATTGCGTGCACTTTCCACAAATGTTCAAACGTATTAAAATTATTTTTGCATAAATAAATTCTACAAGTGAATGTGTCTTAAATAATCACCAATGTTTTAATCAGGAGAGGGAATTCCTATAAATGTATTTAATATGTATAATAGAAAAGGAGTCCTAGGTGAGTGGACCCCATTGTGACATGATTTAAAGCAAATCTACAGATACAGTCAAAACACTAATGGGAGCGGTGAAGAAGTAAAGAGTAAAGGCTGCAGATGTAGATGTGGATGTGAAGTAGGACTTTGAATGACATCAGCGAAGGACCGATGGATGCTGGTTCTGGTGGATCAATATCATCTTAAACTATGCAGAATACACCATTTTCTTTTTTGTTTTGAGCTATATTCGTCCGCCCTTGTGGCCATGACTTCATTGTGTGTCGAGGCTCACCAAGCACAGCTACATTAACATGTTGTTTGTGTTTTTTTTAAACCAGTTTTGTGCCTCCACATTTAGTTTTAGTATAACTCAGACTAATTCTTAAGACCTGACAGTAAACTACACCGTTACCTTTAAAAAGAGACCAGAGACACGACTGTTGTTTGTGCACAAATAAGCTGGAAATATTTAGATCATGCCCTCTGTATAGAAATTAATTTATTTTTGACCATAGGTCATGGAAAATTTACAAATACACAAGCAGATGATAGTTCAATAGAAAAAAAGAGTTTTAATAGCTATTTATGTCTGAAATGGTTCAGTCCAAGACTACGAGGAGGTAGCAGGAGGCGTGACAAGAGCTGCTGCCTGCTCCTCTTTCAGTCTGCGTTTCATTAGTTTCTTCTTCTTCTTCTCCTCTTTTTCTATTTCAGCAACCATTTCCAAGAACTTGGGGCTGCGGGGGTCCACCGTGTAGCCAAAGCGCTCTCTGGCCTCAACCAGCAGCCTTGCACGGCTGACTTTATCCTCCTTTAGCTTCTGTTTGGTTTCTCTCTTCTCTCTGCGCCAGTCGGCTATCATCTTGGGCATTTTGGCCATGTTAGCTGCAATGAGTTTCTCTCTATGGCAGAAAAAGAAAAGATTCGTATAAAAGATATAGTGTGTCACTTTCAGCAACTAGTGGCTGGGCCGCCATGAAACTTGAAACAAGTTCTCCTCAGGATGAGTTGTTAGACGTGTAATGACTTCATCTAGTGCCATTTTAGTTTGATTAGAATCTTGTGAGGTGAACTGATTAAACTAAGACATATATGGTGATAAACATTAACATGTTAGCGTTGCAACAAACAAGACTTTTGCACCAACTTCACCACAACTGCTGAGTAGGTTGGGTTGTGGTTGTATGTTTGTCACTTGTACACAGATCAGCCACAATATTAAAACAGTCTGGACGGTTTAACACGAGCACTCTGATTAGTGTAGGGCTACACAGCAAACTGTGACGCTGTGTGTGTGTGTGTGTGTGTGTGTGTGAGAGAGAGACACCCATCAATCATGGCCCACAAGAAAGCTTTCTCATGCCGACAAACTTTTCATCACTGTCTTATCTTAATTTTTGTGTAGAATAACTTGCTACACGTGTCTTAATATTTAACATATTACACCTGCTGTGGATGAGTAAAGACACCAGCTGTCAGGAACTGAAGATGTAAACTGTTAGACAATTGTATGTGGAGTGAAGACAGAGTTAAAACCAAGCTGATCGTTGTCATTTGTAGTTAATGGTGATGTTAATACAATGTTGGATAGTTTGATGAATAACGTTTCATACATAATAACGCATCATAATGGTTTATATGGTTAGTAATAGTAATGCAAATTTAAGTTATTCATTCCGTTGATCATAATCTTTAATCAAGATGATTTTTTATCCAAGAGAAAAATGCCTTCAGAGCACTGGTTAAGTGTTGTCAAACGCAAACGACCTTGTCTTTTATTATATCAGTTAACGTCTGGCGTGTATTAAATTACCGCTAACGTTTTCACCATTCATGTGTCTGTGAAATACACATTCACACATCATTAAGACGAGAGGGTGACCGGACCAATATACCCGTTTCACTGCTTATTTAAACTAGCTGTCCGATAATGGACGCACATGACATTAGCAGGGCTAGCATAACTTACTTCGCCAGTCGTTTCTCAGCTTCCTCCTTTTCCTTGGCCTCTATTTTCTTCTGCATTACTTCCAATGGAGGGTGCCACTCGTTTTCTTCTGCGATGATCTTGTCCAGCTGCTCATGGCTCGGCCACAGAGAGGCAGGGTCGATGCCCGACGCTGAGCCATACCGACCGAACAGCTTCCTGTCGTAGCGGGCCGTCTTCTGCCACTCCGGTGTCTTCTCGCTGTCTTTGTCTGGGAGGTACGGCTCACTGAGGTTTAACTTTAAAGGTCTGGGATTGTATGACGCCGTCGGTAATAGACGTCCACATTGAGTAGTCGCACAAAGTATAGTGTTTGATGATGAAATTGACTTTAAAGTGCTCCATAGCACCGCTGTCCTCCTGCACAACATGGAGGCCGCCATCTTCCTTCATCGTCGAAGGACCCGCTATGAATCATAGGTGGCTGCCGCAGTGCCTGTTCGCTGAGCAGCTCCACGTCTTCTTCGTTGGATTTTATGGCGAGCAGCATCCAGCAATAAGGTGCGTTAGCGCCACCTTCAACCCTGGAGGGTGAACACTTTTGTATTAGCTTAAGTCAAATCTATATAATAGATGATATATATAGGCTACACACATATAATTAAACTGTGGGGGTACTTAGAAATGTCCTTATTTTCCATTTAGAGTCAATATTTAAAAGATTCAGGATTGGTTGCAGAAAGTAAGGCAAATTGAAAAAAACTTATGATCATTTTCAATATTCTCTGACATTTCCTGGACTAACAATTAGTCAAAAAGATAATGGAATGACTTGATACCTGATGATAAAATTGACAAAAACAAAGCAGACTCCAAGATGTACACTTATACACTGGATATACTGTACCTTCAGTACCTTCAGCTGTGTTTGGTCATACCTTCTTTTTGTTTTGTTTTTGTAATTTTTAACTCTGTACAATACTGAAGATATGGAAATTACGACAGAACAGCTGTGGAATTTTGTAGTCAACGAAAACATGGTAAATATGTTATATATATATATATATCATATTGTATTATTTTCACATTATCTTAGATTCTCCAAAGTTACATAGCTACATTATAGCTATGGAAGGTTTTGTTTCCAGCGCTTTGAGACAGTATAACTCAGCAAATGCTCTTTCGCTCTGTGCTTTGCTACACTATCAGGTTTAGATGTTTTCATTTCATTTCTTAAGAAATTGGGTTCTTATTTTGCTTGTACTGGAGAGCTGTGTTAGACAAAGATCAAAGGGGTAGAGCTGGAGAATTAATCACTTTCAGAAGCGTTCTTTGAGGAGTTAAGTTCAGTGGTGGGGGGGCTTGCGTTTCACTCAACATCCCTGTTGACTTGGAAGTAGTTGTGAGCAGGTGGGCTGTAGCCAGCGCACCAGAGCACGAAGGGAAGCTGAGACTCTTTTTAACACCTTCTTTGAACATTTAGGGACCACTGGGCAGGGGAATAAACCTTCTGTGAAAGAAAGGATCTTTGTTTTAAGCTCCTCAGCTCCACCTCCTCCTTCCTCTTTTAGCAGCCTCCCTCAACTTTTATATTTAATTTCTTTTCAAGAAGCGGAGATGGAACAAATGGGGAAGCTCTGGAGTGCAGCACTTACAGAGACAGATGTCATCGCTTTTGTGTTGTGGGAGCACGCCGAGCTCTCCATCGTCATTAAAGATTTAGGGTTCCCATGGCAGGGGTAGCACCAGGCTGGAGGTGGGGGTGGGCATGACAGAGGCTTAATTTGGCTTAGGAGCGATCTGGTGCCAAGCGCGGGGCTTTAGGGATCACATCAACGTCAGTCACAGGCAAATAGGCTTGTTAGCAGTTAGACGATAAGGGGATGGTGGCAAGCTGACAGGTCTATTTCTGAGTGAGAAGGGATGGGTGCTGCGTTAATACATGTTGAGGGAAGTTTTGCAGAACATGTTCACCTGAATTATGGCTGTTTTCAGTCTAAGGAGCAGAAGGTATCTACCGAGAGGTTGAAGTCCATCCATTAGGATGAACTGTAAAGGGTCAGCCCAGCACAACCCTTTGGCAAGGACACATCTAATTTGGGAAAAAGGGGTGTGTTCAGTTTGAACCCAGCAGCAAAGCTACAAGTACATGTCAGTGTGGCCTATAGAGGCCCTGAGTATCTGAAAGACCACCTTCGTTGGGCTTGGGGAACTCGTGTACAGCCAGAGTTAGTGTAACGACGTGGGCTTGGTAAGGTTTAATAACAACATATACTGTTGGTATAAAACTCCTAATCTCTCACTTCCTGACATTCTAGAGACAATGTCAACTTTAACTTTCTGTGTATTTGCTAGGAAACTGCACAAAATGTCACGACCAGTTGTCAGGATAACATTTATCAGGGGATAGAATAATTATCATGAGATTTCCTTTGTAATAATAGAAATCTCTCACACACACTCACTCACATCCAAATGCGCGCGCACACACACACACACACACACACACACACACACACACACACACACACACACACACACACACACACACACACACACACACAAACGAGCCAAGGTTTGGTTTTGTCTTTCCTGTGAAACAATTTGCCAAGCTAGTGTTACTATTTGTTGACACAAAGCAGAAATCATAATAAATTGAGTCTAAATGAACCCCTCTTTTGTTGGCCTTAAACAAAGGCAGGGTTTTACTCTGAATCTGGCACCAAGAATTAGATTTGTCAGCATTTCCCCAAAACAAGGGATAAGGACAAAATCCAAATAAAAGAGAGCTGAGCCCCAAAATATCTCCATTTCCTGGTAATGACAGCACTCTGTGGCTACACTGCACAAAGTAGAAGGAACAAAAAAGGCTCCTTAGTAAGAGGAGTCCCTGCAGCGCTGGTGATAAATTACAGCTTTCTGCAGGAACATCACACAGAAATGAATAATCTGAAGGTAGTGTTGTACTTGGCAACATCGATGTAAATTGCCCATAGACAACTTAAGCTCCAACATAAAAAATGTGCAGATCTGTATGGTATCCCTGATTTCTCAATTTGTGGTTAGAAGCGACCGTCATGCACGCAACAAATTAATAAGGGCTGCACAGTTCTTTTTTTATGCTGCTGCATAAGTCATGACTGTGATCAGTCTTGCAGCTCCCTACAGGCTGCTTTTTCAACACCACAACAGCAACCCCCCCTCACCCCCACTAATGTTAAACTTGGACTGAGCCCAACTCAGAACTACCAGCGTAAGCGGTCTTAGGCTGGAGGGGGCTGTTGTGGTATAGTTTTGGGGACTGATGTGTGTGCAGGGGAAAGTGGAGGGCAGAGGAGGATGGTGAGTGTTCAGTGGGGAGCAGCCAATGTAATGGATGTACCACATGGAGATCCAGTTAGTGATGTGTTTTAGAACGCGGTGGGGGGGTGGGTGGGGGTGGGGTGGGGGTTTGAGGAGGGCGGGTAGGTATGAGCAAGGGGGTAGTGGTGGTGGTGGGGTCTCAGTACCCTGCTGCATTCTCTACTGAGCTTCTGGAAAAATGCAACGGCGGCTTTGTGAAAGATTCATCCACCGGGGGGACGGAGAGATGTGGGGAGTGGAGCAGCGCTGCCACCAGAGAGCTCTTATTTCTGCTCACTTTGCAGCAAAGAGTGCAGTAAAAATGGATAGCTGGGACTCCCCGGACCCCCACTGCATTTACTGCCACATAATTGCTGCAACTAAATTATGTTGCATCACAAATCGTTATATCTGATGCTCGTGGAAACACCTGAAGAGAAATACATTCCCATAAACACACGTACAGTGGGTTTACATAAAGACTTGGCATTTGTTCCCAGTATGTAATGATGCTAGATTCCCACAGTAGTAAACAACTGTTCCACACTCTGCCCCTGATACATTAAGATTTTTTTTCCCTACAAATGAACAGCCTTGGGAATTGAACAGATTGTGGTCCATAAAAAATGTGCATGTGCTCGATATGACAGATTTGTAAACAACAATGATAACATCCTCGGAATATTTAGTTATGATGGAGCTTGTAGTTTCTTCTTTCTCTCCAGGAGTCCTGAGGCCTGTACAGCCCAGTCCAGGGTCCTAATGAGATGATGAATGGGAGCGACCGGAGTGATGGAGGCTCTCGATCCACTGGTGACGGCTAATTTAAGGGGAGATTCATCAAATGTGGGCCTGCACTCAGATGCACCTTCATAAAACAGTGCCGGAGTCCAGCGAAGATGAATTGAGGTAATTATCAGCTCTACCTGTTCTCAGCCATCCTCCTCTGACTCTGTCTTCCTGCAGTTCCAATGCCTCTAATTTGTCTGCATGTAGAGCTAATACTTCAATCAAATTCCTCTTTTTACCAGAAGACCTCAACTAAAGTGAGAGATTATTCCACATTATACTAATGCAGCAGTATTGTTGCTCTCATCATCACAAAATGCCACACTAAACGCCTCATTCTGTACATTGGCAACAAATGAGCGACTCACTACACTTTGTCCACTGATACAGTCGGACTATAAGTGCCACAGCTATCACTTGGTCAACATGGTCCAGTTGGCATTGTTGTAAAATGTCATTGGTTTCTATGAATTCTCCTGCCAGAAGTACTGAATATGCTTTGTTTCTGCCAAATGGTCGGAGTGGCAACCTCTTATATGGCAGTTAGGGATGGCAGGGCAGACATTGTACAGCGTTGATGGCACAAACAGAGTCGGTTTAGTAACTACCCACAGCAGGCCTCAGTATACAAAATCAGTGTGGGCCTGTAAGAGTGATCCACCGCATTTGAAGGGTTCAGAGAGTAAAATCCAAAATAAAATATACAGGAGCACAAGCTAAATCAGCTCAGTACAGTTGTAACTAAGGGGTGTTTCCAAGCATCATTAACTAAATCTTTAGGTAGGGTGGTGATGGGTGACATTTAAAATAAGCTCCATTAATGACTAGCACATCCACAGTGTAGTAAAAGCACTCTGCACAAACAGAAGACCGTCCTGGACGCTGCTGAGTTTAGACTAATGTCAGCAAGTCTTTACATTAACTGGGGAAGTTTATACTCTAGCAAGCCCTGCCATCGTAGCCTGAGTTAGTTTTATAGTCGAAAGATCAGTAAGGCATAAGACATCCTGGAAGCCCTTCCTGTTCATAGTACTAGTCAAAAGTCTACAGTACCTTATACAGTAATACCAGAATAGTAGTTCTTAAAGTAAAAGGGCATTTTGCATTTTGTTTTACTAGTTTCACCATTTCCCAACATAAAAAATGCAAAAAGTATTTTTTTTACATGAGGCCCCTACCTGTGAAGACAAGCCTCACTTTTCACTTCAAAATCTGTAAAAGTGATGGTGCAGTAAGCTTTTGAGGTTGTTAACAGGCATGTTTTATACACTCCAGTCAGCTGGTAACATTAAAAACAAAATGAAACAAACAAAAACAAGGCACAAACTGTTTTCAGTCGGGTCATGGAGCTAATTTTAGCTTAATTGTCTTGCTTTCTATTTACATACAAACATTTATGCCAGCTGGAATAATCGATGGTCAGTGGTTAGAAATGAAAAACCTGCTTTTCTCTGCCTCTGCCCGGAGTCAGTCATAATAATAATAATAATAATTTCCAGTGGTAAATCACCATTAAATTTAAATTGCATACCTACCATGCCAGAATATGACAGACATAGCAACAGTAACTAAGGGAGTGCAGCTTAGCAAGCTGTCAACTTGACCTCACGAGCTTCCTGTGACCTAATCACGTGTGAAAGGTCAAGTTACTGAATGATTGGAGCTACAAGCTGCCACCTGATTTAACCTGGAACACCCGGACACCCAGGACGACACACTGCGCTGTAGCTGTACAGTCCCTAGAGTGGGGGGAGCTGAGTCACTGCCTGTGCACAGTCACATCCAGACACATATTTGCACACAGGCACAAATACATGCACCCAGCCCTCAGTCGGAGATTTTTAGGGACTCTGCAGTACAGAGGGGGAATTTAGGAGGGAGGGGGGATGCATGTGGCACCAGCCTGGCGCAGACATCATTCCCGTTGCTCCCTTAGCTGCGCCGGCGCCATCTGTCATCTGCGTGAACATCTGCAAACCCAAGGTGCCCTTGTCACCCAATGTTAGAGCAGTGTGTTTGGCTTTTCCATTAAGGAAACCTGGAGTGATTCAAAAGAACAAACCCATTAGAGTGGAGGCTGTAGTGGCGAATCAGCTGGGTTGTCGAGTCACATTAAATAGTGGGATTCCTCCTCAGGCCACACCGACCTGCCTGTCCAGCATGTCTGGCTAGCGTGACATCTCATCTACTCACTCACTGACAATTTGGCCCGGGTCTGCCATTACTCCATGAGCGCCGTCTCCTCCAGATTCCTTCCTCTGTCTCTCTGGTTCTACCGCAAAACAGATGGCTTCACCCCATCCTCATTTTCAATCTATCTCCACTCGGTGCACTCGAGGTTATGACCAAAATTGAAATCATGTTAGACTCCGGGAGACGTTGAAGAGCTGCACCATGTTGTGAACCCTTTTGGAACAAAAGGCGTTTTGACAACAGCAAATAAAAATGAGCAAAAACAGAATGAGAACATACATTAGAATTGAGTGATAGGTTCACTTCTGCTTTTAGAGATGCTGCTCTGTTCTGACTCCAGCAGAGATCCAGTATTTTAGACAGATGGATTGCTATGCTATGGCTGGACAGTGTATTATTCAACGCTGCAGCTCTGCAGAGAGTATTTTTGTCTATTGCATATGGTGCTGAGCTGGATTACGGCAACAAGATCACAACAATATGCTCATTGACCACCATGCAGGGATATAATCTGAAGGATTATGAAACTAGCTGCTGCCTCTCTGGATGATACAGAGTGATGTGGGAGATTTTCCTTTTTATGAGATTGTCTGATCTCTCACACTCCAGAGTTTTATTTCAATTGTCCCCCTGCTCTGCGCATGAAGCTGGACACAGCAGCGGGCAAAGCTTCTCTTCTCACAGCTGCCTCTCCAAAAGAAAATGGGCAAACACGGGCGCGCAAGCGAGCAGCAAGCTCGCTACCATCTGCTGCAGTGAAAGAGCGAGGATGCTGCTGCTGCTGCTGCTGCTGTTGAGTTGGTTGTGAATTCGAAACAGCAGCTGAGAGGACACACTGTGCCCTGGCCACACAGAGTGGCACCACTGCTGCCCGGCTGCCTGGCACAACAGGCTCCATCTGACACACTGATGAATTCACACACACACACACACACACACACACACACACACACACACACACACAATGAATGATTACAGGCCAAAATCACAGACTGCATTTCAATGTTGATGTGCAACTGAAAACCTAATGGAGATCATCACTCACAAGGCTGTAGAGGAGAGTGAGCTTATTTGTTACACATACGTAGATTTATAATGTTGAACTGTGTGCAGCATCCACTTTTATTCGGGGTCTCTACATGACCATAGAAAGCTGGAGAATTTAAAGCCTCCCGTTGCTACGCTCCTGTTTCTTTTTCGTGAATGGAAAAACTGACCTGCGCTCTCTGCGAGTGAGCTATAAGCTTTGGAACTCTTACAAGCGTTCTGTGAAATGAAATTTGAAAAAAAAAGAAAGAAAGTGGGCTTAAATAACAGAAGAAAAGAGGAATAGGTATCAAGCAGGCATAGACACTAAGCATACAAAACAGAATCCAAACAAACACCCTGGGAGCCCAACATTCAGTCCTGGCCAAAAAGTGGCTGGCAGAGTGAGTGGACTGCCTTTGAAAAGAGCACCTGCATGCTGTAAGAGTCTCAAAAACAAAGACCCCAAGCTCAACAACTCTTGACAGCCACTGGTTCGTCCGTGGACAGAATCCTCATCCCCGCTACTTGATGTGCGTTTATTTGCAATTTGTCACCTGGCTTGTTTACTTTTCTTGCTCACTCATTTGGAACTCACCTTTGTCCGAGCGGGCTCATTAGCAGCGGCCTCGTTCCAGGGAGAAACCACCAGGTTAAAGGCCCGCATTTCTGAACCGAGTGACACGGCTCAGGCGCCGCGCTTTAAATGAGGCTTGGCCCCTGTTCTCGTGGGAAGCAGCGGAGAGAGGAGCCAACAATATGTTTTCACTTTTATGTATTTTCATAAGTCATCTAGTTGGCTATTAAAGTTTATATTTTTCACAAGAAGTCCCACCTTTTCCAAAAAGCTTGTGCTAAAATTAAATCCGCTCCTTCTTCTTTTTCTTTCACTTCTGAAGGCCTCGAGAAGCCTCGGGAGACTGACCCCGGAGTTTAGGCAACATGTTTACCACACATTTCATGCAGGAGCTGCTTTGCATGGTGGGACATAAATTTCCCAGTTTCCCCCTTTGGCAACTGTCTCTCCTTGGTCTTAGTTTCCTAATAGACAGATTTAAAATATAGTGAATGGATGGAGATCAGTACATTTATGCACAAGTTGTGCTTTGATTTGTAATAGGTGGCCCTACAGCTCAGCTCCCCCCTCACCATCAGGGACACCTTTAGAAACGTTTTATATGTTTTTCCAACATCTTTGACATTAAGTTGTAAGTGCCCTCAGAGGTGAGCTAAATTTGATTAATACACACAGATGTGAAATAAAAAGGCCTATTTTATTTTATCCTAGCTATTCATCTAAGTGTTAAAATGCAACTGTATTTACACCTCCAGTGAAATTGTTTATTTCTCAAAATACCCAAAATTACCAAGAATGAATCTGATGATGCAAATAATCTGGATACTTAAAAAACTCACATGCAGCACATACAACAAAATTAAAAACCAAACAAAAGCACAGGACCAACCTTAAATAAATTAGGAACAAGCCCAGCCAGCCTGCACTTATATGATGATGAAGATCACATTACACTGAATACCTTTAAAATGTGGTAATTTTAACGTATTAGATTATTAAATTAATTTTAGTCATTTTTTCTACATAATACAAGTTGCACAGCAGTAGAAAAAATAAAAATAAAGTAAATTAAGTAACATTAGTGCAGCAGTTTTAACAAGATTTTTTATTGTTAATGTGAAAAGAATAGTGGTTAACAACAGTGGTTAAGATGTGTTGTTCAGCTTAGACCATTTGATTCTTCCAGGTCTGTTGTCACTCCTAAACAGTAAGGGACTGTGTGAAAATGATTAAGATGTGGAGCAGATTAAAGGCAGAGTTATGCTTCAGTGTAGAAAAATGTAAACATATTCAGTGTAGTGACTAGTTTATACCAAGGATATTTTAATTGTACTTCTGGATTTTTTTCTTCCTCGTGAGTAAATTGTGTTTAGCCAAATGCAAAACAGCCTCTAGTGGACACATATGTCTATCATACAAGTATAATAAAAAACATACTGTACTTGTATTTCCATAGATAACCTACATACATATACTTATCTGCATTACACAAGAGCATCATTCTGCCTTAAATGTTACATTTCACAGCATTACTGACATGGCAAACTTTAGCTTTACTAAGTTACATCAAAAAGGAAGAACAAAAAAATAATAATAAAATAAAGGAGGGAATGAGAAACGTGTATAAGAAAAAATACATGACCTTATCTAATCTAATTATGACCTTCCCTTCCTATTAATTTTCACACAGTCCCTAATCATTTGCATGTGTGTATGCTTATACTTTGAATATTTAATATTTAATACCCAGTATTTTCCAAAGACGCCATACCTGAAGTTAATAAATTTCCCTCTGATTTCATTTCTCTCTGCTTTTCATTTCTTCCAGGTAGCTAAAGGGCGAGTGCCAGCACATGATGGGGAGGGTGTCAGACCGATCTGATTGGTGGAAACGAGAAAAGGGAGACAGAGAGAGAGATGGATGAATCAGGATTGTGGAGTGAGGGGTGGGGGGGGGGGGGGGACCGGCTGAGAGTAGACAGAGAGGGAGGTAAAACTGAAAGCAGATGGCAGAGCTGGCACCTGTCTTCCACTAAAATCTGTTTGGAGCCGTTTTCCACATGTCTTTTTAAAAAAAAATGCCAATTCTGCACGTTATGCCAAAAAAAAAAAAAAAAAAACACTCTCAGGTTTTAACCCTTTGTGACCAGAGCCCTCCCTTTAGATTTTCACTCATAATAGGATGCCCCCCCCCCCTCCTCCTATCCGAACAGGAGCACATACAAACACCCTCAAATCCTTCCACTCTGTTGCACCCGGGCCTTGTAAGCAAACAGAGGGGGCATTCAGAACAGGAGAGAGTCTCATTTAAAGCCTTAATCTGTGGGCCACATGCTGCACAACAGCAGAGGACCGACCGAGCACCACAGTAACAGACCTGACAACACACACGCACGCGCTCGTGCTCCGAGCAGCCAGGCATGCCCCGGCTAAACATGGCATGTATTTGGCAGATGAGGAGGTCTGCTCCAGGTGGCGGCATGTATATAAGTTGTGATCAGTTTGAACTCTCTCAGGTCGCTAGCTCTCCCTCACAGGACCACACCAGTACTTCTGCATGTTTGAGCCCAAGATGTGGTAATAGTACTCTATTACTTTACAGGTTCATCTCATCAATGTAAAATTTACAATAACATAATTGATGCTTTATTAATCTAGTTGGGAAAATGCTTGTGAACAGGCGGCTGCATTTAAAGTGTCAACGGTTTGGTGTTCAGTGTCTTGTCCATGGACACTTTGACATGTGGTCAGGCATCTAAAAGGACCTGGAGTCAACCTACAAACCCGGGGGTTTCATAGACACCAGCCCCACCAACAGATCCATAGACTATACCTGAAGCCAGCCATATGAATGATGAGTGATGTGAATGGAGTTATTTCTCTTGTACTTGAATATTTTGGGTATGTTGGATCATCAGTTAAAGTTACTTTATACCTTCATTTAGCCGTAATCTAGCTGTGTAGACAAGCACTCAGTCTTTATTTGTGTCACAAGCGACTGGTGCAACACAACCGAGAACATCCAGCAAGTCCCAGTTGACAAATCCGCGCAGGACGCACAGACACGTTTAAGCACGTCCAACATTTGACCCGGGACAGGAGGAAATAGAAATGTTCTTGTCCGAGCAGCAGACTGATTAAAAACAGCTTTCTATGAATAGAACTTGTGTCCTGTTTCCAGAGAGGCCGCTCCACTACAGCGCTCTGAAACCTGCTTTTCTTTTAGTTTCTTTTTCATTCTGATGAAACGTTGCATGATACGTCTGTACAACAGATGGATACACGGTGAGTAGTACAACAGAGCATTACTGTAACAATCACCGCCTACTGTAGGGGCACAGCTTTTGGTTTTGCTTTAAAACCATCATCAGGTGGAACAGGCACAGGTGACAAACAGCTGATACAAACAGCACATGTGTCAGCTGAGTGTGTAGGTATTTATTAGCTGTTACTTCCTCCTCACCTCTGCTTTCTCCTTGTGATGGGTTTAAAGCCCAAGCCTCAAGCGGGAAGCTCGACACACAACTCTGCTTCAACTTTAATCTCTCAGATGTGTTGATCGTTAGTGGATTTAGTTATTTGGCAAGTGGCAAGTGAGGCAAACACCTGAGCCAAGAAGAAGCTCCTTAGAGTGAAGTGCACCAGAAAGAACTGTCTCTGTCAACTGATCCCATCACTTCATGGCGACCTCACATTTCTCCAGCTGCACTAACAATGCAGATTTCCACACAGGCCAGCAGAGTGTGCCAGAGGACCCATGTCTCCCTGTCCACGCTGTCTCGTCTTCACTCCACACTTGATCTGCAGCTCTCAACCCTGCAGCCATTCAGCTCCTCACCCTCCAACACTGAGGCTGCAGCGAGTCAGAGAGCACACACCTGTCAAAGGCTGTTGTCACCCGCGCCTCTCAACTCCCACCAACAACTTTTATATACTTAACCAGCTCCTTTCCTTCTCTCCTCTCACTTTTCTATTTTTTTCTAAGGGAACCACAAATTGTGTCCAGATTTTCACACATAGTAACTTAGTGTTTTGGGCTATTTGGAACTGAAACAATTACAAACAAACCTGTGTGATGCCCGTTCTGGGTTAATAGATGTGAGCAGAAAAGACAAGCAAATAAACGCTTTCTGTTTCCCCCCCTCGGGTTATTTGAAATTGCGGGTTCATTTTCTAATTGTGGTGACCATTCTTCAAGCATGCACTGCATGTTTTGGAGCCGTTTTCTGGCTCTAATGGAAATCTGCTCAGAAAACAGCTCAGAGGAACAGATCACCGCGGATTTGCTAACCTTTGACAACACGTTGCTTTTGTGTGCGGGGATCATAAATCACGATGTGAGCAACAATCATGGGATCTTTCAGTTTCTCTGCAACGCGCTGACAGACTTACAGTCGGTGGAAAACTTTACGCGCGTATGTGTGTGTGCGTGTTTGCGTGTGTGTGTGTTCCTCACGAGGAAATGGGAGACAGATAAAGGCGCAGGAGGAGAAGTGAGAGTAAAGCAGAGTGTAAACACAGAGGAGAGTTGATGTTTCTGTTGCACTGCAGCCTGGCACTGCCCTGTGCGGGATGGGAGCTTCTTGCTAGGGCTGGTGGTGCCCAGAGGTTGTTGCCATGCAACTCAGTGTGGCGCACACACTCGCACATGCACACACACACTCACACACACAAGCACCAACAATGGTCTGCTTTATGAGGTGCCCACTGATGCCATGGTAACCTCCTAGTTCTGGGCAAGACGGGCAGAGTGGTGTGCCAAAAAAATGCCATGGTTCCTTTTTCCCCCTCCTTTCTCAAACCACGTTGCCCAGAAACCTTTTGAAACTTAATAAGTGAAGCCAGTGGGCAGACAAATTACGACGGGGTTGTGTGTGAGGGAGAGCGGGGGAGAGGGTAAACTTTGGAGTTTTAGTGTATCCTGTCTCTCAAGCATAAATTTAGCCCTCGAGTGGAAAAATGATGCTGGATGATGAGAAATTCACGACGCGCTCCGATTCTGCAAGAACGTAGGTGAAGTGTGTGGAGCTGCAGTGCAAACACGAGTGTGCACATAGGTGAGTGTGGAGCATGTTAGAAACTTTTCTGAGTGGTGCACTTCACTAGAAATAATCAGCGGCCCGAGCGTGCAGGGTGGGGGTGGGGGGGTGCAGTTACATAACACCGGCCTTTCTGCTGAGGTGGAGGGAGCAGGAGACGAAAGTGTCCCAAAGAGAGAGTGTTGCTCTGTTGGCACAGATATTTCAGGTGAAACGGCTCAGATGGAAAATGAAGAGCTGACGGGCTGTGTGCGAAGTAAGCACCTCGGTGTGTGTGAGTGGCTCCACGAGGGACCGTGAGTGGTGGTTGCTACCCATTTCCATATTACCGGCGGTCATCCAGGCATTGCGCCCAGTCCCTGTGCTTTTAGGCCCCTATTGAAGCCTGGCGAGATTAAAAACAGGAGTGAATGATGACTGGAAGCTAGAGATGGATGAATGGATGGATGGATGGAGGAGAGGACACGAGGTCACACAATAGAACCCCGTCTAGTGCTTTTAAATTCCCTTAAAATAGGGATCCATGCCAAGCGAGCAGGCTATCACACCATAACTGGCCCTGTAATAGCCACTCGCCCACCCTCCCCCCACCCCCCATCCATGTGCCTCCTTCAGCTGCGGGCACCCACTACGCACGGTGAACACAGAGGCAGAGCGCACCGCTCCCTGCGGGATCCCCGAGTGGGAGCTCACGCAAACGGTTAATGGCACTCTCCTTGACAAGCTGTCAATGCCCGTTAATGAACCCACACACACACACACACACACACACAGGTCTGGGCCGCGGAACCGCGCTCAGACAAAAGGAGAGACAGGTAGAGAGACAGAGAAGACAAACAGAAATAAAAGACAGCAGCACATGTTGTTGGCGAGCGCACAGGCAAAGACAGGCTGGCTGGTCCAATAGGTACAGAGCATCAGATCAGATCCACGGTTCCACTGGAATGGGAACACAAACAAAAGGGCAAACCCAATTTTCCTCTCAGACGTTTCTTTTTATTTTCTATAACAGGCATAACTAAATAAAATCCAGGGTAATGCCGTCCTCATGTGAAATGACTAACTGTTTATACCACAGAAGAAAATGACTTTCGTTTGTTTTCGTTCAGTTCATCAGCAACAGATTTCCCTCTGCTGTGCGCGCACACACCGTGAGGAAGGGAAGCCTCGTGAACCGGACTGGGTTTTCGTTTTTCAGCAAATCCAGCACAACCAGTCCGTGTTTAGCGCAGGTGGCTCCAGTGAAAGACAAACTGGGAGCCTCTCTGACATCACCACTCAGTTACAGCACTTCATTATAATCCTTATTTTATTGAGGAGTATTGTGCTTGAGCACATTTTGGAGGTACTTGTACTTTAAGGCAGCATTTCCTTAATGTACCTTTTCCTCCTCTACACTTCTCTGACAGCTCTAGGTAATAATTTGCAGATGTAAACAAGTATAATGAAACAGCAGATGAGGATGTATTATTATGGATACTAACACAGACTGTTGTTTTTTTATTGTTGTTGTTTTTTTAAAGTGTCTTTACATCATTTGTTCATTTGAAGGTTGGTCAAACAAAAGGAAACTTGTACTTTTGGACTAGTAGTTCAACCAGAGTAATGAAATCGGGTGTGTTTCTTTTAGTTGTGGAGAATTGTTCTTGTAGTATCGGGTTTGTGTTCTACCACCTCCGTGTATTGGTAACATCATTACTGATGATTATAAAGAAACAGATAATAATTAATACTGTCTGTTAATGAACATTCATATTCACGAAGTAATGAGCTTAAGCAGATTGTTGCATTTAAATGCACCAAGGAGGATAAGATACATTCAGAGCAAAAAGAAAGCACTAAATCAACGCTGTAACTTACTGTTCACACATCAATCCACTGTTGGAGTGATATTATATATATCTACTTTTAATTACACGATGAGACAGACTCACTATTTGCTCGTTTCAATTTGACTGCAAATGTATTTATTTTTAACAATGATACATATAAAAAAGAGAAAGCAGTGACTCAAGCTAGACTGTAAAAGAGAATATGGAAAGACACAGGTGAGAAAGTGTCAAATTAAAATGAGGACATAAAAAAGCAGAATTAAAAGATAGAAAATCTAATTCATGAATAAAAGGCAAACAGAAACTGTATCTGTTTCAGGTACAGATTGTGTTCTTACATTTCATGCTACTGGAGGAGAACACATCACTGCATTTATCAGATAGTTTTAATACATTTAGCTCGTACTTGGATATTTTTACTTGGGTAGGATTCTATTTTGAATCCCAGGTGTTGAGAATTAGCAGACCTGTCTCAAATCCACGTGAGCGCTGTGGATGTTTCAGAACACTTTAGTTCTACTTTGGGGAATGACATTGTACCAGTATCTCTATTATCTAGTGGAGTCTGTAGCCGTGGCGGTTTTGGTCCTCCTCCTCCAGAGGATCTCATCTGGACTGTTGTGTTGTTTATGAGACTCTTGATGCCGTTGTTCCGTCGACATACACATCTGAATGGTCTTACAGATCAGGAATCGTTGATGGCCTTAACATTCGGAGGACAGGCTCAGTTAAACCGAAGTAATGGAGCGCTACCAATAAAAAAATAAAAGTTGATAGGAGGGTGCGCATCACAAGCATTGTTCTCAGTTGTTGAGTAGCCAGTGGAAGCCCTGCAGTAACCTGGCTCAGACATCTGAGCTTGGCCTGGGGCCTCCTGGAACATGTCTATCAGCACAGAGCACAGCGGACAGACTGATTGCTTCTGACTGACAGTGGGATTCGTAATAAAGGTTGTTAGGACTATACAGCATATAATGCAAAGATATGAGCATACCACACACACCATACACACGTGTGAGGCGCTACACGTGTGCAAACACTCGGGGCGAGCACGGAGCTCAGTATTTGGTGCGCGGTTGGTGGCTCAGTCTCCACATGGCAGCGGGAGCAGCTGGACTGGCAAAGTGAGAGGCACAGCTGCTTGGAGAGGGCTCTGTGGCATTTTCAGTGTCTGTGTCCCCTCTCCCTCCAAACACACACACACACACACACACACGCACACCAGAGCATACATACAGTATATACCCACACATACACACACCCTCTCTATCACTCATGCCGCAGCAGCATCCTGGTAACAGATAGCTCCTGATTGGTGACTCCATCCGTGTTCTCCCCTCACTGACTGTGTTTTATATATTTATATATTTATCAGCAGTCCCAGGAAGAGGATTCTGGCGTGGGAGAGGCAGCATGGCAGTGTGTGGAATGGCGTGGGAGAGGCAGAGTGACCCCGGGCTCAGGTGGCAGCTGTGTTATGACTTCTCTGCCAGGTCATGGTGGATGGTAGGATGGACGCTCCCCTGTCTCTCCCTCATTCTGTATCGATCGATCTGTCTGTCTCTGTTCTGTTTTTGTTACACTCTTTCTGCTCTGTGTTGCTCTCACTCACGACTTCTCGTGTCCTGGATGAAATATTCCTCTAACGCAGAGAATGTGGCATCATGTTTAATGTGTAAATGTGCACGCTGCATGTTTCTGCACTGTACATCTGAAGGCACCGTGTTCGGTCACGTGCCATGTGTGGGTACAGGGTGTTTACAAGGTGTCTAAGGCCAAAGAAACTTCAACTAAAAGTTGAGCGTCTTTGTTGAGAAGCGTATTGTGAACTTTTGGATAAACCTGAATGAAGTGATGATGATACTATGAATGTCAGTACATTTGGCTAATGTAGTCCTACTTTCCTTACACTTAGTTTTCCTCCTTAATGTAATCACTAGATAATTTGGGTGACTGACTCCATGAAAGATATCTAGGGCTTATCCCAAAGGATAGGAGCTTTTAATTAAAACCTGTTTGGCCACTGGAGGAAGTGATTCAGAATTTTAATAAGGCCATGATACACTTTTGAGACAACATAAACATTTCTTTTCCTTATGAGTGCCTTCATTTTAAACTGGATCTGTTTTTTCATGTCCAACAATTCATGTATTAATTATGTAGATTTACCTGTTCATTTACAATAAGACTGCAGTTCATGTGCGTTCATCGTTGTTGCTGTTATTTGTGCACTTGTTGTTGTTGTCTGCGCGTTTGACCTTCATCTCTTTTTGTGACATAAACATGCAATGTTTGGATCAGATCAAACGGCTAATTTATTCCAGATTTCACTTATTGACAGCATCAATCACACCGATCTCTTGGTAGCAGTTGCTTTATTATTTCCCCTCATGTGGCGGTTGGTTGGTGTTGATCACAGAGGTGTCTCGAGGCCTGACACAGTTTGTAAACCCGAGGGTTTCTCTCAGCGCCAGCCCGCTGAGTTCGCTGCTATGTAGGGCAGAGCTAGACCCTCTGCCTGGGTGGGTAGGAGGAGGGGGATCATGGGAGAGGGTGAGATGTGTGTGTGTGGGGGTGGGGGGCACAGAGAGAGCTAGAGAGAGATGGGGAGGGGGAGAGAGGGGAGTAATCGAGGGATGGCAGCCAGCACAGGGGCCCCATGCAGGGATGTAAGGGATGGAGAGCAGGGAGGAGGGGTGGAGGGGTTACTGGGTGCTACAGGGGGCAAAGAGAGGGGCACAGGCTGGGCATGGCTGTCAAAGGAGCATTCCCTCCGTCTGTGGATTTGCAGTGTCTCAGCTCCGTGATACACATCGCCTGAGGGTGTCGGGCAGAATTAGTTTTTGAGACAAAAGGAAAGATGCTCTGTGAGCTGCTATAAAGTTGAAATTATCCTGCTATGAAGGTTTCTGCTAAAATAAACTGACATTTCACTTCTGATCTGATGGACGACTCATAGGACGCAGATTGAACAAAGAACTGTGATAAATTATATAATCACGTAGTTAGAACGAATGGATCCTACGTTTCCCCAAATGCAAAGCAACCGCACACGTAATATGCTTCTCTGACATGCTCTCTTCGTCACTCTCCCCCCATTCAGTGGGTGAGAAAGGCTTTCTGTTGTTTTGCTCTTGACAAAGCTCCACCAGAGCCCCAGAAGACACGTGCAACACTTTCTGTGGACGCTTGATACCATGGAGAGGGTTATCTTACTGTGATGAGACTGATTTGAGGTAGAGAACTGCTGCTTCTTTTTGTTTTCCACAAACAGGTGTGTGACAACCCCCCCTTCTCTGTCCAGGGTGTCTTTCAAGTTCAAATACCCCTCCCTGCATCACCGTCTCACTCTTTTCCTATCGTCTCAGTCTATCTCCATCTCCATCCCCAGACAGACCCTCCCATTGGTGCCCATTTCCCTCCGTCTGGCTCTTTCCCTTCCTTTTACCCAGATGACCCTCCCAGCGCCCCATTCCTTCTGTCTGTCTGGCTCTCCCATACCCAGATGCCCCCCCCTCCCCAGCAAACCACTGCCCATTCCTCACCATCCTATCTCTACATTCATCTGTGTTTCTCTTTCCTCACTCGGTCTCTTTATCTCTGTCCTTTTTATCTCTTTTGAACACTGTCTCTTGCTTGCTTTCTCTTTCCTTCGATCCCTCTTGTCTTCGTACTCTCCCACTGCACAGATGCCTGGCTTGGTTTGCAACAGCTGTTTCGCCATGTGCCACTACCAAGTGTTGCCATCGACTGCAGGCCCAAGTGGGGGTGGTGGTTTGGGGGTGGAGGTTGCAGTGCAGAGTGTATTAGTCATGAATATTCATTTCCGATTGGATGTACTACCAAACAGAAAATGGCACGACAGAGGAGACTCCACCCATATAAAACAAGGGAGGGTGGGTGAAGACAGAGGGAGGAAATGAAGGAGAAAACACGGAAGAAGGATAAGGAGAGTCAGGAAAAAGTGATGGAAGAGTATGGAAAATGGAGGCCGAGAGAGAGTGGGGAGGGGGCCCAGAGTAAATGGCAGGACTCCATAAAATGATTCCCCATTCAGAAGTGTGAAAAAGGGAGCGCAGCGAGAGGAGAGGATGAGAGGAAGTGGTTAAGGAAAAGAGAAGTGGTTATTGAAAATTTAGGAAGAAAGGAGACACAAACAAAATGTTCGAGTGTTGTTTCAGTTTTGTCTTGATTCTTTCTGTTCTCAAGGGGGAATTACTGCATTACATTCATTTATATATATATATACTGTATATATATGTAAGACGTGGCTGATGTTGGC
Organism: Anabas testudineus; assembly: GCF_900324465.2. Taxonomy (NCBI): domain Eukaryota; kingdom Metazoa; phylum Chordata; class Actinopteri; order Anabantiformes; family Anabantidae; genus Anabas; species Anabas testudineus. Next base: position 4,231,731 of record NC_046617.1, on the reverse strand, counting down.
TCCATTCCACAGTGGGTAGGTTCAGGCTTATGCAGTCACCTAATAGTGAAAGGTGCAATTGTCCAGTTGGCCTCTATGGTTGTTTCCACAGCCCCACTAGATTCCTCTTAGAGTCTGAGCATTCCAGGATTCATGTGTGAGGCGTAGGCTTCATTGCAGCCAGTCCAGGCAGTGCACAGGTTAGTCTGTCGGGTCTGTCGGGTCTAACAGTCTCGACTGACTGCTCAACCTACCAGTAGCTGGTGTTTTGCTCCTTGGGTGTTTCTACCAATTCCTTCCATGTTGTGCAGAGACAGGTTATTGGACTGGTCCCTGTGTTGGTCAAAGATTTTTTTGGATGTCTGCCTTTGTGATGGTTACTGGGGCCTGTTCAGGATCTTGGTCCAACTGGGATTGTTGTCATGTGATTCCTCCTTCTCCTATACGTATGCTCTTCCAGTTAGTTTGTTAATCTAGGCCGCGTCTGTGCCGGAATGACTCTCTTTGCATGTGTCTCTATCAGCTCAGCCGGTCCTGCATGGAAGGTGGTGATCTTACAACTATGGTATCCAGTCACATAGTTACACATATATATTTTACTGAAAACCTCACATGCTACAAACCTCATTACAATAATTGAAAAAGTCCAAACAAAACTCTTCTCCATAGGTTATTTGTTTGTATTTTATGACGTGTAGGTGCAACTCTTCAAATTGCGCCCCTATGGCAGCAGGCATCTGTTGCAAGTGCACCCTAATGGCAGATGGTCTCACTTTTCTTTCTTGTCATGGAAAAAATATAAACACTGCTGTTTGTGATTATGAAACCATAACAGTCCATTTATGTTCAGGCACAAAAACCACCTGGGTTAAGTTTAGGAACAAAAACTACAGTGTTAGTACAAAGAGTGTGGTTTGGGTTTAAATAAGTACATCCTTGATGTTACAGGATGTACTAACATTGTTTGATTAAAACACACAATGCTTCACAGTGGACTCTTGTGTCAATATGTAGAATAGATAAATGTTGAAATGTGACCACAGCAAGATCCTGGTAAAGTGAAGGATGAAGAGCAGGAAGCAGAGAGGGACTGAAAGGTGGAGAAAATGAAGGGAACGATAGGAGATAGACAGTTGGGGTGAGGGGCAGCAGATCTAAGCGGAGCAAGGCTCTGGTGGCTCTTCCTCTCTCTTTAATGAAGAGCCAGGAAAACAGATTATAGTGGCCCTGCTTTCTCCTGTGGGGGGTGGGTGGGTGGTGGTGGTGGGGTGACCATACCCCCCCCCACACCAAACCAGAGTAAATCATATCACAGAGCTCCACTCTGGTAGGGAGGAGTGTGTGCTCCAATCACCACAATGACAAATGGTGCAATTTGATACACATTTTACAAAGTTTGGAGGTTTGTAATGGATCAATGGACTGTAATGGATGCTTTTGAAGAGCGCTGTGTGGTTTTACATTCAACACTCAATCCCTCGCTTATGACAATACCTTTGTGTAGGCACTTCCTGGGTGCCTCTGAGCCCCTGAAGAGCTACGGCTCGATGGGAGGACAAGAGGTTGTGTGTGTTGTACTTCACTTTGTGGTTCACCAGCCGCTCACTGCACTTGAGTAAACACTGTTCTCATGCTCACGTCCACTTACTCATCCACCGCTGCATACACTCACACACACAATAATTGACAGTACACAATGAAACACAGTTCTTTCTTCTTTTCTTATATACACAACACATACAAACAGTGAGTTAATCAGACCTATAAACCCTCCTTGCTGGTATAAGATAAGGAGCATGCTGGTAGCCCTACCCTCCTGAGAGCAGCACTCCTCTAGCAGCGCCGTGGAGCTGCCTGATAAGACAGGGGAGTGCGGGGTACCCTAAGAGATCCAGACACACACTCACACACGCACACTCTGCATCAGTTAGCCAGATCATCTGCAGAGCCAATCAGAGGCTCGAAGGGCCTGAGGCTCCACCAATCATCTCTCTTCATCAGTTGTTGTTAATCTCACCACTCAGCCTGCAGGTGGAACATGTATTTGTTGTGTGTGTGTGTGTGTGTGTGTGTGTGTGTGTGTGTGTCTGGTAAAACTGCACTGTAACAAAACTGGATTTAACTGTAAGTTCATCTGTTTTTTTGCTGTCTGACAATGTGATACCATGAAAACATCTAGTTCTCCTTTAAGATGCCGATGGACACAATTCAGAAAGTGACCTACCTACCAACCAGCCATAAGATCTACAATCATAAATCCAATCTTTACAAAAACGCCTTTGTTCTCCAATCAGTAAACACTTCCATATTTGAAGGAAGTGACTTTAAGTCTAATCTGCTTAACAGTGTTTTCCTACCTTGATGTACAAAGGGCCAACACACTTTCTCAAGGGTCTTTTGGTAATTAAGTACAGTGCGCTAATTAAGCCTTAACCTGTATTTCAAAGGCCCTCTGGGATTCGGTACCTTTTCGCAGATGGATCTGTCTCTAAGCTGTTAAGCACTGTATATTTCAACATCAAAAGTCATGTTGGTAAAGGGATCTATATAATGATGTCTTTTAATATCAAAGGTGAAACTTTTCCCCAGAGCTTCCTGAAAATTAGATGAGAAACAGTGAGATAAATGTGTAATGATTATTTAACGATACAGTTAAGGACTTACTTTGTACAGGATGTGATTATGTATAGACTTAAACAAACAAACAAACAAAAAGAAAACTCACATTATTATATATAATAATATAATTTTAGATGCTTTGTTTATTTTTTCATATCTTAGTCTGTTTAAATGTGGAAGTGATGCAGTTCCTATTCTCCATTTGTATCTTTTTTTAAAAAATTTACGTTCTGCATATTTTCCAGTGCAAGAAGTGAAAAATATAAACCAAACTTTCAAAGCTGTTACTCTCCTGATCATTATCACAGACAAGCTTTTGTGTGTATGCGTTTATCTTAATTTCATCTGTTTTGTTTCTCTGTGGCAGCGGGGCATTGGATCCCGACAGGCAGTAACAAAGTGTCAGAGCCTCTCGTTGACCCAGTAATCAATGTACAGTTCTTTCAGCTAACTGTAATGTATTGTACCTCCAGATGTGAGTTCTTATTACTTCTTTAGTATCTTACACTACTCTGTTGATAGTGACCTTATTTTTTACAAACAAAAATATGACAAAGATCAGTGGTGGACGTACTTAAGTAAACAAAAGTATTAGCTAAAAAAATACCAAGTACCAAAAGTAAAAGTACTCTTTATGAAGAATTTCTAATTTTACATCAATAAACATGATATAGTTGGATTCAAATTATTGATGCATTAATGTGTTCATCACTTAGAGTTGTGACAGGTAAAAATGGAGCTTATTTTAATATTTTATACACAGTTATTATTCTGTATAGTACTTGACATGCTACTGTGCAGACTGTGTATTTTACATTACAATTTTATGATTATACTATATTTTGTATAATTACTCAGATTCTGAGTTATGAAATAAATAAATGTAATGTAATTAAACATATGATATTTGCCTCTTAAATGTAGTAACATAGAATTTAGTATGAAGTAGCAGACGTAAGATAGAAATCCCTGAAAACTGTACTTCAGTGTTGTACTTAAGGAAACGTTCCACTGCTGCCAACAATATAACCTGTACATTATAAACTGTTCTGCACTATAATGACACAAGACATCAGAAGAAGAATATGTATAAATACACGATAGAGGAGTCTAATGAGGATTCATATGTTAAATACATGTTGCTGCTGTGTGATTATGAATGCAGGTCATTAAATAACTTCTCAGTGAGTATTTCAGTGTGTGGTAGTGCTACTTATACTGGAGCCATTTCACCACTGATTATGTGACTGTACTTTAACTTAGTTTTGCCCTGCTGTAATAGCCTTTAACATTACCATTCAGAGCAAGGCCTTCCCTACACCTGAGTGTAGGATCAACTTTATTCACAGGATGACCTCGCCTTGTGTCACTGTAATTCTCCTTCCACACTCAGAGCATCTCCTGTTTATTTCTTTCTGATTTTCCCTATTTTCAGTAAGGGCAGCACATCAGCTCTTTTGAGTGACTGCACACCAGCAGCAGCTGAAGCCTATATCCACAGCATCAGGCAGCTTCTAACCGCCGTGGCACCTATTGAAAGTTGGCGCGGGTCAAATGCGTCTTAATTCAAACCAAAAGAAACGAGAGAAAAGGCTGTGAGTCGGGCCGGTTCCACTGGCCGTGCCAAGGTCAGCATTCCTCGACAGGCCGTTGCCTAGTGGGACCTTTGTTTCAGAGTTAGTGTAAACCTCCGGCTATAGGAGCGGGAGAGGAGAGTGGCGGAAGAAAGTACTCTCCAAATGCGCACAAACGGTGCGTGCCACAGGCCACAACTGAGCCTGGGAAGGATTCTTAGTGTTTATCAATATGTGATATGACATTTTTAAAATAAAGGTGACCATTCTTCACACTGAGCAAATACTATAATACTATAAGTGAACAGAGACTCTATCTGTCTCTGTCTGTCTCTATCTGTCCTATGTGACAGTGTGTAGGGCGGCATAACGAGGTTTAGAGGCTTTGGAGATGCTGCTACACGACGTGGCCTATTTTAAGGTTTGTTCTGAAGCCTGCTAAAAGATTACTGGACTACATAAAAAAAAGAAACATCCTAATCAAATGCACATTTAGTCTTTCTAAACTGGCGCTACATCCAGTTGGATCCTTCATTTAATTCACATGTTATGATCTTGAATACTGTTTTTCCCCTCCATTAAAATAAAACCCCATTAAAATTCCGAGCATTTAAACACATCTAAATGTAGCTGATTAAATATTGAGGAGGTTCAGGTCTCAAACAGGCCGCAAGACTCCACTAACAGCAGCAATGTTGTAGGTCAAATATAAAATGACTGACTGAGATGAGTTTGCTGAAGAAAAATAAGAATGATTTGAGGTGTAAGTTGTATTTTACAGGTTAACATTTTGACTTTTTAAGTCCTTCAAGCAGCATCCAGGTTTAACCACGACTCGCTCGGCAGTTTTCCACCTTAAGAGATTTTTAAACGGTTTAAAGAACGAATATTGAGTTCACTGTATATTAAAAAAATAAAAAGCACCAAAAGCATTTGAAGAAATGACCGACAGACTTTGAAAAGGCCACACACACACACACACACACACGTTAATTTAGTAGTCAGGTTGGAAATGCTGTCTGACACTTAAATAAATTGACTGGAAACTTCAAAATAAAATACATTCAATGGTAAAATTCATAATTTTAAACAAAGACTACCTGATACTTTTGCAGCCTTAAAGAAATCAGTCTAATATATAAGTATTCGTATATTTAAATACTACCCAAAATGATATCAGTATGTCGTTTAAACTCGACATGGTTTTATACAAATTAGTCTCTTATTTAAATTAGAAAAGCAGAAAAAAACCCTTGTCAGGTCGTTCTGTTTTATTATTCTCTGTAAACCGGTTTTAAAAAACATAAATAAATCAATAAATAAGCTTACATTGCTGCAGTGTTTTAGAGATATTAATTTAAAAGGAGCCCTAATGTGGTGTTATAATCAGTTTAATGACAGCAGGTCTTTTAAAAATGTAATAACGATTCAATCCAGCTGGTAAACACGAACACGTCAATGTTAAAATTTCTAGATGGATTTTAGCGTTAAAAATAAAAAGAAATACTTTTACAATTAAATGTGTTTGTTGTCCTGACGTCAAACACATTCAACCATTACAGCTTCTTCTATTTTCAGTCCAATCCGATGAATTTTAAGACGAATCTAAAAGCAGGTGGCCTCATTTTGAAACATCCACGTTTATCTTGGACCTTTTATTGAAGGAATTTAGTTCAACTTTACATTTTGTGTTTGTGGAGAAGAAGCTTCAGCCTGTTTAAAACTGGTGAAACGTTTATAAATGAAAACGGCTTCTCTCTCTCTCTCTTTCGATGAGTTATTTTACTGCTTGTCTGTCTTTCATGAAGTCCATCAGCTTTTCATTTGTCTCTGTATAAAGTGATAAATTGACTTGGAGTCAGGTGAGATCCTCTCTGACACCTCATCTTTTTTTTTATTGCCTGGCGTCTGCTGTTGCGCACTTCCGGAATATTCTGGTTCATCCCATAAAAGGTCAAAACGCCACTTTGGTCATTTATTCATGAGCAGCCCGCTGAAGGCGGGTCCGCTGAAACTCTGCTCAATCTCCAGAGCTAATATGATATTTGTGTTGAATAAATATTGGGGAGTTCATTCTCCAGCCAGGAGTCATGCACCTGCTCGTTCTACACAATCTGCCCAAACTGACTGATTTATTCATGACACAAATAAACACACGCTCACCTGAACGGCACACAGCGCACAGGTTTTCATCCTTTGACTGTGGTTTATGACTGGGAGCTATTACGCCCGCTGTCCAGCTGTTTGCGGTGATGTTTGTGCGTAAATGTGGGGAAATATGGCAAACTTGTCTTTAAAATAAGGCTAAACCACTGAAAGCTTTCATATAATTCCCACCACAGGCACGATTTAATACAGGCCTGACCATTATTTTTGCAGTGAGAATAACATCAGTCCTGCGCTGCTGCTTGAACCCACTCAGCTCAGCTGAACCCCGTTGCTGTACCTTTACACTCGAGGTCTTTTCTCTGGGGGACAGTGCACCATTAAAAGCAGCGTGTTGTCTGATCCTTCTGTCTTTTGATTTAGAGGAACCAGCTGTGAATATTTTAGAAGTGGATATATGAACTTAAAAGATCTTAACACCGTTTCTCTTATGAATTGGAGGTCGCTGTTCACCAGCTGGAGGTCATGTTTCACCGGCCCTCTGAGTGACCACACTGAATTTGGAGCCGTTTTAAAGTTGTCAGAGAGACCTTTTCAGCTTCATCTCACCTTGCTTGTCTCCCACTAGAAATATTTCTCCAACCTGCCGCCGCTGCCTCCCCCGCCGCTCTCTAACCTCCGCTCCCTCCCGCCCTCTCTGTCGGCCCCGAGCTGTCCCTACGCTGTTGCCGGTGAGAGCTACTAATCCCCTGCGTCCATGGTTTACTCTGAGCCCGTATTTAATTCCTCTAAACCCCCAGCTGCCGCCCTGGTTACTCACTGAGCACGACAGACTGTGAACCGCTCTGGTTATTAATAATTCACCAGCCCTCCGCTCCGCTTCTCCGGCCGCAGGACACCGCACGTTCTCGCTGGTGCGTGCGTGCAGCCACGCTGTGTTTTCACTTCTAGCATTTGTTTACTTCAATTGGTCTGCTCGGCTTCTCACGCGGGGATACACACATTTTCAGCTCCTTGTTATTGTGTTCAGCCCAGAGTCCCGGCTGGCGTTGCCCACCACGTCCCGCTCTGCTCTCTGATCCAACTCTGATGTCTGTCTGCTGTTGCGACATCCGCGCTGCCACATGGTGACTTTTGTTTTAGACGCCGTTCTCTCCGCAACTTTCTCTGGACGCTGAGGAGCAGGTGGAGGAGGAGGACCGAGGAGAAACTCCGCTATCTCTTATCGGCAAAGCCGGAGCGTGCAGAGGGGAAAGTAGTGGTCCCCGCAGCAGGAGCAACAGCTGATTTGGGAAGCGCGTAAGCAGAGAGTGCAGGCTACTTACTGACGGGGCTCAGCCAGACTCTGCTCTGTCACTCAGGCTCAGACTGTGACTGTGTCGGTGGCGCAGAGCGCGGCGACTCGGTGGACATTACGATACCGGGACGGACTGGAGAGAGAGAGCAGCGCGCCCTGACTGGAGAGCTCAGCCTCGACACCGACGCTTTCCATGGAAATACCACGAGCTCAGAGCGATCACAGCCACCTTGCATGAAGAAGTCGGGAAGCAGACGAATTGGATTATTCGGCTCTATCCTCCTTTGCCTTGACTGAGAAGAGCTGACTACAAATTACAAATAATGTTTACCGGGCATCAGGCCGTGTATTAGGGCTCTTTTGCTTCCGGTATAAGGCCCGGCTGAACAAGAATCCGAGCAGTTTTCTCTCTCCCACACACTTTTTTTGGAAGCCGAACTTTTGAGAGTGGAAAATGGGTCTTTGAGAGTGTTGGCACATTTCCCTACACCACAATGGTACGTGCTATGTAAACCAATAATTTGCTCATTTATGCAGTCAGCTTTCTGATTCATTGTAGTTCACAGATTTAATCATATACAGAGAGAACTTGAAAGTTCAGTGGACTGACTTCACCCACTTCTAATTCTTGCGTCTGAGCATTTACTTGTGTAGCTAATGTGTAACATCACCAACGAGTGTGCCAAGTCCCTCCACCTACCTGGATGTGTTTAGTGTCACATTTAGGCTCATTATGGCATTATGGTTATTTTTAAATGAGGGCTTTAGTGAAATTCTACATGTATATTTAAATCATGTTAGAAAAACACAAAGCCCCCAATTTTAATAGTTGCATAACGTGTTGCCAACATTTCGTTCCAACCTCCTTGCCAAATCAGTGTCCAGCCCTCTCAGTTCACCGCCCGATGCCCACTGCCTTCTGCCGTTTTACCCACACGGAGAACAGGCCTCCTGTCATTGCAGTGGTCTCTGATGTGGGCCTGTCTGTTGACTATTTATATATATGATATGCGCTGTTGCATATCAAAGAGCATAAGCAGCTAATAAAGGCGTCAGGGTATGTTGTAAAAGTTACATGTGGGGAACTCCGAATCCCACCTAATGGCAAAGTTTAATAGAGTTTGGAAACTTGGCTATAAGAGGATGGAACTTCTTGTATGCGCCAACATCCAATTACCAGGCCCGTTTGATTTGTGCGTAATTACGCACAGCGGTTTAGGCCGATTCGTTCATTATGAAGATGATTTATTTGTGCAATTTAGAGAAATCCTGTGACATCACAATGCAAGAGTTTGAGATACTTGACCTGAGAATCTGGTCAGTTTTAGGACTCTTTTAGGGTACATCAACATTTTAGATTTTATTTGTGGTTGCCTAATAACTTGGACTAGCTGAGCACTTTCATAAGAAAATCCGCTATTGATTCATATTTTACCCCCATTTACCCATAACAGAATATGTTTTTAAATTGCAAAATGCATTCCCTTGGAGGCCATGAAAACATGCGTTTGCATGCAGGCTTCAACATTAGTAATAAAAAGTCTGTTTTATACAGTGTTGTGATATATAGCTCACGTAGCCTTGACCCTTGATAGAGTCTTTTTTGGCATGAAATGAGTCAAGTCGGGCAATAGTTAGGAGAACCTCCCACAGACAACCTTGAAGCTGCTTAGATACCAGGAAGGGATCTTATTTGCACATGAATATGAAAGATTATTAGTATGAATAATTATTTGTTTACGAGCATCCTCACTGACATGGCAGCTGCCCAAGAAGCTCATCAGTAAAAATGATACAGAATTCAGGACAGGCCTCACATGGGATTATCACAGCTTGTTATTCTCCTACTTATAGCAGCAACTCATCTTTCCTTTTTTATTTTTTTTTTTAGGAAAAGCTATATTGTGAATTTGTGCCAGATATTTCAGTTGCATGTTAGTTTAGTCAGACTGCACTAGAGGCATCTGTCAATCAGTGTCAGGATTCACTTAGCTTCTCCCACGGCTGGTGCTCACTTTAGCCCTTCATAATTAGCCATAGTAATCATGTTTTAAATATATACTGTAGGCATGTTAAAAGTCTTCTGCTCTCCCCTGGGCAGCATATGTGCGGTGTACAGTAAAGGAGCACGAGAAACAAATGCACTCATCCTGGAGTGCTCTGTATATATCTGGGTAATTGTATCCCATACTGTTTGCATGTTTTTGTGTGTGTGCCATGCCACATGATGATCAGACAAGCGGTTTTCCAGTCTTGTGTGATCTCCCTCTTGGCTGTTGCTGCCAGTGATGTCATCCCTCACTGTATACAGAATATTATGCTATTATGTTTGTCCTGGCCTTGACATTTCTCTGGAAAAATAAATAAGGCTTCATGCAGACTATGATAGCTTATGTGGCGTGAAAGCTTTTGCCATAGTTTAAAGATGGAAACTCTGATATACACTCAAACAGCGTAAATATTAGGATAGTGAGCTCAGATAGGACTTGTCAGGTTGACTGTTTTTCTTAAACTGTTGTAACTATTTTAAAGTTGTTTAGCAGAGAGGCTATCAAGGACACACGGAGAGGCATTTGATGCAACAAACTTGTTTGACTTAAATAATCAAAGGTTAAATAAGGAGTGTCACTTTTGACTCTGTGTCACTTTTGACTCTGAAAGAGTCGCAAGCTTTGATATTTTACAGAGGTGTTTCTGTGAAGGTCAAGCACCTGACAAATGCAGAAAAACAGGACTTAAAGTGTATGAACATCAGTGCTTTAGCATCACACTCCTATACTGTTAGGACAGACATGAGAAACAAATGAAAAGGACTGAAGAAGCAGATGGACACAATGTAGACTTTTAGTGTGATTGAAACTCTCAAAACACAGGATCCTACATTCCCCATAATGCAACTTATGAGTGCCTGTCAGTAAGCCGTACCTGCCTGTTAAATGTCTTATTTGTAATTTATAACATGTCTCAAAACTAACTCCAGATAACTGGATTAAGAGAGGACACACACATGATTTCATTTATTAAGAGACAGAAAGCACTTTTTAACAATAGTACCACTCCTGTGGAGCATTTACTGGAAAGATGAACAGATGAATTTCAGTGCAAAAGTACTATGCTGAACGTGTTACTAGAGAGCTCTTTGTGCAGGTGAGAGCAGCAGGGTCACATTTGCAGCCTGTCTTAATGACTTGCTGAAGTGACTATAGAACACGTACAAAAGTGAAAAGAAAAAACACTCCAGTGAGATAATCTCCCAGCGCTCCCGATGCAGTTTTAGAGTTTTCATTGAACAAGCGCCCATATCTTGAACTAAAGCAGAGCACTCCAGTACGTGAATAATTTGACTGAAGACTGGATCAGATCTGATCAGTTTGCTTTAGGAACAACAGAACACGCAACACAGACACATTTCTAGGACTTATTTTAAAAGAACTACAATGCAAAGACTTGGAAATGGATTTTTTTTTTGCAGTGGAAAGGAAGCCTTAGATTGTTTTATCAAGTTCAGGCTAATCACATAACACTCCTAAACTCCTCCATCTCATTTCTAACCCTGCCTCAAATACTTTATCAAGACTTAACCCTCACATTAATTGGTTTCACAAGACACCCCAGACTACACACCAGCTGTATAGGCGAGTAATTTGAATCACCATAATTTGGGAAGGTGTTGGTATCTTCTGCCTTCTGAGTTTAATTTGGAAAAAAAAAAATCAAAACATCATAACAACAATACATGTATTTTCTCTCGTCACTCTCCTCTTTAGGGCGCTAATGAGGAATTAGAGCCAGTAGCATTATTCATTAAACAGAGCTTTCCAGGTATTTATCACTCTAACAGTATTAGCATATTTGTTTAAATTTTTAACACTTTTTTTTTTTTAGCATTCGTAACCAGGTTTAGCATTTTTAATAATCTGGCATTGAATGCATCGTACCAAATTGAATGCTGAAAAAGAACCACAGGCAAGCCCCAGAAACATGCTACAAATCCTGTATAAACACACACGTACTGACACAAACACACACACACACACACACACACTCCTCTAATTACTGCCTCCCCCGCTCCCTGTCTCTTATTCCTCACCTCCTGAGATGCAGGTGTAAAATATCACATTTTTCCAGCATTTCTCCCTGAGGTGGCGCTGGCTTGGACTCACACAACGTAAATTTCCCCCCTTTCATATTCCCCCACACATTTCTTTCTACAAACAAGTTCCCCCCTCACATCCCTCCCTCTCTTTGATGTGTTTGCCACATCTGCACAGGTTTGTTAGCTCGTTACCAGGTGAAGAATGAGGATACAATTAAGGCTGAATGAAGTGGGACTGGGTAGGATGTCAGTTATGTTTCGCAGCACAGGCAAAGTCTCTGATGCTCTGAAAACTCTTGAGCTCACTGAGCCGATGCTGAGAACGATTAGGACGGCCGCAGTGAAAGCGATCAGAAGGTTGCGACTGTGAGGATACATGCCTCTCAAGAATTGTGGCGTATCCAGAAATGTGGAAACTTGTGTAGTGGTGTGTGTGTGTATGAAATGGAGAATAAGAAAGACAGGACAGTGAGCTATGTGTATGATATGTGTTCTGATGAATCCAGTGCTGTGATGCAGTGGTTAGGGCAGTTGTCCACATGTGACCGATCTACCCATCATCTACATGCATGTCTTCAAGTTCCCCACATGGATCAATAAAGTAAAAAAAAAATAAAAAATGGGTAAACAACAACGACAACAACAACAACAACAACAACAAGTTGAAATTCAAGTAGAGCTCAAGATTTCTATTGACACTGAGACGACTTTTTTGTCCTGTGGTAGGACCGATGCACGAGAACATTAGTCAGTTGTCAAGTTCAACAATCTGCAGTGTTTAGAAAATACAGTACAACAGTTCGACGTTTTGCCAAATATGCTTATTTGCTTTCTTTCAGAGGCTGAGCCTAGCTTAGCTTAGCTTAGCTTAGCATAATGGCCCAAAACAAGGGTAAAACACCTAGCTTGGCTCCGACCAAAGTACAAAATATGCCTAACACCTCTAAATCTTACTAATTAACACAGGAATGTGAAACCGAGTTGTTTTTAGGGAGAGTAATGTGTTTGAATTATTTCTGGGTGAACAACACCTAGGCTCTGTGACTGTGTGCAGCCTCCCAAAATCTTGCTGCGACAGTGAGGTTGCCAGCTCTTTCTTGCCTTCCTTGTGCGCTCAGTATGTGAGACAGCTTTAGAGGTGTTAGCAGTTGTATTTCTTCACTTTAGACACAACCACACTAACTGTCCTGGCTGTTTCTAGTCTCGATGCTAAGAAGGCTAAACAACTCCCGACTCCAGAGCTGCACTTTTTAAAATGCTTTCTGACCTCCACATGTTGAATGGTACTTTTTGAGCTGGCCACATTGTTTTCTCATCACAAACCTCACTGTTAACATTTCAACTCTATTTCAGCCTGTTATCCAGCATCCAGTTCAACAGAGGGCTAATTCAAGATCCTGACCGCTTTTAATGCTTTTAATTGTTTATTACACATTCAGCAGACATGGAGCAACATTAGCATTTAAATGTTATCACTGTTTTTGAGTGGAGCTAGAAAAGTCAAGCCCATTATTCCCTCACCTTTAGCTCTGCTTTGTTCTCCACCCACTCCTGGAGGAAGTAGTGTGTCAGGTTAGTTAGCTCGTTATCTAGACTGAACTTTGTTTAGTCAGAACAAGTTTTCATCCTTTCTCTTCCATCAGCCAAAAAATCCCTGACATAAAATGATGTCTTGAGCTTTTTAAGTGTTTTTTTTTAAGTGTTTTGTCTGTGACTATTTTAGCTCTAGTCTGACCACATGGATTGCACATATGCTGTATATATATATATATATATATATATATATACACCCATGTGCATATTCACACACACACACACACACACATATATCTATATATATATATATATATGTAGCACATAACACATATATAATTGATACCATGCTCCATAAAAACAGAGGGAGGGTGGGGGGGGTGCAGTGCTGCAGGGAGCAACATGAAACAAGCAGCCTCAAACAAATGATGCACCTTTGAGACACTTCATTCACTCACTGACCCACATTCAATCCTTTTATTTAACCATTATTCCGTTACCTCTCGCCTGGACTCCACTGGCTACGCTGTGCAAACAATTCTTCATCTTTAAATGACTAAAGCCTGTCAGAAAGAGGCAACTATTACTACCAGCACGGCTCGTTTTTGTGCTACTCTGTGGTTATCAACAGAGTAAAATATATCCTTCAGCTGGACGGGGCAGTTTAAGAGCTCAAAAGAAAGCCCAGAGAGCTTGACAAGGGCACCATTTAGTGGGACAAATGGTTTTCCTCTTGTGTTTCCCTGTGTATTAATGATGACAGGCCAGAGGTTGGATGCTGAGGCCGAATGCCACGAGTAGTGTTTTCTTAGTCACTTGGATGAGTTGAATTCTAACTCTGTTTAACTGGAGGAACGCTTCATGTGGCTCCGTGCTACGTTTATTGTGAGCAAGAGAGGGTGATGCAATACAAAACCAATGTTAATCTTATGTTAATCAAGCCGCCTGCTAGACCTTTTGCCACAGACATTGAGTGAAATCACACGCGCAGATGCCCTTCCTGTGTTACAGTAAAAGGGAAAGGGATAAGACTCGAGCTGTAACCTCTCATTCTGAGGGATATGAATAGCCTGTGTCTCCGCAGCTTGGTTAGCCTGAAGTCTGGGACCTATTATAGTGCTGTGTGTTTATGCATGTGTCTGTGCATGTATTTGTTCAAGTGCAATCTAGTGTCACTGTGTGTGTGTGTGTGTTTGTGTGCATATGTAAATGCTTAAGTAACCTAATGCCTGTTAGAATTACCTAAAATTTGTTTATCCTACATGCCTATTGAAATAGTATAACTTTACATTTTGTTGCTAGCTACGAGCAATGTTTGTTCCTGTTTTGGGTCCATGTTTGTTTCTGCTTAAGGTATGTTGAGAGATCCCGATGTAAAGTTCTGGAAAATAGGATTATTTCCCCTTCTGCTCTAAGTCTCTTGGTGCCATTGTGAGTAAAACTTCCTTCCCCCCTAACTCACATGAACCAGTTATTTTCATTAACCCAGCAATTTTTAGCCCTCGCCTAACAGGTTTAGTTGATTTCCAAACCAGACATTCAAATTTAGCCTGCGAAAACCAATTTGTACCAGCTTGGACTTAAGAATTAATAGCCACGGGCTGGCTAACCAGGCAGAACTGCCATCCCTGATCCAGATCCTCAGTCTGTGGTTCCCTCCCATCCATGTTGTCTGGCGTGGTTGCTGCAATTGACAGCAGAACTGCAATGGATGCTCATTCAGAGCCCAAGTCTCTGCTGGCGCGTCCCACAGCATACAAATGAGCCACGCTGAATAGAAACAAACACTTAGAATAAATACTTTAGCTGCATCTATCAGGGAATGCGATGTAGGGCCTGTAGCGTGGCCAAGAGCCTGTGTTTGTCTGCATGGTGGCAGATGTACGTATGGCCTCTGTATGTGCGAATCTGTGCCCAGTGTATGTGAATGTGATCGTGTGTATGTGAATGCGTTGTGCTGAATCAGTGCACGCTGACAGAAAAGTGACCATGCAGGTGAAATAGCAGGGACAGGAAATGCCATTGTGTCGGAGTATTGTGTGTGGGTACGGCAGCTAAACACTTTGCTCCCCATTCAAGTGGTGGTGACTGGCAGGGCCGGGCCTCAGGTCTGCACAGCATATGGGCTCAGGCAGGCAGCACACACCACTGAGTGTGTGTGTGTGTGTTTGTAGAAGGTCAAGGCGAAAGATGTCGTTTGTCCAGGAGTTTCGTGGTGGAGGGACCTGGAAGGGATTATTAATCAATAAGATGAGGAAGATTCAAATAATAAAAATGCCCTTCTACAGCTTTGATGCCTGCTTTTTAGTATGCTTTTAATTTATTTGAACCTAAAGGCAATGTTGTTCTGACTGTTGTGTTACATTTCAGGCAACCGAAACCTTTCTGTTGAACGAAGAGCCCTCCAGAGGTCCTGGGATGCCTGAATGCTTTGTAGTATCAGATTCATACAGGGTATGCATCTATTATTATTATTATTATTATTATTATTATTATTATTATTATTATTATTATTATTATTATTATTATTATTATTATTATTATTATTACTACTACATGTGTTGGTATTAAATGTGTTATTTAAGTCATTACTCATTGTTGTGACTGACAGTCTGTTTTGCTGCTCATGGTAATTGCACCACAATCATAATGTCATTCACAGCTGCCTCTACTCAGCTGCAAACCATTACAATCATTATTTCCACACGCACATTTAAGAAAAAAAAGGGGCCTTTGCAACTTCACCGAAGCGCCCTCATCTCCGGAGAGTGAAAATTATGACGATAATGTGCAGCACCCCTATGTATGAAGAAAAAGGAAAATAAAGTTAATGGAAGTCAACAGATTTTTCCTATAAAAAAGGGAAAACAAAGAGAAAATCCACCCAGACAGAGCAGTGGATTTAAAACGATGAACGTGATATAAAATGGTAATAAAGTGGGGAAGGGAGAGGAGAAGGAAGGGGCGTGGATGACTGAAAAATGTGATTGTTAATGAGGCAGGAGCCAGTTTTCTAGGCTACAGCCTTTCTTTCCCAGAGCTAAGACTCACGCCAAGTCTCACAGAGAATCTGGGTTGCTACAGTGTATCGTGTGTCTCGGGGTACAGAAATGAACCATTATGGCCGTAATTGAGTAGCACGGTTGGTAGAGGAGAGTTCTGGGGAGGGGGAGGAGCGTCGGTGGAGTTGTATTGGATTCCAGGGGCAGTGAGTTCGAGAGCATCCACAGGAGAGTGTCCACCTCCAACTTCTCACCAGGAGGTTCGGCTGATGGGGGCTTAGTTTTGGCTAAAAGTGCTTCACGGTTCCCTGTTTCTCTGTCTCTATTTCTGTGTGTGTGTGTGTGCAATTGGTTTACAGGTCAGGGTTCTGTAAAGAAATCCTGAGAATGACAGTAAAATCAGTTAAATACAGCACATTAACTCGGCAGCAAATGTGAATTTAGAAGATCCTAAAGTGTGCGATGCTGCAGGCCCATTGTTCAGCTCTTTAAGTTCCAAAGGTTTTGATTTGTGACCCCTTTAAATAATAAATAATGTCTGCTTGTAACCTACTGTACGGTTCTGGTTCCATATAGTTATTAGTTATAATTATCATTTTTATCTCCTATCTGTTTGATCATCGTTGTTAAAAATCTCATCAAGTTTTAATAGTTCTGTCTATAATTCATTCCTAACAGCCAGAGCTAGATAAATGAGCTCGGCTCAAATGAGTTCGATTGCTGTTGATACGCTCGTTTGGGTCACATAAAAATGTCCTTTTTTCCATGAAAACCTACATGTTTCAGCTGTGCAAACACAATTGCAATGATCAATTAGACTTTTAAATTGATAAATGTGCATTAGCAAACACAGTGTTCCACTGGAACGCATCAGTAATGTTTGCTGGCGATGGACGTCTGTACACTTAATCCATTAAAGAAACATGTTTCCAGCTCCGATAGTCATTTACAACACTGACAATGTCGACACTGGAGCTGCACGGCTTGGTGAAAAAATTAATATTGCAATTATTAGGGAAAATATTGTTTATTGGTTACCAAGGAAAATACATAGATGAATGATCATTTTGAATTTTTTATTTTTAAACTCAAATATACAACTGCACTGAAGTTACACTGCCATCCTGACTCAGTTTGTCAGCTACAGAGCAGTGACAAATTCATGAAGATTGTTTTTATGTTACATATTCATATTTTTTTAAGTTTATGGGCCAGTGTACGGCTAGTTGACTCGTCTTGATGCCTCGACTCTCACTGTCAGAGGTCGACAGGAAAGCAGGTACAGTATGCACTTCAAACCAACGTGTTTGAACAAATGAACGTCTCACCCTGAAGCAACACACAGGACATTTGGCTCACTTGAAACCAAGAATTATAAAAGTAGAAATCTTTTACTATGCTGTCATTTTTTTCATGCATTAACAGCTCGTGCATAAGTGAGGGGCCAAAACCTCTACAATCAGCCCTCCACGTGCGCTCTATATAAACTGTGGGCTACTACAGCCGACATCTGCTCAGCCAAACACCACAACCACACTTTTCGCTTATCTTCCCTCTGCTGTGTCCCATCTCCTTTTACACCGCACACGTAGCCAGGTGTGCCATCCGCGCTGGTTGTGGCATGATACTGTGTGCCTGTGTGTTTATTTGAGGCAAATTTACAGTTATTGTCATCCTTGATCGACCTGTTTTGCAGGGTGATGATAGCTTGATGACAGGGATAAACTCTTCTGATGATTTATTAGTGAAAGCCCCAGTTTCTAATAACTTTAAGTGTACAAAAGCTCCCAGCCAACGAGCGAAGTCACCGCAGCACCGGCCACTCTGGAGCAGTGGTAAATATGTATATTTTGCAGCGTGTGAAAATGCGGAGCCACAGCAGAGCCACCGACCATAGCATATGGCTCTACCATGTGTTACTTAATGAGAGATTTACTCACACAGACCACTAAATGTGTGGCTCATTTAAGGAGCCACGGCAGAGGAGTGTTTTCGTGTGTTGCATGCGAGTCGACTCTATAAAGCAGGGAGGGGGCTGATCCCTGTCTACCCGCTCTCTGTAACCTTTTGCACTTGCGGTGCTTTTAATGACGCTGCTGCAAAAGTGAGCGGAAAATAGAGAGAATCCCACGAATGTAGCAGGTTATGATGTCAATACACCTGCCAAAAAGGAGACTAACAAGGTGTGTGTGTGTGTGTGTCTGATAGGGTGTCGTGTATTAGTCATGTATCATATTCACGGAAAAGGAATGCTGGTATTCTAACCTTGTGTGGCGGTGAGGACAGGAGGTTATAGTTTCGTGGTGCACACACACTCGTGACCACACACCGTCTCCCTCACCGCCTGCGTCTCTGGCTCTTGTATCTGGCCATGAGCAGTAATTGGCCACACAGAGCCCAGATCTCTTTGTTTCGCCTGCAGAGGCTTGCAGTAGAAATGCACAAGCAGTAGGCCTCGTAAATCTGTGGGACTCCGATGTCAGGCCCAAAATTTCAGCTCCGCTTCTATACAATGACTGCGCTCCCATCCAAATTCCCACTGTACCACACTCGGGATCCAGTTCAAGAAGCTGCATTTTATGACATTTTATGATTTTATTTTTTGTTTTGTTTTGTTTTTGTGAGGCTGGATCACTCGCTGCTCTTTGTGCATGTGTGTGTGTGTGAGAGAGAGAGTTTCTGCTTCCTCTCACACGCCCCAGTTTAGTATTTTGATGCTGCTCAGAGGCTGTGATTATATGTCTGTCTTCACTGTTTGCTAGTTTTCTCCTTCATAGTGAACGCTGCAGTGAAACTGTTTGGCTTGGACTCACTTCACTGGTTTTCAAACTACAGTTGTGGCTTCCAGACTGGGTCAAATATGGTTCAGTAAATAAATAAACTTAAATTTACAGCTCTGATGAATCAGTTAATGCACCAATTCAAATGGCGGCAAATGATTTAACTTCAGCTTTTGCTGCTGCATGCGGCTGAATGCATAACCCTGGTTTGTCTATTATTTAGCTGACATTCAAATTATTTTCAAACAGACACTCATCTCTCAGGAATAGGTCTAAATGTCGCTGTTTCTTTTAATCTGAGCTGCAAAAACTTTCTCAAAAACATATGTGGAGCTTATTCACATTTAGTTTAGAAGCACTGGTCTGCCCTGGTGATGCGTTTACGTGTTCCCTTCACGTCAAGGTGTGACTACAAACACGTTCAACACGCCCTGGGCGACTCCTGTGCCCTCTGCTTATTGTTTTCAAGAACGCGAAGGTCAGTAAACGCAACTAAGGCGCAACGTTACCGTGTGAAGGATGCAGGGACGCGCGTATATAGCCTATAGGTGTCTGCGCAGCGGAGACGGCCGTCAAAGACTCGTCCACAATGAATAAATAAATAAATCAAAAGATTCATTTCATGTTGAGCAGTCAAAACTTGTAAGGGATCACACCCCAGATGTGCTTTAGAGTGATAAAAAGCCTTTCCTTTACAGGAAAATCCGCTCCGAAGACGAGAGCGATAGAAAAAGTCCAGCACAGAGGAGAGGGGAGGGAGACAAAGTTTTTTCCCTGAAAGTTTGTGCAAGCTTTCACTTTCTAGGCGGGGTTACTGTAAGCTGCAGCAGCATGGAGTGAGAGAAACAGGACGGCGAGCGATTGCAATGCAGCACTATACCGAGCTTCCATCCAACTTAAATAAGCTCTCCAACCCGCCTTTCTAATCCAACCATGTACTCCCCGTACTGCTTGACACAGGTAAACTGGCTTCTCTTATTTCATTGTTCGGGTTCGCGCAGTGGAGACGCCGCTTCTTCTTCTTCTTTTTGTTTTGGTTTTTTTTTTTTTTTAATTCCGCTGTTTGTGTCTGATTTTTTTGTTGTTGTTGCATGTGTTCATTTGTTGGACCACAGCGTCTTTCTGCGACCTGACCCACTGTCAAACTTCGCCTCCAACTCTCCGACGCTCCTCCCGTGTCGGAGCGCGTTTGCGCCTCGTGAAACTTTCTTGTGCGTTTTCCAGTCGCACATGGTTTTTGGAGAGAAAATGGCGCTTCTCCCGAAATGTATTTCTTATTAAAAAAGAAGAAGGAGGAGGAGGAGGAGAGGAGCATGCGAGAGGAGGGGGATTTCTTTCTTTTTTTTAAAATGCGGAGCGCAGGGACAGACAGAGTGTTGTGGAGTTTGATGTTACTGCTGTTAAGATTTTTCCAAGTGTCGAGGCTCAGGAGTGGGTTTTGGCCGGTGAGAGGAGTTACAGGAGAGCAGGGCGCACACCGCCGCCTTTAGGGCTGCTTTCACGTGGAGCTGAGACAGGGAGAGGCGAGAGATTGGAGCGTGTGTGTGTGTGTGTGTGTGTGTGTGTGTGTAATTATAAACTGTGAAGAACGGCGCAGTCACTCTGCGTGCGTCTTCTGACATAGTTTTCTGGAGCCCTGCTGCACCACTTGGTGATTGTACTAAGTTGTCTGCACTTGAATGCAACACATGAGCACACGTGGGGTTGCAGGTTAACGGGGTTTATTTATTATAATGCATATTTCAGCCTGTGTTTTATTAATAAACAGCAGCCTGCAGCTGCTTTTCACGTTACAGCTGATAATTAAAGAAATAACCAGTGTCTATTTTTTTTTATGGTTCTTCCTGCTGCAGGTAGCAGCTTATTTTAAAGTCTGTCATTACCTCTGTTTTAAACACTTGGCTTTCACCTGCTATTCATTTAAAAACAGTTCGACTTAGACTTTGTTGTTCTAAATGTATATCTAATTTAACACAGACTTTTATTCATTATGACCTTTTTGCTGTTGTTGCCGTCAAACAGGTGATCAGCATCAGGAGATTTTTCAAAAATCATAACCGAGTAGTTTTATTTTGAAAGTGTGATATGATGCATGAGTGTCTCCAGACCATGTAATGCCAAATTGTACTATTTGCAAACCTTACTGCAGACACTTCTGACACTACGCTCTGCTTGTTGTCATTCTGTAACAACCCTGACACATTCTGAATTGCTTTCACCTCTCCTTCGTATCATTTCCCTCACTTTAGTTACAATTCATTATATTTTGCTGGCAGTTTTCTTGCAGCCGTCTGATTCATTTTCACATCATCAGCGAGACAGGGCGAACAGAAAGAAAATGTGATCTTTTCAGTGAGCTTTTGCAGCTTTGTGGCACAGCTGCACACAAGTGTTGAGGTTCTGAACCCAACAGACACAGCGGCCTCCCACTCCCACCATGAATTAGTGTCTTTTATCAACATACTAATCTATCACTAGTCCTATCTCTCTCTCTCTCCTCTGAGTGTGCTGCAATGCAGAAATAAAACACTACCTGTTTTTTTTTTTTTTTTTTTTGAAGATACCTCTTCTAACAAACTCACTCTTCTAAAGCAGACTTGATTATCCCCTCACTGGCTTCGTCTGACAGGGCACGGGTCCTGTTTGATGTGTGATTCATTCCTGATCTTTACAGTGGTTTTATTAAAAGAGTTTTTCCTCCCCTCATATGCCTCTGACGACTCTGCTACCAGAGGCTGAGAGAGGATGTTCTCGGCTCCTCTCGTGCGGGCACAGGCCACGTCTGGTTTCCATTTCGAAACATTAGCTGCTAGGATCATAACGCCGGCCTCTCATTGACACCAGACAGGGGAAAGCAGATTTTATTATTTTCCTTTAATTCTGCACTTCATTGAAGAAACTATTAAAGAGTACTTAGTGTGTTGATGTACGGCTCACTTGAGCCTCAGAAATGGAATGAAAATAGAAACAGCTTGGGAAATTATGATCACAAGGGTCACACATATTGGACATTGTAGATTAGAATATGCTGTGTGTGTGTATATATATATATATATATATATATATATATATATATATATATATATATATATATATATATATATATATATAAATGTTTTAGTTGTAGGTCTGCAACTAAAACAGGCCTTTATATATGTTGACATTATCTGTCATTGATAAAAAAGAAAGAAAGAAAAATCTTTACAGCATTTAATCCCTTAACAAAATGAGCGTTTATTCAGCTACAAACATTTCCCTTAATTAAAACTAATTGGCAGCAGACGCTCACACAGTGTAATGCAGCACACAAGTTGCACATGATTTTAACTTGCAGGATGGGAACACGTTTGCAGCATGACAGAGCCTATCCTTGAGGTGTGTGTCTGTGTGTGTGTGTGTGTGTTGTGCACATAAGAAACAGCGTCCTCCCTCCCTCTCTTTCTTTCTTCACACACACTCACACATTCTGCATTCCCTTGCAGCTCCGTTTGCAGACCGAAAGGCACATTTTGTTTATTTAATTGCTGTTAATAATTAAAAAAAAAAAAAAAAAAAGTTGAGTTTGGACCTCGGATATGGCAACAATTGTAAACAATCAAATGAATTATTAACTGTCGTAGAAGCCTTGGTGGAGGTGGAGAGCATGCTGTGATGTGACGGACGCTGCGTAATGGAGGCAAATTACGGAGATGGAGCCTTGAGAGGAGAGGAGTGTGTGTGCGTGTGTGTGTGTTTGACTCGTGGAGTGTTAGGATTTAAAACAATACATTTCTTATCTATATATATATGTATAGCTGTTATTAATTTGTCCGGAGATGTTCACGGCAGCTCCACCGTGATATTTTTTCATTTCCCATTCATCTTAAAAATAACGCAGATGCTGAAATGTGCTGCTCAGATCGCCTTGCTCATTTTTTTTTTTCCTGTCACTTCTAATCAACAATGCACTCTGTTATACTTTTTTTTTTGTTGTTGTTGTTGTCAGTTTATGTTCCCTTTTCCAAACCTCGGCTCTGCGTTCCTGCAGGCCACAATGACGCAGCACAAATTCGCATTTTAAAAAGCAGACTTTTATTTTTTTGTGTTTGTTTTGTTTGTGTCATTGCATTTAAAAAAGAATAATGTGTTCAGTGCTTCATGCAGCTCGTAATGTTGTCATCTCAGACTGTTTTCACTCGTGCGCCATGTTAACGTGTTCCTTCCCTCTGCCCCCCTCTGCCCGCCTGGACGCTGACCCCTGCTCTCCTCGCCTCTTAACACCCTCTCAACACTAAAGTATTACCCTACTCACCTTCTAAACAATGCCTTAGTGGTAAGTCCTATTTAGTCCCTATTTGTTCAGCATTAGGTGTTTGTGTTTTTCTATATTTCATCTTGACACTATGTTTTTTTATGTCCTAACTCCTGCAGGGCCGCGCACGCCAACCTGCAGCTGGAGCTGTTAGACTATAGGCTCCTTTTATTTTGCACAGATTCAATGAAATGTTGATTTTTTTGTATGTTTTTTTTTATATATGTTTTTGCCCCTTGTTGACAATGTGGTCCCAAAGAGCACACGTTCATTCTTCGTTGCACATCAGTCAATGCAGCAGCGCAAATAAACCATTATTTTTCTAACACACGTGTTTTAAACGGGCTTATTAGGAAAATATCCCATCGTGGCTTTGCACTGCTTAGATTTGCCTGCCGTAGGTTGGTTTCTGTTCTGTAGTGCACAGTATTGACCCGATCAGAGCAGCTCTATTAACGGCCACATTTGCATTTCCTGCGTTGGATTTCATTGTAGCTTTTATTTGAAATCCCTGCACATGTGTTCCAGTTGTACTACTGCAAAGTGCACTTTCCATTCAGGTCACACGTCTTCTCATGCAGCAGCAGCAGCAGCAAGACCTCACTGTATTTGTTTTGGTGTGGACTCATTATCTGTAAGTGATCGACAACAGATATATGTATTTTCTTTTTTTCGTAGTCAGACCTCACCTCAGCTTTGAGGTCATCCTCTCACTGTGCATGACTTATTGCCTTGTCCTCCCATTCTGGAGCTCCACAGGCTTCTTTATCAGAGCTATATGTTGCTCCAAGAGGATGCATTGTGCGTTTCTTACGTCACCACCACTGGTTATCAGTCTTTATCAGAGAGCGGTGTTTTCAATCCAAATATCACAACAAGATTTCCAGGAGGAAAAGCATGAGCGAGTTTGTTTTATGTGCAAATCCCATTAAATTAATGGAATCAATATCTGGACTTGAGCATTAACTTGAAGCCTGAACTTTTTTTTTTACGTTTACACATATTTGGTGAGGTGGCCTTTACATCCCTCCTCTCTGCCCTTTCTCTCTCTCTCCCTCTCTCACTCCGTCTTTTCCCAAGGCCTGGAAAATGAGTTGGAACAGCTGTTCAGAGGATTAAATTCTGATGGAAGCCCAGTCTGAATAAACAGAAAATGTTGGATTTTTCAAAATTAAAGACACATACGCTTGTGTGTGCGCACAACAGGCACCAAAAAGGTTTAGTGCCATGTCTTTATTGCAGTTAGGCCTGTGAGTGGTGATCGCTGGATTAGCTGGGATGCCACTTGTCAGGCGACCGTCTCACCTTTATCCTAATACATCTCATACATATCAACAAAAAAGATTTCTAAGCCGATAAAACACTCACAATCTTTCACGTCTTTATTGAACACACAGAGTGATGGTAATAAAAATTAATGACTTAGTGATGTCAGCCAGCAAAAAGCAGCGTAGCTTGTGTGGATATTTGTGATGGGGCAGCCGGGGAAGCGCTCTGCCTTTGGCTACCGCACAGAAGAAGGAACTCACAGTGCATTTGATTGACAGGTAGTGCTGATCCATTGTGCTCTCTTGTAACTGAGTTGTGCACACGTGTAAGAGAGGAAGACAGGCAGTGAGTAAAGGGTGAAATCTGAGTCGCCGATTGGCTGCGCTGGCGTTTGGGGCCGTGCAGGCAGCACCAGATCTATTTGCCTCATCACGGGACACCATGAGGGCTAATGCCAGACACTGCCTGGGACACTGTGTTCTTTTTACTTATTCATTCATGCCACACTGCCAGACACCAGCAAAACCACCACTACCACCACCAAACAACACTCAAGTCTTTTAAACATAGCACTCTAGCTTAACCCATCTAAGGTGGCATGTTTGAGTATTTGAACCCTCCCTCTTTTGGCGCCACCAAAGGCCTCGAGCCTACAATGAGGAGCTGGCCTTGCTAAGACTTGCCATAGCTTTTTGTTGCCTCCAGAATTGGTGGGATGTTGTAGATTATTTATATTCTACGTACATTGTGTCTCTCTGAGCATATTAATAAGAGGCGGTGGCGGTTTCTTTGATTAATGACTTTGTAAGTAATATAGCCTACATTTTCTGTGCTTATTGTCAGCTGGTGACTGGGGGCCACCGTGCATCAGCAGCAGCAAATTTGCAGCAATTTTTGCAAAAGAAATTCAGGGCCCTCTTTGGTGTCGGAGACAAAGAAGAGATGAGCCGGGTGCGTTTTGGCAGCAGGTGATATAGATTTGAATTAAGTAGCATGTTGTTTTTATCTCGAGCTGCATGCAGAGAGAGGCAGAACCAACTGTGTCTCATTCAGTATCAGCACAGCTGTCCCAGCATCCGTGGAGAATGGATTCCTACTGCTATTGCCATGGGAGGCTCCAGCCAAGAAGAATGAGAGGATATCCAGTGTGTGCGCTTGTGTTTTAAACGGAAGCCGAGTAGTGAGGGGAGAGAGTAAATATGCTTGTGTGTCTGCATGTACACATGCGTGTGTGCGTGTGTGTGTGGGGGATTCTGAATGTGTGTGTCATGTCTCCACCCGCCTCACTTTCCTTCGCTCATGTCACCTCTGGCATGGATTAGTCTTTGGCACAACCCTGGCAGTGCCCGGGGCCCCATTGTGGTTCTGTGGTCGCCGATATGTTGTGCTGTTGCCATGGCTACATGAACACACACACACACACACACGCGCGCGCGCGGGTGCTAAATTACATAATTGAGCTAGAATATATAGAAGAACACAAAATACTTAGTGTACAATATGAGAGCAGAGAGAGGGGAAGGGAGGGTGTTAGAAACCACCGAGACAAAGTGTGTCTTTAGCAGAAAGCAGGAATCCACTGGTGGATATTTGAGCACGCTGTCATTGCTGAGCTTTAGACAGCAGTACAGCATGTTCTTTCCCCTGATTTTGAGTCATAAATCTAAACAAAAGTGCCGTCATTATGTGGCTATTTGGAACGCTGGGACAACCAACCTGACAAGCAAATTGAGGATAAGGTGTTTGCGGTGGCACACATGTGGTGTCTGTGTCTGTGTGTGTGTGTTTGTGTGTGAAAGAATGAGACGGAGGGAGAGAAAACGGCAGCGTGTGTACAAGGAGGGCGTGGCACCTCAAGTTTACACAGATACACCATGAAGCACACGCACCTACTTCTTTACCCCTATGCTCCTCATGCTCCTCCTCCTCCTTCTAAATCCAGGTTGTTTCGAACAGATCTTGTGTTTGTGAGAGCAGCAGCAATATGTCAAATTCCAGGCAACGTTTCTTTCACATGTGGGCTTCAAGAGTAAAGTTTGTGAACTGCAAAGTGGTGAATCATTCAGTCTGTTGCAATCATTTTTAAGACACCCTTTCCATTTGTTAGAAGCCTCATAAAAATACTCTCCATTTATTGACTTAATAACTTATGCCAGACTGCTTTTCCCCCAAAAAAGAAAGAAATATATATATGATACTCCTTAAAATTCCTTAAAATCACATCTACTCCCTCACCGTCAAGCTGCACGTTGGCTGACTTGCTTGTCTGCAAGCTGTTATGTCCCAAATTCCTGTTTGCAGGTATACAGTACGTCCTAAACTCAGATTTAAAGGTAAACGCACCTGCAGCAGCTGAAAGCACTGCACAGTGAAGCTCGAACGTGCAAGTAAGCACATGTATTGGATTGTTGAAGTCAACAAAGAATCAGTAGACGCTCTACTGCATTATCTGACGTTATCGGTTACACGAATTTAGGATTGCAAAACGTGGTGTGTGTCAATGATTATCTTTAAGTTACTAGTATGAGGCCGGTAGCACAGTAATGTCAGTCCTATAAAGGATTTGATTCACTAAAGTCAAGTTGCGGTTGTAAAATGAAAAATGCTGCACATTTCGCAGTGTTTAGTTAGTTTTGTTCCGTGTCTAGTGCTACAGAGGACAGACTGAGAAATGTTTCTGAGCGTGCTTTGTTCTTGCACTGAGCAAATTTGAACTCATGCCAGTATCAACACACGGAGCGAACGTTGACAGTAATTCATTCTGCGTTCTTTCTTTTTAATCAACAAATAATGTTTCCGTAAAGACAAGCTGTAGGCCTACGATTCTGAATTTCCCAGATCTTTTGTGTTTCCCCGAAGAGAAACCGACAGCAAAGGTTCACACTTGTGACTGAGCAAAGCTGCTGTATTTGTCTGTCACAGGTCAACAGGAATAGATAGAGAGTTGTTGTTGTGGATCACTGACAGCCCACTCAAGGTCACTTCAACGTGGGCAATCTGGGCATGATGTTTGGCCTGTCCTGCCTGGCTGTCTGACCTACATCTGACTGCACTGGCTAAATATATACAGTAGACCCCTCATTACATAGCTTCCAGATTAATCTGGATGAAACCTGACCACTGCCCCGCTCTCTCTGCATGTTTGACTGCAGCTTTCTCTTCACAGACTTCCCCGGGCTGACTTTTCATCCCATTCAGTCTCACACACACACACACACGCAGCCACAATCCACAACAAAAAAATGGCAGATGCAGACATTCACACAAACATGACACACGCATACATTATTCTGTGAAGAAAACAGGAGCTGCGGCAACATTTGGTCTGCCCATTCAGAAACATAGCCGCTCAGTAAGTGAGTATCAGTTCCAATTCAAGCCTAACCATGTACAGTATACACCTCATGCATAACGCACCTGCGCATACTTAATCACGCGAAGTGCAGGTGTGCATTTTATTTCCGAAATAAGAAAAGTAGTTCCCAAGCTTTATTGTGTGATGTGTCCCCGCAGCCTTGTTCGATGAGCTCCCTTCATGTTCCAGATGTGTTTTTTGAAATGGATTCAAAACTGCAAGTTGATTACATAAAAGCAGTGCTTATGTTTTTATCTTTCGCGTGTGGCGTGTTTGTGTGAACGTCCTCCAGCTGAGTTGCCAAGGTCATAGGTCAGTTTGGTCAAGGTGTGCTGTGGCAGAAGATGGACATTTTAACATTAGTTTGTTACTTTTAGACAAAACTTTTTAGCCTTTGTCCATTACTTTTAGCATCACCTTAGCAATTTAAACTATTTACCTAATGGCTATCTATCCATTACATTTAACAGTATATATGTATCCAATTCTAGCTGTCTATTTTAACCAGTCATTACCTGTAGCTAACAGCCATTTAGCTTTTGCTTTTGGCTAACTCTGTCAACCGTGCAGTGTTTTAAGTTTCTGGGTGACATTTTTCACCCAGAAGCTGTAGTTAAGAATTGAAAGACCGAGGCTGTGTGAAAAATCACTCCCTGTTTACTATATAGTGCAAAATATTCTGTGCTTCTATAGTGAAACACAAAAAAGTAGCGTTCATGCTCGGTACACTACTTTCTGCTAACAATCCCACAATGCATTGCTCTGTGTGTTAGAGAAAGTAAATAACTCACAGCTGAAACTATTATTAGTGATGATGCAGTAAGACGATTAGCAAGTGTCCAAAATCTCAATTTACTGCTCATTACAGAGTGAACTACTGAGTGTATGTTACATGTGTGATTTTGGACATAGCCAGAGTTAAAACAGCACAGAGGTTAGAGGCTCCTCTTCTGTGCAGACAGCTAACAGAAGAGGAGTGAACAAAGAGCTCAGCGCATTGTTGCGTGTAAGTAATACTGCAATATTGTTTGGTGGTAAATAGTTTATTTTGTTTCATTACTCCTCACTATTTGTCTATTTTTTTATTAAACAGTTTATTCATAACTTTTAGCTAACTATTTGAGCCATTTTTAGCTAAATGTGTAGACTTATATGCTTACCTGCTAATTTGTTTTTTCCTCTCTTTAAATCTCATTGCTAGCATTCAAATGTTGAATTTGATTAATTATGTGGGTATATTTATGTTTTCAAATTTGAATGGATATTTTTTACAAATTGCTTGCGCTACTCTCTTTGTCTTGTGCCCCCTCACATCCCACTGGGGAACGAGCACTCCTGCTTGGGAGTGATTTACATAGGAAGCCAGGAAGACACACATTCAGCAGTTTTCTGTGGCCTTCAAATGTTTACTCTGTTCATTCATCCATCTGTCATTTCTTTTATTACTATGTAAAATAAACACGTATCCACGCTTGGTGAAGTCTGGAGATCTAGTTACACTCATTTGAACACAAAGGACAAAGATTTCATCAGGACATAGTTAAATGGAAAGTGGCGTTGGTGTCGAGAGTTGTTTAGTTTTCAAAACATGACATCACGCGGTGATGCAAATCGATGATGTCATAGCATTCATCATCTTTTCACCACTTCTTTGGCTCTCCTTTAAGTAGTGGAGAAAGAAAGAGGCATTGATTGGCTCGTTGATTGTACCTCAAATTTCCTAAGCCTTTCTTTCATCATCATGCTACATTACCTCATGCTGTAGTGAAGGCAAAAGAGTTCCAAGTAGAGTCCAGGGTATACTCAAGCATGCACAATGAAGGAGTATAATCTATATAAGCTATTTAGGAGTTAACAGTATGAGCCTAGCAATGATTAAATACATTACTCAAACTTAGTATCAGCATTTAAGATGTACTTTTTTACTTTTTCCATAGAAACATAGTGTAAAGGTTGTGATTTGGCTTAAGAGGCATTTATTGGGTTAATGTTGGAGGGAAAATCTTTTCCTGTCTTGAGGGTGGGTGGAGGAACGTTGACGCTTGGAGGCTTATGAACCCGCAAGTCAAACAGTAATGAAAACAGTTGTGACCTGATTTAAAGAGTCGAGGGAAAAGGAAGGACGACTTTTAAGTTACAGAAAGAGAATCACAGACAACAATATCGTAGACTAACAAAGCTGCGTGTTTTTCTTTCTTTCTTTTTTTCTTTTCCTTGTCTTCTGCTTGCTCGCTGTCGTACTCATATTCCCTTCTCTTCATTTCTTCCTGTAACCTTCCATCTCTGTTTCTGTCTGTGTATCTAATTTGGCCACCCCGTCCAGCAAGGAATAGCTGTCACCCTAGGGAACAAAGCGCTAGAGCTTGCTCTTCAGAGCAGGAAGTTGGCGCAGGGCCAAGGGTGGAAAATCTATACTCGGTTGCATAATATAACATATCTTTACCTCGGATGAACTCTAAGGAGGCCTGGCAGCTGTGCGCAAACAGAGCTGCAGGGCGGGAGTTTGTGTGTTATTAACTGACTCTGTTTGTGTGGAAGTGTCTGTGTATGTGTTTGGTATGAGTGCGAGCTCACTGTTCCTTGTGACTGGGGCAGCAGGCCTGAGGCTGTTTGCAACCCCTTTGACAGTCAAGCAGAATACAGTAGAGTCAAATAGACCCTTGTTGAAATATAATTAAAAAAGTGAAGATTAGAGTAGAGTAGAGTTAAGTAGAGGAGACCAAGGCCAAGCAGGGCTCAGGGTTAGACTCAAACACAATTCTGTGGCTTCTCCTTTTGGCCCAGCCAGCCAGTAACTACTATCCCAACTACAGCTGCACCGTACTCGGAGAGGGAACTCAGATATAAACTTTCTGCTCTGTTTAGGCTCAAAGAAATAGCTGCAGGATTAGTGTGTGTTACATGGAAAGTTGTATATTTGACTGGAAAATTCAGTGCAGAATGAGGATTTCATGTCACTGCTAAAGTATAAAACACAGATGGGCCAGATTTAACTTCACTCTGTGAGTCCATGAAGTGGGACAATCTCTGCTCCGCAAACTGCTCATTTTAACAATTTATAAATTCGCTTCCATGCTGCATTCAACTCTCTACTCTCCTGTTATTAAGATGTCTAGCTGGTTTACATATTCCACTGAAAAATATTCTTATAGGAGCCCTTCCTGTGATGTGATCGCCTGCAACCATAATGGAGAAACAGTGTGTGCCGCTCCTCTTTTGTGGCTGCAGTTTATTCAGCTCTGTTGAAACGGGACATGGAGGGAATGGACCCAAAATCGCTTTCTTGTCTGACGTGTCAAGCTGCTGTCAGTATATTCAGCATGCACGACTTTTTGAGAAAAGTCCAGTGAAATTTAATACTGGAATCATTATGCTCATCATCTGGAATAAAGCGCAATCACCTCTGCCACCTGTGGCAAACTCCAGACTCTTGTAGGCCTTATGGGCCTGTCCATCATCTCTCTATTCATGGTGTAATTTTTTTTATTGGTTTTTGTCTCAATCCTCACACCTGAAGAGAAGTATTTCCAAACAAGAGTTAGGGCTCATATGGGGACCACAAATTGACTATATATTGCAGCCAGGCTGTGGAGATTTATGATGTGAAGTCAATAACGATGGCGTGGGCGGTTTTGCAGAGGTGCATACTGCGGTGCATTTTTGTGTTTTTGTTTTTTTTAATATTTGGAGAGGCTGAAGGCCTTGAGAATGGCCCAGATGGGTGAAACAACAGCCGTGTTTTTTTTCTCTTTCGGTTCAGAAAGACAAGAGAAGAAAAAGAAAGGATAGGAAAGAAGAGAGGGAAATGAGGGAAAAGGGCAGTAATGAAAGAAGCCATAGTCTGTGTATTGTAAATACAGTAGACTGGGGAGCACTTCATGTCCTTTTATTTTTTCTACCAGTATGATTTGTTTGATTTACTCTCTATCAATCAGCAGAGGGTGTATTTAAACGAACTTGAAGTGTATTTGAGAAAGCCTCTTTATAGCTGTGGCTGTTTGTATTCTCCTCTTACTTTCCTTGGAAGCAGACCGTGATTAAAACAGACGATATAGGCGTATTGTATTTCCGAGGGGATTGGAAGGAATGCAAATGCATCATAACCATATTATACTAGTTAGAAGCGGTGTGTGTTGCCAAGCCTCTGGATACAGGAGAGAGTAGACGCAGTTACGCTAAAGGGAACCGAGTCCCACAGAGAGCAAGGATCCCACAACTGTAACAACAGGAGAGGATATCTGACACTGCTGGACTATATTTGACATTTCATAGGATACACACAGTACCAAAGCCTTTACTGCATAAAAAGACAGCTTCTTTCTGTCTTTGTGCTGAGGAAACTCTAAAATAAAAAAAGTTCTTCTGTCTGTGCGTGTGGATGTGTGTCTGAGCACCGCAGAATCCGTTTGGCATTTTTGTTGTGAGGGAAGCATGTTGCTGGTGGGACTTTGGCCTGCACAATCCCTCCTCTGTTAAAACAATGCGGCAGTTGTCCTCCCTAACCTAATTACTCCCTCCAGGGGGAGAAAGGCAACAGCACCAAATCCCATAGTTAGGAGCTCTGATCTGGGTCCTGCTGTAAAAAAAGGCCTCATTCATTTCCCTCTCTCCCTCCACCACACATGCACACACACATACACACACACACACACACACTGTGTTTTTTTTTTTCATTGCCATTGAGTTCGGTCTGATATAAGCTAATTAGGTTCTAATATATCCTGATATTGCTCTTGATATGTGTTTTTCTTAAAGTCGTAACATTTTATAATTTTTGCAAAGTTATTGAAGCTGTAGCTTTAATTGCATCTAAATATGATGCCATGAAATGAGTGTTAACAGTTAACTGACACTCATACTCACACTTGACCAAGTTTGGGTCGGTACAGCACCTAGGCAATGCCGGACGAATTTTACCAAAACACAGAATGGTCTTTTCTCTATCCAGAGTTTTTTATAGTATTGCTATGTAATTTCTACAAATTAGAAATATTTACATATCTATATTTTGGCCTAGTGTTAGACACATTATGAGTTATAACAAACATTCAAAACTGTTAGCATTAGCTAGGGGGTTAGTGTTCACTTGACAAATAAATGTATCTTTATTTTAAGATAGATATAGTACAAACCATAGATATGTATGAAATATATACGTAGATTCAGCATCGGGCTTGTGAAATGCATTTGTCGCATCGCCATATTGGATCAGGACTCTGTACTGAACACTTAAAGTAATAGAAAACAAAATTCTATGCTGGTTTCAGTTGCTTTATTGAGAGAAATGGCAAAATTAAGAAACAAGGAATAACATTTCACAGGCCAGGTCTTGTCTTGTAGTGTTAAGTAATGTTGGTGTGGAGCCCCCCCCTACGTTACTGTGTTTTTTAAACTGTTTCATAATGCTTATATGACATACTGTAACATATAAGTTTTGTCTGAATTGAAACATTTAAAATTATCATTGTCAAAAGCTGAAGTTAAATGAAGTGCATGGACAGTAGCACTGAGGAGGAAGGACTCTGAGGCAGCGGCTGCAGCTGTTATTTAAACTTAGAAAGGTTTGATGGGACTGGACAATGTGTTTAAAGAAAGGAATAGTTGCATTTAGAACAAAATATTCTAATTATTAAAATATTAACTGCTCAGGGGATGCTTAAATATTATATCACGGATACAGCATATTAACGTCAAACCACCAAAAGTGGTGCTTTTATTTAAAGAATATGTGTTTTTAATTGTAACCGGGTACCTTGTATCATAAATATATTTCAGCTACCTTGTATCATAATATATTAATCGACTATTAACTCCAACTTGGCAGCAAAGTTGAGGTCACCAATGTGCAGACGTGGGTCAGGTGGCATCTATGTGGAGCTATAATGGGTATTAACAATCAGTAAACATGACATGCTAGCTTAAAAAGAGCTGGAGTTTGCAGCTAAATAACCCAACACTAAAATGAAATGCCACCCATGATTATGATCAGGTCACGTTCATTCAAATTGACCCAATGTAACCCAACCTTATATACCAGATATTAAACAGTATTTTTATTTTTAAACTGTCACAGCTGTAATCTTAGTTGACATTGAGGTGAGTATGACAATTAAGACCATAAAATAGTCACATGGAAATCTGAAAAGAGTTTGCTTTCATAGTATATTTCCTTTTTGCAAAAAAATAAAACAACACTGTGCAAAAAATCTCATTGTGTCGTATTCTTCCCATTGGTTCAACAGTAATCCAGCCTGTACCTAAATTCAATTTTAACCTAGTCATCTTTAGTGTCTAAATAACCAGATAATTAAAAGTCGATCCAATGTGGTGCCAGTGCATTCATTACTTTACCAATGGCTAGAGAATCCCCAAGACTAGGAGCTGTTTGGATCCAGTTAGAAATACTGTAGTACTAAGACTGGGTCAAAAAACATTAGTTCTCAGTGGAGAGTATCAGGACAGATTTTTAGCTGGAGAGTGTGCTTCTACTGATTGTGTTTCAATTAAATAACAAGCACTGAAGCATTCATTAGTATAGTCAGAATAATTTCTAAATACATTAAATGTAAAAAAACTTAACTTATATTACCTCACCTGACCTCTCATGTTTCACTTACTGCCACTGCTTAGGGTTCTAAAAAGGTTATTATTGTAACTCAGACAAGGAAGTCCAGGAAAGAGGTGTGTGTGTATGCGCGCGCATGTGTGTGTGTGTATGGTGTGCATTCACTGGAAGGAGGAAAAGAGTGTTATGGTCTTAATTTTCCCTCGACCAACCTGTTTGGTCTTGTTTATTTATCTCTCTCCAGAAGATTAGAGCAGCCACTGTGAAGCAGCTTGAAGTTTCTATTTGGAGATTGTTGCAGTGCTGCATTGTTGGTCTTACCCACTGAGGGTTTAGACGTCCTTGTTTGTTTATCTGGAAAAAGAAATGTTGTTTATTGCTGCTGAGATTTCTTCTGCAGATTGGCTCGCCTAGCATTTACTTATATTTTCTAATGTGACACTGACTTTGTGGCCATTTTTGTTCAGTCTGTTCCACACTTAGAAGTGTTTGACACACCACATGTCTGGTTGTTCTTTGTGCATATAAGGGCAGTTGTGTGTGCGCGTGTCTGTGTGTGTGTGCGTCTGGTAGGGCAGTGTTTGTCTTAGGCCGAGCTCCTTTCCTGTGGTGCGTGAGGGCTTGAATCCGTCCAGCTTGTGTGGACCCTACGCCTTGTTGTTTGTGCGACTCGACGCTCACCCTACGGCAGAAGCGGAAGTTTTAACAGCATTAGCAGGGCTCTTCCTTCACCCTCTGGCCTTCTTTGTTAACCCTCTCACTGTCACTGTGCTCCCTTTGATACTCTCTTTTTGATCATTGAATCTCCACAGTTTATAGATTTACATTTTCTGTGTCTTCTCTGTCCTGAATAAGGTTCTCTCAGTTTTCTGCCTTTGTTAACCCTTCTAGGTCCTTCCACTCGTCTCTGTTTACTAATTTATTAACCTTTCCTGTTTATTCAGCTTCGTGCCAACTTGTGAAACTCATCTGTGAGAGGCAGCCATGACTGAATTCCTCTTCAGACAGATTGTTAACCCCTTCTTTCTCATTTCAACTAGCAGGAGGTTTGCAGTGACATCATCTTTTAGTTCAGTGTTTCTCTAGACCCTCAAAAAATATGTTAACATAGGTTATTAACCTTTTTTTGTGAATTTGGAAACCTAACTTTACACACATTAAAATGACACATTTGTTTTCTTATTATGTATCCTTGTATATACATGGATCAGCTATCACTCAATATGTTTCTGAAGACATAATTACTAAATAATAAAATGCCAAAAGCAGTTATACTTTTTGCCCTTTCCCTTCCTGCCCTCTGTCTTATTCTTCGTCTTTCTTTTATCCATTTTGCCAGGAGATGTCCTTCTTTATCAGGGCTCGTACAGACACATACAACCACACCTCTGTCAAATATTCGCCCCTGGTTTATGCTTTTGTCCACAGAGGGCATGAAACAATGCACAGGCCTACAGGCTGCACACTGAGCTTTTCACAGGACCTCAGATTATCACGCTTACATGAATGCAATATAAATGATGGCTAAGCATAGTTGCTTGACTAAGTTAAATGGAAGAATATAAAGATGAAACAAAAAGAATATATAGAGAGGACGCCATAAGGGGGTGGAGGGTGTGCACAGACGTGGTGGGTGAGACAGTGGGGGTTGTGAGTTAGGGATGGCGGCAGAGCATTTGCATAAAGGGCAGGGCAGCATGCCCAATGGTGGAAAAGGTTGGCATCAGGCCTTTTAGACTGGCAGAGAAGGAAGACTGGAGAGAGAGACAGTGGGTAGGTTGAGGGGGGGTAGTCAATAGTACATCCCTTGTTCAGAAAGAGGAGGTCCCTAACTGTTGGCAGGAGAGTAGGCTAAATCTCTAGTTTGATTGTGTGCTAGATTGCCCCTTTATTTGTCTGATTGCAAAGCGTTCAACACTGCATTAGTAGTGGGTTTTACTTTCCTGGAGCCTTTATTCAAGAGGGAGTTTTTCTGTCTTGGCCTGGTGTATGACTGTCACTACACATATGTCTCAGAGTTTATACTGTGTGCAATCAGCACATCGGGCGACCTGGGAGAGCTCCTGGTGTGTCTTTCTTAGCAAGTGTACGTTTGTCTCCATCCTTTATCTGCAAGCATCCTGCTGAACAACATGGCCGAATTAGCTCCATGCTACATTTGGATGTGTTTTCATAGATACATACATTTTGGTGGATCTGTGTGTGTGTGTGTGTGTGTGTGTGTGTTTGTCTTCTACTTTCTGTCTGTCAGAACCGCAACACTGCTGTTTCCCTATTAGTTCTGATGATGTGTTGGTAGTAGGGAGTGAAATGGGTGATTATTTATTCAGCATAGGCTTGTTATTTCTGGTCCTGGCTCCACAAGCACTGTACACTGAGTCTTCAAAGAGAGCGACACCTGCAAACTCAAACTGAGTGTCACCATTTTCATTTCTGGTTGAACATGTTTTAAAAGTGATCATATTTGCTTGATAAATAACTCAAATTATGAATTGATTTTTGCTTAAAAAGTGGCTTCACCTAATTTTCAGCTTGCTTCCTAATGTAGTAGTTTGGAAAGTAAAAGTATGAATGTTTAAACATCCCTCAGCCTTCCCTTTATTCTAATATCCTTCTGCTTCTAGCTGAAACGTTCCTCCAGATGGAGTTCTGGTTCTTGTCCAGACAATTCATCCAGATTCGTTTTTCAGATAGAAATAGAAATATATTGTATATTATAACTGTATAGTGAAGCCAAAAGAAGGTTTATTACCACCATGTGATCACCAACATAAAACAGCAAAAGGGCAAGTTAGAAATGAGTGAAATTGCCCTTTAAGGTGGCTCATGACAGACTGGTGTGCAGCTAGGCTTTGTTCAGACAACCCAAACTGAGACCATGAACTAATATATGGTATATATGGCACAAACTACTAGTTAGGATGTGATAAGGAGAAATTGTAGTTCTTAACATTGCCTTGTTCCTTCAGCACCACATACAGAAGTATGATGGAGAAATGCGACTCCTGTCAAAAGGTTCATCATTTAGCTTTAAGGTCATGTATCCTGACGTGTCGTGGTGCTCTGTGCTATTATGTGACAACAACTAGAGGCGTTAGAAATGCTACTACTGCGCTTATGCGCCCTCATAAATCAGTAAGAGGCCAAACGTCATGCACCTGGTGAGGGGAGGGTGGAGCTGTTATTACTCATTAACCAGGCAGAGCCCCGGCCCTGCAAAACCCGGTCATTTACCAAAAGTTGGAAAAGGCAAAAACTCATGATTGTTTTAGGCGAGGATTGAAAATCTATCTTTTTCTCGTCTCCTCCAGTGCAGCAACATTTTTTGTATTCAAACAGGCAACAAGCACCGACGTCCTGCTCCACATTTAAAGACACAGTCGTGTTGTTTTCAGCTCGCTTTTTTCTTCCAGTGGTGTGTGTGTGTGTGTGTGTGTGTGTGTGTGTAGGGCTGACTCTGCCAATCTCATAGAAAGGCGAGAAAAAGCCCTACAGCTTTGTTAGGCGGCAAGTTAACACATGAACCTGGAGATCCTTTTTCATTTCAGGCCGTGTTGAAAGTCTAAGTCTGCAGGGGGGTCTTTGCATGAGAGGGGCTATGGTGCAACATCCCTCTGCTTTGAGCCTATTGGTAAATCAGTGCGCTCATAATTCTCTGTGATGCATGTCAACCAGGCTAGATATCTAGATCAAAGATAATGCGCAATAGAGCGACGGCTACCAGGAGCTGGCTGCATATATGCTGCTGAAATTATAATACTGTTCGTGATATCTCACTTCTAGTGTGTTTCTGATGTGTTCGTCAAAAATACATCACTTTCCAGCAAACCAAAATAGGAATAAGGGATCAAAGAGATTGGGTTTGCTAAATAAATGCATTTCTTTGATGGAGGCCATTACAGACCTGGTTCTTACCATGGTGGAAATAACACCCAGCACCAGCCAAATGCTGATCAAATCTGGCTGCGGTTTGTAGGTTTGTCTCCTCCACCAAATACTTTGGCAGGCGCCTTATTTGGATCTTGCTTGGTGGAATAGTGGGAATGGACTGCTGTTTTTTTTTTTTCAACTTATAAGTTTAAGAGATAAAGTAAAAAAACTACAAAAAGCACAAGCTGTGTTAGTGTGGTCAGTAGTATCACTGTTACACTGAGTCTGCGCTGCACTGGCAGCAGTGTGAGCAGCAGTAGTCTGTCGGCTGGCACAGTGAGAAAACACTCAGTCATGGCTGGTGTGGTGCTGAGTCGGCCTGCCCCGGCATGGCCGGTCCCTCACGTGCAAACACACACAAACGGCAAAAAGACACGCAGGGGCGGATCCTTCATCCAGCAGCACAATGTGTGTGTGTGTGTGTGTGTGTGTGTGTGTGTGTGTGTGTGTGTGTGCGTCATGAGGCATACAGCTTCAGGCTGTGCACACACAGGTGAGCTTCGGTTTTAGAGGTGAGTTCAGAGCGTGTGATCAGCAGCATTATGATGCGTGTCAGTGAACAGCGTGACCACCACATGCTGCGTTATTAGAATATGTGTCAGTGTGTTCCTCCCGCTCCTCCCAGTTGCACTCATCAATGCTGTCATCTTCATCCAAGAACATCTGCACGTCTCGACATGCGCTGTGCCTCCGCGAGCGGGAACAAATATTGCTTTATGAAAAATCACAGAAACTAAATCCGCTTCACCTCGATCTCGTTGTTTTTGAAACGCTTCAAGATAAGTGGTGCTTTTTTATTTGAGCACCTTAACAACAAAGTGTGTGAATTTACTTCCCGTGTGAAGTTATGTCTCTATTGCACAAGTGAAAGATTATTGATCAGCCAACCAACAAGGAGCTCCGCAGCCAGAGATTCCGCAGGGCCCACTCCGTTTTGCCTTGCAGCCAGGCAGCGCAACCTCTTTGTGGGACTGGAATGTGCCGTGCGTGCCTCTTCCCCGGCTGGTCCCCCTACCACCACCGCGCACACACACAGCCCACCCGGGCACGTTAGCACGCAGCCACCGCAAATTGCTTGCAGATTTTTCACACATAGTAACGTGGCGGTTTGTAAACTCAGATAAGTGCAATCGACTCAGGGTGCCGAGCTCCGTGCGTCTTTACGCGTCACTTTCTCGCCACAGCGAGAGAGCGGGCAGGAGAAAGGGGGGTGTTCTGCGTTACTTTTTAACCCTGTCCTCTTTAAAATGTAATCTCGTGTCTCTCCCTGTCTGTTTGTAATGATTATCAGGACTGAGTACTGAGCGTGTGATAATAGCAGGGGTCACGCAGCAGGTTCTGATTACAGTAGAAAACACAGCAGACTGAAGACCTGATTGCTGTTGCATCAGGAAAGAGTTTTAGGTGAAACCAGAGAACCCACCTGCTACCTGGGATGGATAACTCCACTTATTTAGTAGAAACCAACAGTGAGGTTATAAATGCTATGAGATCCACACCTGGATGAATCACGTACACCTCCGCCGCTCTTCCACCTCCACCTGCCTCCCAAGTGAACCCTTGAATCTCTTGACATCTCCTCTGCGTCCCTGCTAACTTCGTCTCCTCCACCACCTTCCTCTGCCCTGGCTCTCTGTCAGCGGTTTCAGCCGGGGTCAGGGGGAGCCGGTGTCAAGCTCCATTCGGGGTCAGGGACGCTCAGCTGGGCAGGAGAGGACGGAGCCGAGCCCCGCCAGCACAGAGCTGCGCTAATGAAGGGCCAGGCAGCCGGGAGGCCCTCGGGTTATGCAGACCGTGGTTTAATTGGTCTAATGAGATGCAGCGTGGCCCTGGCGAGGTCAGGTACCACAGGACGGAGCAGGGCGGAGAGGCCTACTGCTGGGTCAGACAGAGAAAGAGACTTTTATCACTGTCTGAGTTTTTTCTTTAAGTTAAACATTTGCGAGGCACATCATATAAAGTGCTCATGTTCTGGGAATTCAGGGCTGAAATTATATAGACGATGGTTGGAAAACAAACCATTGAAGCCAAAGATTTATCATAACAAAAAAAGTCATTTGACTGTGCCAGTCTTCTGATTATTTGGCTTGAGGATTTGGACTTTAGAGCAAAACGTACTATACCTCCATCATTTCCTGGAAAATCAGACGAGGTTGCCTGTAGAAAAACTAAACAGACACTTGTAATTGCTCTATAATTGTGATCGCCTTCGTTTCATTTGCCGTCGTTTCACATGCATTTAGGGATGTAGAGAGATTTGCTCTTTAAGCCAAGAACACGGCCTCCTGCTCGAGTCTTTATTTATTCATATATTTGCATCATCTGTCATTTTCATTCTAATTACAAGCATATTAGGAAATAGAATATGTAATTACCATAACATTTTATAATAACTGATGATCTGGATTCCCTTACAGCAGGAATGATCCATGTTGAAGTGGCTGAAAAAATAAGAAACACAGCAGTGAATAAGATTAGACCTAAATTAAAATAAACGTAAATGAAATTAAATGTAAACAAAAATCATAATGAAATACATCGATGTAGATTTTAAATTAGGCTAAAATAATAATTAAAAAGTCCAAACATGAACTATTTAAAGCTGTTCCGTGATCATTTAAACCGCGGTGAAAATGCAGCGTT
This sequence comes from Anabas testudineus, assembly GCF_900324465.2. Lineage (NCBI taxonomy): Eukaryota > Metazoa > Chordata > Actinopteri > Anabantiformes > Anabantidae > Anabas > Anabas testudineus. Next base: position 4,190,692 of record NC_046617.1, on the reverse strand, counting down.
TTGCAGACGCACTAATGAATGTGGGTTTTTCAAAGTAAAGCGCCTTTTCTCTCTTCACTGAAAGAGTTAATCTGAAGTTGGCAGCCCACTCCAGTCTCAGTCAGACGTGCGGAGAATTGAAAAATAAACGACGTCAAGATCACTTCTTTTGTCTTGTCAGAGACTGTTAAAAAGAAAATGCTGGAAAAAAAAAATGAAAATTTCAAATTCAAATTGACGCTTTTCGAGCGGAGAAACAGATGAAAACAGAGCTCTTTGATTCTTATTACATTACAAGACACCTTCTCATGTTTGTCAGGCTTGATTTATGTATTTCTTTTTAATAAAAACGGCTAATATAAGTTATAGAATAAGACGATAAAGGCTCGTTCAGGCTTATCTCTTTCTCCGCTGTTGTAGGGACCTGGTCATTGGATCCACTTCATGCATTTAATAACAGCGTAACGCAAATTGTTGAAAATTCATTTTCCCCTCAGCTTTTTGCTTTTTGCATTTCAGTTTTGGGGCTGGCAGACTCCATCAATGATGTCTTCACTCTTTTTAAAGTATTCATATCTTAAGTGCCCAGTGAGAAGAGAGAGAGGAGCGGGTGGGGGGGCAGTAGTGATGGTGCATTTTTAATAGTTTTGGCTGAGTTTTGCGTCTTGTTAACGGGGCCTGGATGATGTTTGAGGGGAATCAGCCAGAGAAACATGTCGGTGGAAAGACCATCCATGACTTTAATTGCTTTGATATCAGGCTATTAGTGAAACTCGCTAGGGGATTGTTTTCTTGGGCTGTTATTATTAATATCATTTTTAAATTATCTTCCGTGTCCCCTTAACGCATCACGAGAAGACTGAACGTGGTACTGAGCTTTTATTTTCTGGAGCTTTTAATGTAAAAGTAATGAGATTAAACATTGGAAACTCGTGATGGGCTTTTGTTAAAAGGTGAGCGGGTATTTGCAAAATCCGGACAGCTAATTGAAATTAAAGCAGAATTAAAGAAATGGAAGACCTTAATTGAATTTGCAGGTAAGGGGATTAACCTAGAGACGCCTTCCATGGTGGGTCTGCGCTGCGTCCATGACCTAAATAAAAGTGGATTTTCCAACACAGTTACCTGAGCATCAGATGATATGGGCTTAGTGCGGTGCAGTAGATCTGCAGCACGGCTCACCCACGGAGAGTTTGAATGATCGTTTCTTTTTTCCTGACAGCTTGAAAACGGTTATTCCTGGAAAATAACTGTGAGACTTTCTCAGCCTGTAGAAGGCAAATAGCATGGCTAAGGAAAATGACTTTAAACCCCCTTGTAGTCAAATTCCAGTGACATGTGAATGGCGGTTTATTTGCATTTTGGCAGGGTCACCTAGGAAGCCTTAATTCTTATTGAAAGGCAGAAACACAGGAATCACATTCAAGTGCCAGTTATCTGCTCCTGATGTTTGTAGTGCAGGTGGTAGTGGAAACAAATGTATTTCACTCTGGTGGTACCTTTCTCTCTCTCTTTCTCTCACACACACACACAGCACAGTGAGATTTTGGAATACCCTGGCGTCCTTTGTTACATTATCTGTGCATGCATCAAACTTTGGCATTGGTCACTCACACACAAAGCCACTGAGTGAGTGTGGAGATGTGTTGACCTTCGGAGATGATGGGTGAAAGTCGGTTTTTCATTATGCTGGGTTTAATGATTCTGTGATGAAGCTGAAAGGCGTTGCTGTTTGCACTGAGGCTGTGCTTATCAGTGAGAGAACAGTGGGAGTGTATAGTGCCTATGCCCAGGCTTTTCTTTGTATTAGGCGATTTGAGTAAATGATAATTTAAGTGATCTCTGCCATTGTTATTACATTTCCAGTTCTGTCGGAGCAATGGCTCAGGCTAATCTCTGCTTTTATGAATGTTGTGTGACTACAAAAAGCATCAACTTGTCATGTTTGAGAAGAAACTAGTTGCAGATTGATGGACTATTCATTCCATCATACCCTGCATTTGAAACACCTCAATTAGTCTCTGAGTGGAGCAGGCCTCTACTGTAAGTAATGTTTTGCCCAGGTCTTATTGCCGTGGACTGTGACATTGGCGGTGCTGTGGATGTTAGCAGAGCCGCACATGAGCTGAGGAATCATGGGATTTCTGTCTATGGTGAATTTTCCTTGAGAAGCTATGATTCAGCAGGCACTTGCGGCTTCAGACGATCTGTCTGCAGAGCAGGTGCAACCCTAAATGACATGCTTCACCGTGAGGCGACACGGCAGCTTGTCGATGGCTCCTCCTGGGAACCCGGAGAGGCACAATTTTTTTTGCTCTGGGATTTCGTGGGGGGGAGCTCCTTTGCTGACGATTTATCTCCTGCTCCTTCCTCTTCCTGCCGCCTTCCCTCTTAAATTCTGTAACCATTTCTGTGTTTGTGCCTCTAAATCATCTCGTCACCCAGTCCTGTGTTTGTGTGCATTCAGAGGAGTGTGGCTGCCTGGGTTTGTTTCTCCCTCTTTGTTTGCTGTGGTAAACCCATGAGCAGCTGCCGGTGGTGGGGTCTGGAGGGATTCTGAAGCTGTGTGTCCTCTCTTTGCCATCCTCTGCCAAGGTGGCATTATGCAAGCAGGGAGAGGGATAGAGAGAGAGTGGAGAGAGAGGCAGAGGAGGGCGGGGGCTTGTGTGGTGGGGGTGAGAGAGACAATACGATGGCGGCCATAGTAAAGATGGAGGCAGGCTGAAGGCTGCAGGGATTGGTGCATGAGAAGACTTGCTCCCCTGAACTTTGCCTCTGTGTCAGAGTGGAACTTGTCGATTTGGTAAATTGTGGAGCGTCGGACAAGGCTGCGCGCTCTCTTACACTCCCACCTGCTCCCTCTCTTTCTTGCTCTCTTTCTCTCACTCTCTCACTCTCTCATTGCCACTACACCCCCAACCACCCACCCACCCCTCTCTCTTCCCCCTCCCACCCTCTCCTCTTTCTCTTTTCCCTCCCTTTCAGCTCTTGAAGCTAACGCATTGGCTGGGCTACAGGCATCTCGTTGCCAAATAGGTGGGCCCTACTCGTGTTGGCAAAGGCTCAAGCAATGGTTAGGGAAAGAACGCGGAGAGGACGAGAGACGGCGAGCGAGAAACAGAAAGAGAAAGAGAGAGAGAGTTGGAGAGAAAAGGGGGGAAAAAAGAAGCAGCACTCAGCTTTGCCAGCGGTCGTATGCGCTCGTCCAACATTGATTCGGCTCTCTATTTTTTTTTCTCCCTATTCTGTGCTCTGCTCTCCCTGGCCCCCCCATCTGTGTGTGCGTGTGTGTGAGAGAGAGTGTGAGAGAGTGCATGTGTGTGTGTGAGTCTTGCGCCGGGCCCAGGGATCAGAACAGACACCACTACCAATTATACTTTGCCAAGGATGTTTTTTTCAGGGTTCATTTTTTAATTTTTTGGAAAGCACAGAGGACTGTTTATTTTAAGTGCGTCTCTCCCAGTTGAAGTTTTTTTTTAATAACATTTATTTATAACATTTCTATTTTTACCTACATCTTTTTTCTTTTTCTTTTTTTTTTTTTTTTTTGCTACGAGTTGTTATGTCTTTTTTTAATCATTTTTGTGCTTTTGTCTAATAAGCTGTTGGCTGTGCTCCTGCTCCTTCTTAAAATACTGGGGGGGTTTGTTTTGGTTTTAAACTTTGGCCCACTGTTTTTAGTGAGCAACATATTCTTGCTATTTTCTTTACTACCACCCCCCCCTCAAGTTTTTTTTTTCATCTGCTAATTCTCCACACCCTGCCAAACCTGCTCTTGCTTTACATTGGGGAGCGCGGGAGGAAAAAAAACTGGTGCAGGAGATTTTTTTTTTCACTTTAATCGTTGTGCCAAATTTATGATGAGAGTGCAAAATGGTAACTACCAGGCCGTCTGTCTTCCTCTAGCAGTGTGGTGTTTTCTGTGGTGATTTCTGTCTGCTTTCAGTTTGTTGTGGAAATGTGAGTCTGGTTGGAGCTCCCTTGCATGGTAGCAGAGATAGGAAATGGTATGGCTGATCTTTTAGCGGCACATTTCAACAGTGGTCTTGTGGCAGCAAAGCTTGGCGGTGGTGAGCGACCGGTGTGTGGCAACCCTGGCACAGGAACACTATGGCGAGATCTGGGCTTTGTTGCCCAGAGATATGTAGTGAAGGTATTATGGTACAGCAGAATAACTTCTCTTTTTACCGCAGAAACACGGGAGCGCAACTTGGCTCAGCTTTTCAGTTGCTTTTGGATTTGAATTCATGGATTTTTGTCTTTCTGTTATTTAATGTGCATTTCAACTTACAGTTACATTTACATTTTCCTGTTTTTGCTGCATGTTTATTTTTTCTGAATAGTACAAATTATGGAAAAGTTTGGTATTTTAAATGAGAATATTTATTTAAACACCTTTTTGGATTTTAATAATTTTAAAGTATTTATTTAAGATATAATTAAATATTATAATAATTTAGATTCATTACCATTTACAATACAATCATTTCTATTGTTATAATTTACTATATTATTGCCTAATTTCTATATACATTTTCTACTTGTTTTAACTATTAATTTAATGATTTGCAAACTCTTCATCAAACCTCCTAACACCTCTCTTTCTCATCAGGATGAATTTCATCCCTTCATCGAGGCCCTCCTCCCCCATGTCCGTGCCTTCTCCTACACCTGGTTCAACCTGCAGGCCCGTAAGCGCAAGTACTTCAAGAAACACGAAAAGAGGATGACCAAGGACGAGGAGCGCGCAGTGAAGGACGAGCTGCTGGGGGAGAAGCCAGAGATCAAGCAGAAGTGGGCCTCGCGCCTGCTGGCCAAGCTCCGCAAGGACATCCGGCCCGAGTTCCGTGAGGACTTTGTGCTCACCATCACAGGGAAGAAGCCTCCCTGCTGCGTGCTGTCCAACCCCGACCAGAAGGGCAAGATCCGCCGCATCGACTGCCTTCGCCAGGCTGACAAGGTGTGGCGGCTGGACCTGGTGATGGTCATCTTGTTCAAGGGCAGCCCCCTGGAGAGCACGGACGGGGAGCGGCTGGTCAAGTCGCCCCAGTGCTCCAACCACGGCCTGTGTGTCCAGCCGCACCACATTGGAGTGACGGTCAAGGAGCTGGACCTCTACCTGGCCTACTTCGTCCACACACCAGGTATGCAGGCAGATTTACTGCAGTAAAACACACACCTAACCTAGTGCGCTTTTTCAAGTGTATTTTCCCCTCATCCCGTCCTTTATAGCCACACACAGGTCAATGTGTGTTGTGTCACACACACTTTGGCATGTGAGTCACAGATTAGACCCTGCTGTTCACTATGTACAAAGCTGAGCCAGTGCCAGGCTTTGATAAACACACTCAGAACTGAGATAACGACCCCATCTTCACATTTAAAGGTACAGTCTGGGTAGTGTAATCTTTAAAGAAATGTTCCCCAGATCGATCTATCTATCTGATTTAAAGAGATTCTGAAAATTTGACAGTCAGGCTTAAAACCTGTGTTTACATAGAGATATGTTTGCATTGGTACATTTGTTCAAGTATTTGTGTGCAAATTTGTCTAAATCCAAATGTGCATGTTTCCTGGTGCCATCTGTAAACAAAAGCATCTGCAAACCTGTTTATCTGAGCGTGTGTGTGTGGATGCATGTGCATACGTGTGTGAGGCAGCTTGTCATGTGTCTGTAATCCATGTGTATGTTATTGTGAGATTGGTGTGTATCAGTAGCAGTGTGGTGTGTGTCTGTGAGTCCTTTTTGAGTGTGTGTGTGTGCATGTGTGTGTGTGAAGTGCAGTGACAGCTGGCCCAGTCCCAGGTAGTTTAGGAGGCAGGGAGAGTCAGCCTGTCTGCAGCCTCAGCCGCCTCAGCCTAACGCCACTCAACACACACACACATGAAATCTCACACTCACAAGTGACTACACACTCTGGCACACAGAGGACCTCTTCCTCAAACACCCAGGCTTGTTGTTCGCCTGATTCTATTGATGACACACACACAAGTTGAATGTGTGGTTTCGGTCTCTGTTTGTTTCTGAGATGATTTATTTTTCCATATTCGACACATGTCTGCTGCTCTGACCGTGAAGTCTGAAAAGAGATGATGAAAATGTGCACACAAACCCAGATGCACTGATCAGCAGTGTGAGATGTCAGATTTATAATATTCACTTTGTCAGTTTGACGGTTATAAAAGCTCATTGAACAAAAAATGTACTTAATTTTATTTTATATTATTATATTAATACAATTTATTAAACAGCAATTCTGCAATGTTTAGCCTAAATAATCACAATTTAACATTTTTTATTGCTTATGCAGAAAATCAAAACACAGCTTTTTATTAGGATTTCAAATTTGATATTAAACATCTCACAATTGCTAGTAATTACTCCATTTTCACCACGGCTTCATCTTCACAAAAGAACATCAATCAGTTTCTTGAGGTGTGTAAATATGATTGAAATGTGATATGATAAGAAAAAGTGGTAACGAAATTATACCAAGTTGTTGCATATATTTGTATACTGAATTTATATATTTTGTGTGATATTGTTCATATATAACAAGCTATACTGTTAATACTTAATCGTACGTAATCTAATTCATTTAAAATATGAGATAATGTGCACATATATTTTTGCCTTTTTCTCAATGGGGTTACTTTACACTTACATGCAAGTCATTTTCCACACTTCAGGTGTTTGCAGAGGTCAGGTCGAAACACCGACTGTCTGATCACACACACACATAGTTTAAGACCCCTTTCTGCCCTTTATTATTACCCCAGGTTCTCGTACACCACACTGGCATACAGTCACAGGGCCTTAATTGTTCTCCTTGGCAGGGAGGTGCAGCATTCCTCTGTGACAGAGTACCCCATGCCAGGCTGCTTTCAGTCTAGTGTGTAACTCTGCTTGAGTTTGCAGGGCCTCCATGAGCGCCTCTTCCTGTTCCACAATGTGCCGTGGCGAACCACGACTCAGATTAGCTCCCAGCGCAGCCTGGTGCCCCTCAGAGTAAAGCCGTTTTTTTTTTTTTTATACCAGAATCCAGCAGCCTCATACATACACAGAATTTAATCTTTCTGCTGTTTGTACATCACATTTGACTTTCTTTTTGTACATATATAAGCATTCTTATATAAATCCGTTTCAGATATTCTCTCTGTCTGTTGCTTACACTGAAAGTTTTTTTTTTTTTATTATTGAAAGGCGTTTCATAAATTGTTTTGTTTTGCATGTGCTTGCATCTAAAAATAAAGAATTTTTTAAAAAGTTGCAAGCCGCACGTTCTCTGCTGTGGGTGGAAGAATGCTTCCTATTCTGACCTTCCTCAGATTATTCACAGCAATCTCAAAAGCCGTCTGTGCAGCACCTTGCACACATGACTAGAATGGACCAGAGAGAACATAGGAAATAACAAAAATGCAAAACATGCACCTTTCCGGGCTCAAATTGCTCTGTTTTCCAGAAGGCAGGTCGGGGTTAACCAGAGTTTACAGAGGACAGACAGTCAGTGGCTCTATTCTAACCTTTGGGGTGGCAGAGTTACAATTTTATTCTTAGCTCCCCATTCCAGGGTGTCTGTGTCTTGCGGAAGCTATCAGTTGCCAGCCCTGATGATTGGACCGCAGCCGTCTCACCCGCCTGTCTCCACCGCGGTGTTTCAGTTCTCTTGTCCCACTCATGTCACTGTCGCCAGCTGCAGGAGGGGCTCTGCTTTCAAGCGGTGTGATTGACAGAACACAAGATACACACACGCACGCATGCACTAACCCCCTCTTCTGTTTCTGCTGCCATAGAGTACACTATGTGTCTCTGCTTTTGTCCAATTATAGATTTCGGCCCTTGCAGGCGGGGCAATGAGAGCTGGGACAGATCAAAGCCTCTGTACTCAGAACTGCACTTCTGCTCTGCAGCTGCAGACCAAGGTCCCGCTACCAAAAGGAGCTTGACAAATACCTGACTTCACACACACACACACACACACACACACACACACAGAGCATGATCCAACTATCTCAGACTCATGTTAGTTGACCCCAGAAGTGCTTCATTTTCTTTTCACTGATTCTGCTGCAGCTGATGATGATAACAATAATGGTTCAGGGATGTGGAGGAAGCGAGGGAGATAGGGAGAAAAAGGGGTGGGGTCTGATCTCATCTTTGATCACACTTCCAAAACCAAAAGTCTGGCTCGCCAGGTTGGCGCTTAGGGCCTTTCTCCACCTAGAGACCCCGGATCAGGCCATGTTTTGTGAGCGACGTGTTCCATATTTGTCAGTCTGACGAAGCCGTGCAGTTCAAACATTAGTCATGTTTGGAGCACGAGCAGCCTCATACGGCTTTCATTACTTGTGCTGTTATGATAAAAAGATGTTTCTGAAAGCACAGCCTCCATATCTGTTCTCTGTGCTGGAGACACACTAGAGAGGTGCCTGGGCCAGGTCCGAAAGCCAAATGCATGTGTGTTTGTGCGTGTGTAAGACTACAAAATTTCTCCATGTTGCTATGGTGCAACTGTGAATCTAAGATGTTCATTTACCCATCAGCACGTCTCTGTGTGTATAGTCCCATCATTACAAACGGCCAAGGAAGTGTCTTTTAATAGAGGTGAACAAAGAGAGGGATCGATGGGGAGAGTGACGTCCAGACTGAGAGACTTAACGCCTTCACGTCACACTAATCCATCAAACACTTCTTATCTGCTTTGCTCAATATCCTGAGCTTCAAAAGGAGGTAACATTATCAGATGCAGTTACACAATGAAGAGGAGACCAAACAGGACAGAGCAGGATTTGTTTTCTTTTTTATCCCCACAGTGGTTGTGTGATTGTGTGTGTGTGTGTGTGTGTGTGTGTGTGTGTGTGATGGTGGAGGAAAATGTATAGAAAAATCTGAAGATTATAGCAGCAGTAAAACTCCCGTGCAGTCTACTTGTGTTGTCCTGACAGTTGCTGAGTGTTTGCAGTAGAAGAAAAAAGAGAATCATCATTATTGAAAGAAAAAAATAAAACCCTCTCTGCTTTTCCTTGGTGTGTGCTTGTGCAGAGCTGAGATTTCTGGATGGAGAGCAGAATTGTGCTCCAGTGTTCTGGCAGCGCTCCGTACCCCGGGCCGACAGAGAAACAGAGAGTGTCTGCACCGAGAAAGCCACATTCATGTGGTGTGAAAAACACTGCTGGTGCGACACTTTTCAACGGAAACTTTCTTACGCTCATGTTGTCATTTGAAATAATGTGCCCAATAAAGTTTGAGCTTCGGCGAGACCCCCTCTTGTGACGGGACAGCGTCAGTGACACTGTGGTGCTTTTAATATGCAGCGAGGCGTGGGGGCCTCCGACAGCCTCGGCTTGGCCTGTTTTCAGAGTCCCCTGTTTTTTCCAGTTGCTTTCTTGCAACGGGTGTTTTGTGTGTCATAGAAGGAGAAAAAGACAAGAGTGGTGTGTGTGGAGTGTAAGGAATCACTGGTAAACAGATTATTCCAGTGTGTACGAGCTTCCAAATAAATCGGCAAAAAGACGCAAACCATCGCTCTGACGCTCGGCTCGATCCTTTGACCTCCTTTAACCTGTCTCTCCCTGATTTTCTTCACTCTATAGTTTCGACCAGTGAGCAGCTCTATGGGCTTGGTAGCAGGCCAACCTGCTTCATATTCACTGTAATTATCCAGTTTAGTGAATAATACTGGTAGAGATACACAAAAGACTGAGTATATGATTGAATTAAGTCTAATTTTGAAACAAAGGTCAGGTCTTAGCTTTGCAAATAGAAAAAAATCCTTGTAGCAGAAAGTGCCTATTGTGAGCAACATGGATTAGCTTTATTTCCTAATTTCACTGTGCAGTGATTTTTAATTATTTGTGTAATTAAGATTAATAAATAAATGTCATGGTGTCAATTTAGGAGCTCAACTCTGTTCACTTTTTGATTCTGCTGCATAATTTTCTTGCTCATAAAAAAATATAATAATCATCCATAAAGCAACATTAATGAATATAGTAAACAATAAAACAAAGACTTTTTTCTATTGAACAATTGCTGTTTATATTTCATCATACCCCTGAATGGATTTTCTTCTTTTTAAAAAGAGCAACACAACGGGAATACAAAATATCCGCACATTTTCTCCCTAGTTTCTTTGTGTATTATTTTTGGTCTCCGACACCGTCTCGTTTTAGTGTGTGAATTTGCATGACCAGTCTGCTCTCTTCCTCTGTACAGACGCCAGGCCTGAAATCTGTCTGTCCCCCCTAAAAGCATACATATCCCCGCACAGGAGGGGCGGCTTGGCTTCTCAGCTGTGCCTGAGTCGAGGGGCAAAGAGCAGGAGGAGAGGAAGAAGAGAGGTGAAGACAGCAGAGTAGTAGAAAAGGGAAGAGAGGAAAGCGTCTTTTCTGGGCCGGTTCCCAGCAGCCAGATTCTGATCAGTCCGCCTCGCGCCTTGTTCCCTCGGTCTAGTGGAGCAGAACAACGGGGGAGACTGCCCTGTAATTGGGACAGCTCTTTCCATACGGAAAACGGGACTGGAACACCGTGGCACCGCCGAGCACAGATTTTACCGTCTCTGTGTAGATTCTTATTTAAAACCATCTTAAACTTAAAAATGAGCAATTATACGTAAAACTGAATCATCTTCCGTAAAATAACCCAAACAAAATCCTTCAAATGACATTAATAACAAATACGTGAATATATATCTTCCTTTTAATTTCCCCTCTGCCCTATTTATGCTTTCATTTATTGCTAGTAAATGTCAGGATGCTGTTAGGATGATATTGAGTCCTGATATAAAGTAAAAAGAAAAGCGTAGAATAAAGATGATGCAAAATGCCATGCTGAAAACAAAGAGAGAGGGAGGGCAGATATTCAGGCTAGTGGGGCTGGTTGGCAGCATTTGGCACCCAAAGCTTCAGCTCTGTTTAGGAGGTGCCAGCTTTTCAAACCGACACACAGTCCCTGCCAACTTCTCTTCTTCTGATCCTTTTCTTTCACTCTCATTTTAACATTTTTCCCCCCATATCCTTGTTTTTGCTTAACACCTCTTCCCCTCTGCGCGTCCCTTACACTCCTACCACTACTCCTATGGACGCTTTCTCACAGCGGGTTGCCAGGGAAAAGCGAGTTTCACAACGTTTCAGCTTAGCTCTTATTTTGTGGAGATGTCGGCGCATGGAATAAAATGGCTATCATGTTTCCAGATGTGTTTTTTCATTTCTTCTTCTTTTTCTTCCAGAATATTTTCCACTGGCTTTTAGCAGAGCCAGTATTGTTACTCTGTGTGATGGTGCTGCTGTGGATTCAGGTCCAAAACAAAATGGAGGATAAAGCGCGGCTCCTCTCCAATCAGAGGAGAGAATGATTCCACATGTGGGGGGAAGAAAAAAAATCCTGGCAGATTTACAGTGCTGAATGATTGCTGCTTTAATGCAAATATAATTTTGCATATTTTTCAACATTCACTAAATTGAGGTTCATAGGCAGAGCAGGAAATGGTATTAACGCATGATTTGAAGAACATGTCTTGTACATGATTCAGGACAAGAGACTTGGGGGGCCCCGCCGCAGACGAGAATGTGGTGGCGTGAGTGATGGGAGAAAGCGTTAAACGTTGGGTGTGGATGGAATTACTGAATAATGATCAGAAAATTAGAGCTATTATTGAGGGAGAGTAAACAGGCCTCTCTAAGTGTGAAAGGCCCCTATTCAGCCAGGACTAGGAGCAGGACTCCTTTCTTCCTTTCATGGATCCACCCATGGTTTCGAGAGCCCCACTTTTGTTCCCTGAAATAACAGAGTGAATATATGGGGTCAAAGGGGTGGGGGGTCCTGTTTCCAGTGGTGAGCACAGTATGGAATAAAGCTATTGACTGTAAGGTACACGTCATATTTGTTCATTCTTTTTGCATTATTTTCTATTGATTTCAGTGGGAAATGAAGCTTTTCTTGGCTCTCTATACTTTAAGTTCTTAATAAGAGTAACTCAGCCTTAATTAATTTGTCTGTCTGATGTGTTTAGATAAGTCAGTGTCACTGAGTTCGGAAATTCTGGCAAGTGTTTTTTGCGCGTCTACAGTTGCACCTGTGTCTCTTCTCCATTATTGCCACTTAAAAACTCGCCGCTTGTTTCTTTCTCCAACTTCTGCATCCTGAGAGTCGACAGTCAGGGGAAGGTGGGTGTAAACGAGGCGCTAATGTGACTACTTCCGTGTTTGTCAGCGCCAATGCTGTAATTAATGGGAAATGGATAAATAAATAAACTCAACATGTTTCTGAGCAGCTGAACAGCAAATGCGGGGCTCAGACGGGGACAAAAAAAAATGAAGAGAGGGATTTACACATTGAACAAGCCGTTGGAGAGAATAAAGGAGACTGTGTTTCCTGTTTTTTTTCTTTTTTTCTTCTTTTTTCTAAGAACTGAAGTTTGTGGTTCTGCTTTCAGATTAGCAAGATTAGACAATATAATACTGTCTTCAGTAGCTTTTTAACAGTGGCTCCAATTAGGTCTTCTATGTCAGTGCAAAATTTCATATTTAGCGTATGAATTTCGGGTCTGTCACAGTTAATTTGGACTTTTTTAGCAACATACCTCCACTTTTCACAGTCTCAGATTTCTGTTCAATAGTTCGTCAGGTCTTACTTCTTCATACTTCTTCTTAAGATGCTCACCAGGCTTAAAACTGAAAGGGGGGGGGGGGGGGGGTCACCAAATCACCTGACAAGTTCACTCATTTTCTCCGTCTGTTTGCTTTTTATTTGGACAGCCAGTTCCCTTTTACATGCATCATTTTGGATGGTAACATTCTCATTATATCCGTCAACTGTCAGCGCTCAACTCTCTCGTCTACAATTTCAGACTCGTTTGACTTTTTATTGGCAGCTTCGATGCATAAATTTCATAGAAGACAGGAAAACAACAGTTTTTTTCCTCTGTCCATAGTGAGCAATGAAAATATGAAGATTAGGTGAAAGAAGTTGATTAAATTAGATTGTTTGAAATTATTCATTAGAAAAACATATGTTCAATATCATATATTAGTTTTGTGCTGATCCTATGTTTATCTCTGGAGGAAAAAATTCTTTGCTAACTTAAACCTTACCTTACAACAAAACCCAGGGAGGGATCAGGTTCTGGTGTGTAAGAGGTATTACTTTATCTGTTCATTGCATTGCTGCCCAGAAAGACCAATGAATAGTTGCCATGGCTACATATGTTGTTTTTTTTCTCAGTGTACCTTTCCTGGGTGTTATCCAAGGAGAGTCAGTGACTGGCCTGGTTGGCACAGTTAGTGGCCATGCGGTGTTGGGCTGTTTCTGTGGCACTCCAGCCTACTATGTGGGCAACCAGAGCACTGAGCTCTGCCAGAGGAATCCACTCAGATCACTTTCATTCTATAGAGGGCATCCCCGCACTCAAACAATTGTACCTATAGGGTAGCATTGGACTGTGCGTGAGCGATATACGAGTAGCTGCAACGTACTTAAGTTAGGGTTTGTGCAGTCTGAGCATGAGTTCAGATTCTAAGGAATAATTTGTATTCCTTTGAGAAGAAGGATATTAAATTTTCTTGGTTTGTGATATACAGTTTTTGGATATGTGAAACACTTGTCACTGGATATGGACCAAGTGAGACATATGAAAATGTAATTTTACAGAAGATTTTCCCTTAATGTTATTCACACATTTTGTTAGACTTTGCTGAGTCCGGTGGGCTTACATGAGCAAGTTTTATCCTCTAAGTACCCTTTGAGATGGCAGCTCAGATGTAATTTATAATTAACAAAGCAGGGGAGCATGTGATATGAAAGACTCCTCTGCAGGGAAATGGAGTGACTTTAACCCTTGTGGGGGTTTTTGTTTTTCTTTTTTTTTTGGCTACGCTTCCCCTTTGTTTGGCCACCGCAGATGCCATTGCTCTATATGTAAAAATAATAACTGTGAATATTTTTTAACACCAACAACTCCAAATGATTTTAAACACTAAAACCCAATATCTGTAGCACTTCTGAAGTGAGGTCAATTACAGGCATAAGACTGGACAGTGTTACCGTGACATTACTTATGTTTCAGATCAGGAGTCAAAGAAGTGTTTGCTTTTATGTGCATAAAAAAGTATGTAGTGTCAAGACAATGATATAAAATATGAATTCTATTTAACCATGTTTTACATTTGTTACTGTTGTCAACTCATAGAAATTGTGGATACAGATGTTTCCAGTATACAGCTAATAAAACGATGTAAAGTAACACTGCTGCTAAAGAAGCCCCAAAATCTCCAGAATAGTAGGAAGTAAAACACTAAAATCAGAGAGTGATGGCCATGAGATTGTTCGGATGGGATGCTCTATATAAGCCAACAAGCTTGTCTCAGTCTTTTGTTCTTTTTCAAAATCTGATGCTTCACCAGCCCTGGGTCCATGATTTATTATTGTTTCCAAGTGATTTATCATTGTCACTCCCAGTCTCTCTCTGTGCTGTCGTAAAGGTAAAATGATAGGAAGAGACAAAGTCAGAGCCTTGATGCTAAACATTAACTCCTGTACACAATAATCTTTACAAGTAAATGAACACAAATGTTGCATAATGTGGCTCTCTGACTGGATTTTTATGGTTGACTAATATGAACCTGTATCCATTCCCATTTTGGTTTTCAAATACTATCTGCTATTCTTCAACCTTCATATCAAATGGCTCTTTCAATCCACAGGAGTGAAGTGTGTGAAGTTTTTTGTTGTTGTTTTGTTTGTTTTAAGGGTGTAAGTCTGTACTGTGTGAGGGTGAGTGTGTGTGAATAAGCTCACGTGTGCCAGAGAAGCAGGCCAAGTGACAACAAGCGCTGTATGCAGCAGAGCATATGAGTGTCCTCCCTGGACTCACCCAGCACCTGAACCCCTCTTCACACCTGATGCCTGTAGCCCTTGTATGTAGACTCGAAGGGAAATGAACACATTTGCAAGCTAAAATGTATGTGCACTGACATGACCCTGCTTTGCTGTGGTATGCATGGGACCTGGGATTAGACTGTGGGGTGCTCAGGGCTCAGAGAGGAGGTAAACCAAGTCCCAACTGGGTCCATTTCACTGGTCTTTGACTGGGATGCAATATGTCAAACCACATGATCTTCGTTTTTTAATTTTATCTTTATTTTATTTTATCAACATTCTCTTACTCTACACTACGTAAATAATCTGCAAATGATTTTGAATTTGAGACAAGTAGTGCCCAATTATTACAATTACACCTTTATGTTAATTTAACAGCAGTGCACAGCAGCAGCAGTGGAGCTTATCTGCTCTGTTACTTGCCCTTTGTGCGGTAACATTTGATTGGTGGTATTATTAGGCGCAGACCACCCTGCTCCTGAGCCCTACTTGAGTTTCCATTCTTCTGCTGCTCAGCTTTAATGCGGGGTTATCCTCTAGCAACCCAAACATACTGGGGAGCACAGACAGAATAAACGTAAAGACAGAAAGAGCCACAGCCTTTACAAGTGCATTCTGCTTCAGTGGAATGGTGATAGAGAAGGTAATTCAAGCCTCAGTGTTTATTTTAAGAGCTGATGATCTAGAGATGGCCATTAAAAGCAGAGGGCAAACAATTTAAGAGCAGTAAATCTGAATGGAGGAGAGGAGTGGGTGTGGGAGGACGAGAAGGGAAGGCAGGAGGATAGGGGTTTTCTCTGCCACTCTCTGTCCCATTTTCTCTCTCTAGGAGAGGTAGGAAAAAAAACTTGAGATGACAGTGAATTAGAGCAGTCTGGCCTTCATTCTGCGGTTAGATTTTTATCTGCGGTTTTGGCCCTAAGAGCATCTCAGATCCTTGCATTCTTTTTTTTTTTTTTATATCTCACTGCTATTATTGCAGTTTCTGTGCTTTTCATTTGAGTTTACTTTCCCTTCTGGCCTGGCTGTAAAACTGACCCTAACAAGAGACACTAAAAGAATCAGGATCGGTCCCATAATGTCTACTTTGATCCAGGGTCATTTTCCTCCACCGGGATCTGAACACACAAGCTAATGTGATTACTTCAAAGCCATATTTTCTGTTTTTGATACATACTAGATTTTTTTCCTGTCTGATAGACTGAAAGATTTGGTCTCTGGGCATGGATTGAAAATACACAATCCTGGCAGCTACAAAGGGAAATCCTTATGATGAGAGGACGATTATCCCGGTAAACTAAAGATGGCTTAAACTGAGAGCTGCTGTTTCTCAGTTTTTCAACAAATTCCAGTATTGCATTCATAAAATAAATAAAAAATATTGTTAGTGTTTATGCTGTATGGTCAATGTCATATTCAGTATGTTTTTTTAAACACATTAAGTCAATGCTTGAAATAGTTAGCACATTGGTTAAATAGTTGAAGCAAGTGACATGTTGACTAGAGAAAACTGATAAAAAGGTAAAATTAAAATAGCTAAAGCTAACAGTTAAAATAGTAAACTTAAAATAAAGGGTAAATACTAAATTAGATACATAGATACATGGTGAAATACCTAAAAGTAATGAATAATGGTTGAAATAGATCACTAAAAACTGTGTGGGTAATTGTGACGGCTCACATTTTTTCACTGTACTTTACCAAAGCTGTCATCCCAGTGAGATATATTTGATATGTTACCCAAAACCCAACTTATAAAAAACTGTGGTTCCCCCTTCGAAATTCTTGCCCATCTCCTTTTCACTGGGCTTTAGATGTGTGATGAAGTAATCCCCATATATTTTATATCCTAATGCAAAACCAACAGAGCCAAATTACACACATTCTTCCCCCATACTGATTCGTGGAAGTTGTTAACCAAATAAAGCTCCCTTTTCTCTTTCTCTTTTTCCATCTCACTCACTGGATCTGTCCTGGCTAGAACTCTGAAATAGCCTCAAGCACAGAGCCTCTTTTGTGGTCAGGCTTCTTTTTTTCTACAAGGTGTTTGTGAAAAAGAACAGGATTTTCTTTTTCTGGGCTCAGGTCCTTCCAATGCTCCACTGCTGCCTGTCTGGCTCTCTTTGTCCAGGTCTGGTAAACAGCCGTGTCTTACGCACGCGGGGTGGTGAAACGTTACATATTTTATTTTGGAAACACTCACGTTTTGCTTGGAATATATCTGTACTGTTGCCTGGCTTCTTTTGCTATGTGCCTGTATTTCATAAGCTACATGCCAGCTGCAGAGGACATCTTTATGACATTTGATGTGAGGGCATCTGTTCAAAGGCCAGTCTCTGGTTTGTTTACATGGGTTGCTTCATTTAGGATGCTGTACTATGTACAGAACATGTAATGAAATAACATCCATTCATAGCAAATGCCTGCTAGTCATTTAATACAAGGATAGAAATTTATAAACGGCCCATGTACTCTGGCAAGTATTTTACAATCCCAGCTAATGTAGAATTGTAGTGATTATCCTGAACTTAATGCTGGTAAATGGTAAATTCACAGTGATCCACTGATGGAAAGCAGCTGCTGAGACTGCAGTTTTGCATTATGTTGCTTCTTTTAAGGCGGTCTCAAGCAAAAAGTACTCTTATATGTATTACATTTAGCAGGCGCTTTTATCCAAAGGTACACGGCAAAGGCAGGATAAGCACAAGGGGGTCTTGCCTGTGATGTGATGTTACCTCTACACTATCCAGCCACACACAGTATGTATAGGAGTTTTTAATTAGTACTATAACTGCTAATGTACACATTTATAGTGTCTGATTAGTAGAAAGGTGTAGTACAGTCTAAATTAAAGACTGTGTGTGTACACTGTGCCTCATGTGGTATGTATGATGTCCTGTGCATGTGTCCATGTTGAGAATAATATTACTTGGTTAACTAAGCCATTTTTGAGCACTGACAGAAGGGTGCACATGCGTCACGCACAAACACACACACACACTCCCTCACTCAGGCTGACATGTGTTCTGCACAGCCTGTCATTACAGAAGCCTTGATGTGGTCACTGGGTGGCACTGAGGCCTCTTATTATTGTCGTTTTATGACAACTTTCACTCTCTTGCTCTACAGTGCCCCCCTCCCTCTCTGCTTCTCTTTTTCTCCTTCTCATATGGACCCTGTTCCTGCCTTTTTCTTTCTATTCCATCCCTCCTCCCTCTATCTCCCACCTTTTCCAAACCCACATCCATTTCTCTTTCTGTTGCAATGGGATGCCTGTTTGTTTTTAGTGTGTAAACCATCCTGACACACATCCCCAGGGCAGGGAGCAGATATTGGTGAGAAGGGAGTGGGGGTGAAGGGGTAGTGGCAGCAGACTGTGATGTATGAACTGGTATTTGGAGCTGGTCCAGGCGTTGTTCCCCACTTGTCAATTGTGGTTGACAGTTTTTTTGTTTTTTGTTTTTTAGAATAATACTGCTGGTAACTGCATGGTGACATCCTGACATGACCTGCTGACGAGTATGTTTTGTGCGTGTTTATATACTGAGGTTTGTGTTGCAACATGTAAATTCAAAAAGACTAGTTTACCCACAAGCTGGCCTGAGATTTAGATTTAGATTTAGATTTAGTTAGAACGTTCCCTTTTTTGCCTTTGCTCCTCCACCTGTCACACCTTTCTTTTGGTTTAAGGATTTATGATATTATGATTTGTTTATTGTAGGCCGTAATTTATTCTTCTACTGACTTGAACTGGACAGATTGAATAGCAGGCTCCCCTCCTCAAGCGAGCCACGGCAAGATGGAGTAAATGGGTTCATGTTACTGTAAAAGGGACCTCTCTGTTGCAGAGACACTGTAGCGTTAACAGGTTTAAATAATGAATTTTATGTGTTGATTTAAAGGTAAGCGTGTGGGGTAGTTCAGTGAATGAGAGAAGTGGACCAAGAGTTATGTATAAAGAGATTGCAGATGCAAATGTGTATACACACACACACACACACACACACACACACACACACACAGACTGTTTTACATGTCTGCTCCTTAATTAACAAGATGTTTGGGAGATTGGACCCTGCAGCAAAATTGGGTAAATGAGTGAAGTGAGGAACCTCAGGACAGCAATAGGTAGATCAGCCCCAAGCTGCTGCTTACAGTTAATTTGGTTAGGAACCCCCCTTTTCTCCCGTCTCTCACCCTTATCACCTCTGTACCTCCTTCTAATCTTATGCATGCTCTGCTGTTCTCACTCATGTTGTTTAACTGCCTGCTAGGCCAACTGAGGTGTCAAAAGTGGATCAGTAGGGCAAGGTCACAGTAACATGCTAAGATATAATAATGGAATCTGCTTGCACAATCAGTGAACTTTGTACATGCAGTGAACAGGTTGTCGTTATTGGTTAGAGTATAAAATTAGCAGATACATATACTCAGTAGGGGTGTGGATGGAGTAAGATGGACTCAGTTAGTTAGCATGAGTCTGTAATTAGCACCTCTAACTTTGTTAGCTCCTAATTTCATTGCTTTGGAGGCCCCATGACTAGCTCTGCTAACAATGTGGGAGCAAAATATACAGTCCACATGGGTCATTGTAAGGTGGTGACTCACAGTTGCCCACTGACTTACTGTTCCACTTGGAGCAGCATTGGGAAATCTAGGCGCATGTCTTCCAGCTTGCCATCTTCATTTTGCACCGGATAACTAACTGTCAACCTTATTTTCAGCTGCAGTCATTGCCATTCATGTAGTTGAGCATAACTGCAGATTTGAATGATTTACTGTTATTAAGAAAAACAGGTATACTTAAGCCATTTGTATTTTCAGGGACAAAACAAGAGCTTGTTGTCTATACCGTATTTCATCAATTCATATTTCATGTTTGAAATGTTTTTGAGGCAGCTCCAACTTGAATTATATTTTTTCATTACATTTGCATTTAGAAAGCAGCCAAGCACCACGAGTTCCTTCCTGATCCATCTGTAGTCCTGGTGTGAGTATAACTTACAGTAGCGCGGAGGGTCTCCTGAGGTCAGGGAGCTGAAAATCACAAAGACATGTGGAATGCTGAAAGTTTGCCAATGCAAACAGGCAGGCCTGTCTCTCCATCCATGCACAGCTCAACAACCACCAGTTAGGCTACCACCTTTTACTAGCAGTAGGCCCAGGAGCAACTAAAAGCTGGACGAAGTGGATTCTGGCCACTAGGCGGCAGAAAGTATACATAGCATCAAAGTGGCTTATGGTTATCTTTTGGTATTATTTGTATTTAATATATATATATATATATATATATATATATATATATATATATTGACAATAAATCAAGCAACACCTCAGATTGTCACCTCCTTGTTCTTGTTATATACTTGTTATATAATTGAATCTCAGTATGCTAGTCCAGAATGTTTATACCATGATTCTGTATGACCTTTCATTTAGCTGGTTTTAGGGATACCAAGTCAGGAAAACATCATTCCTTATTTACCCCAAACTCACAGCCGGACATTGTAATGCTATTGTGCCCACTGCCAATATAATGCACCCACAATTTGAGTTCATACCTTTTACAGTAGTGTTGCAGCATGTTACAATGCTGCCATAATCATATCTTCAAATGGCAGTTTAAAATGGGCTTGTGGTGTGCTGCTTATTGAAAGCATCAAGTGAGCTTGTTGGTACACTGTCTTCCATGTGGCTAGTAGCTTGATTTGTGCATTGTCTGCATACAGCGACAAAAGAAACAAGAAATGGAACGATAACATTTTGAAGGTTTCATAAACAAGATGTTTTTATTATTGTTATGGACTGCACCTTTGAATTTGTCCACAAAGTGTAAAGGTTTGCTTTTTTGGAGCAAAAACTCCATAAGGAGCTGACTGGGTTTTCTTCCCCTACTTTGTAAAAAAATCTAAACCATTATAGGCTTCACCCACAGCGGGACGATCCATGAGGTTCAGTTTCTCTCCCCGGCACACATCCATAAAAACAGAGGGCATTTTGGTCCAGCAGAACTCAGTTGGCTGCATCAAAATGAAGGGAGCAGTTAAGGTTTCAGTTACAGAGTCAGGGAAAGTGAGCGAAGGAGGGAGAGAGATGCGAAAAGAGAAAACAAACACACAGGGATTGTTGAATTATGGGTAAAGACAGCTGAGGCTAACCAGGTTTGGTTTCTACGATGCAGTGGGGGGCTTATTGAAAAACAAAAAGTCTATGACTCAGTCATGCTCTCAAGGAGACTCTAAGGCTGTAGATTTTCTCTCTCTGGAAATTCAACAGAAACACATGCAGTTGAGTATAAAGGAGAACACCTTCAAAAACATAAGACCCTGGAGTTCAATATGGTCACGAAAAATGTTCCACGTATCCTCACTCTTTGTGCCAAAAAGGGAAGAAATGGGAGGGTGTGGGGTGGATGGAAGGGGCGGGGGTGGAATGGAGAGAGGGAAGAGTGAAGGAGAGGAGGGCTCTGTCCTCACATTTGCTATCAATTTAGGGCACTGAAAATAAGCACCAGGTTTCACTGGAGCCGAGTAGAACACCAGGAATGTTTTTCTATATAAAACCGAGTGAGGGAGGGAGAAATCGAGAGAAATGGAGCTGGGAAGAGTGAGGAAAAAGAGAGCGATAAGGTTGAGAAACTGCATTCATGAAAAAACAAAAAGAAGGCAGAAGAAGAGGATAGCGCTTTGACAATAGCACCTTGGGTCCAGATGTGAGGCTCTCTGCTGTAGCTTGACAGCTCATGAGGCAAATGTGAGGCAGTTTGTGCATCCCGATGACCTGAATGACCCTGTTGTGAATGACAGGCAATTTAACTGAATCTCGAAGTGCATGTGAAATTCTGTCTGTGTGTGGTGTGGGTCAAAACTGAAGATTACAAACTTAAAACGTAAAAAAGAATGTTTATGCACATCACACATATACAGATGTTAAAGACTTTTCACCTCCTTTGCACACTCAAGACTCTGAAGTGAGTGTGTGTGTGTGTGTGTGTGTGTGTGTGTGTGTGTGTGTGTGTGGTGTCAGTGGGCTTGGTGGAGACCAGAGACTCCCTGAAGGCACTGACTAGGCACAACGGATGAAGGAGGTTATCTTTTGAGAATATAATCAATACTTCTAAATTTGAGCAGTAACATGCCCCCAATTCTGCTTTCGTGACACAGTTTGTACAAATGTAGTAAGTGTCGAAGTTGCTTTCTGCCATTTAGTAATTGCATTGTGCTAAACTGAAACTGTGATTATGCATTTGTCATGCACCTAATCACTAGGTTGTGATACAGTGTATATTTTTTGTATTTATTATTATTTTTTACATTTAGGAAGAGACAGTGAGTTGCAAGAAGGTGGATGGAGGGTATGTAATGTATAGGTCTAAAAAACTGCAGAATCCTGTGTGAGGTTGGGGTCAGGCAAGAAAACCACTTTGGTTAGGGTTAGAGAAAGATCCTATTTTAATTTTCATTATTAAGCCAGTCCCCAATCTATTTGAGACTTGTCATCTACATTTACATTGATACATAGATTGCTTCTCCTTTTCCTACAAAAACATCTTTTTGATTTAGCTGTATAGAGTTTGAGAGTAATGGATGAATAATTCATATGGCAGAAAGTAATGGAGAATGGTGGTTGACATACCAACTTGACAAAACCGACCTTAGCCTATTGCTGTTATACCACTTTTATATAATTAAAGGTACAGTGTGCAACTTAAGCTGGAGTGCTATCATGAGACTCAAAGTCAGTCCTTCTCCCGCTCTGCTACCTTTCTGCTACATGCCGTCACTCCCTGCACAGCCAATTGTAAAAAATAAGGAGCTGTACAACTTACTAATCAAGCAGATTAGTTAGAAGAATGAATGTTCAACAATCTTTAGACTTCTAGAAGCAAATATCTCTGTAGTGCTGCCAGGCTGTCACGGGAGGTGTTGAGCGCACATCTCTACAATAAGAACATATTAGCATTAAAAGTATATAAATTTTTAACCTAAAAATTTGTTAATTTATCATATAATGTGATCTAATCTTTATCTAAGTGAAGAGTATAAACAAATATAATGGTCCTAAAATAATAACACAAAAACAAATTTGGGGGGGGACACATTTATGACAAATTAATGCAGAAAACCACGAAATTGCAAAAGGTTCACATACTTTTTTTTTGCCACTGTAGTTACAGCATCAGGTTAAAATGAGTTTACTGTATATAAACATGTTTGGGACATGACAAGTGGTATATTAATGAAAGAGTTGAGACTTGAATTCATCTGACACCATGTTGGAGTACATCACACAAAAAAGTCTACAGAAGTCTACAGTGGCAGATCGGTTTGTATACACAAGGTTGTGGGATACAGTGGCTAGAGAGTTGGACTCCAGCAGCAGTCTTAAGTTGAGTGGTTGACCCTCTAACAAAGCTCCTTCACCCACCAACAACAACAGTGACAAAGTGCTGCTCTTATGCCGATAGAAACTGTAGTAAAAGAGCCAGAGTAGAAACAAGGAGGGAGTTAAAGAGAAAGAAAGCAAGAGGGGAGAAAAGGGGGGTAAGAGACAGACCAGATGTGTCTTTTGTTTAGATTTGAACAGAGCGGAAAAGAAGGGTGTAGGAGTTAGGAGGCAAGCTTGCAAGGAAGAAAAAGAAAGAGGGAAAGCAAGTGGGAGTGAGTGGATTTCTTTTTTTTTATTTTTGAGGGGAGGACTGTAATGAAACCAAAGCATTCATAGTCGAGCGCCTGTATGTGGGGAGAGGGGGCTGCACCATACAGTATGTGATTACCTACCAGCAAAACCACATTCATTATACTAATTGCTACAATGGTCCCGGTGGTTGGGGGGCTGAAAAGGGGGTAACTGTTAACATTTGTTATGCTCATTGACTCCAAAATTCATGGTGTCTGTCATTATAGGTCACTGGGATATTCTCCAGGGCCTGTACTTATACAGAAACAGATAAATCTCATAGAACCTAAATCAGCATTCCAGACCCTACAAGCTTAATGCATGCATAACAGCACGCTATGCCTTTATCCACACTGCCTTGCATTATCACGAGCACACACGTTTAGCACGTGCTATGTATTCAGGCCCTGGAAATCAGCAAGGCATTAACCAAAACAAAACCAGAGAGGCCAAGATTGGAATGATTGAAAGACGAGGCCTTTCCTGCATTTTGCTGCACAAAATAGCCAGGCTTCCAGCAGCTTGTGTCAATATTTCACTCTGTGCGTGCATGTGTGTGCCCAGTGTATGCAAAGAGCTCCGAGCAGATGACTGCTATGACAGTTAGAACATGTGCGATGGTGAGCGCACGGAGACTCACACAGCTCAATCTGTTGAGTGTCGAGCCCAAATCAACCCAGTTGGGGAATGTTGCCAGTTGTGATCACCAATATGGCCAGCAGTTGTTCATGAAACATTTGCAGCACATTGCTGAATTCTTTAGCGTGCCTTCACAGGAAATGAAGGACTAAGTGACTAAAATCTTTTCTCCCCCCTCTGACTACGCTGTTGACTTATGCGCTGTGTGTTTTGTGCCTCTTCTTATAACTCTAAGCTTGTTCACTGTGTTTGTTCCTGAGCTCGACCTGACCCTCGGTGCGATAACATCATCAGAATCATATATTGCCTTCGTTCTTTTTCACTCTTGCTCAGATCCTGTAATAGTCATTCTGCAGCAATGATCTGCATCATGTGTTTTTACTCTTTGGCTGCAGAAGTGGTGCTATTGAAATAGTGCAGAGAAACTATGAACAGGGACACATCCCAGTAGGTGGTTGGCAGAGCCTCTCTTTTTCTCCATTTCTTCTTCTCTTCCTTGCTAATTTTTTTCTTCCTTTTCTTTGCAGTGGTGGATGAATGTAAAACCCATTACTTAAGCAAAATACCAAAAGAGCACATAAAAATAAATTAAAAGCACTGCATTTATACTCCTACTTCAGTTAAATTACAGATCGATGCCTTTATCAACTGATCCATGGTTGTCCCTGCATAGCATAACACATAGCATAACATAAAGTGGTACATAAAGTCCCACAAAGTACATTAAAATTACTTAAATTAAAATGTCAGAACAAAATTACCTCTCTAAGTGTTACATTATTATATAGCTCATTATTTGATTATTAAAGGTGGAAGAGGATGAAGAGTTTATTTTGACTATTTGATATACATGTATGGTATGTAGTGGAGTAAAACTGTATAGCCAAATGTGAATACTAAAGTATAAGTAGCTAAAAATCACAGTACTTGAGTAAACATCCTTAGTTACTTTCCATCACTGTATTATCTCTCTCTTGGTTTCCCTCTTCCTGTGAAGCTGCTGCTTTGTTACTGTTTCCTTTGCCAGTAGTGACCCAGGAAGAGTCTGTCCAAGGTGGCTGCTGCCTGCTGACACAGCCAAAGTAAATGAGCAACACTTCCTCTGTCCTGTCTCTTGAAAGTGTGTGCTACTGTTGTAGGAGGCTAAAGTTGGAATGGATATCCCTTTACTTCTACTGGATTAATATTGTGTGCACAGCAATTCATGTGCATCATGGTATATGTTTGGACAAGTTGTGTGTGAGTGTGTATGTGTGTGTAAGTGTGAGTGCGCAATCAGTCATCAAGACTGGTGATAGTTTCCCGTCAACTGTCAGGTGTTTTTTACATCGATCAGAAATAGCCACTGGGCTATGAGAGGAATTGGGGGATCAAGTAGGGTGAGACGGAGTAGGCATGACAGCAGTACTCTGGGTCTGCTCTCTCACTGGAGGTTGACATCTCATGGATAATATCACATTTCCTCATGCTGGCACATCACCACCAGCAAAACCTCCACCCACTCACCCACCCGTGCAGCCTTGCCTGCACCGCATACTCACTGGGTCAGAGCTACACCACGGGGGCCTGAGTAATCAGACCACACACGCTAAGGCAAACGGATAGGAGAAAGGCAGCGATACAAAGTTTGCTGTTTGGAGGGAGTTTTCCGTGTGTGGTGTGCATGTGTGTGGAAATCTGTCCTACGGCAGGGGGGGGAGGGGAGGAAAGACAATGATTAAAAAAAAACACAAATTAGGGCTATGACCTCAGAGAAAGTGCCCAGCAGTGAGCAGTCATGTTATTTTTATTTAGGACTCAATTGGGAATACAAACATATTTCCAAAAATATCAAATGTGTCATGGTGAGTTTTGTAGAAACAATAAAGCACATCCAAAGACAACTCCAACAGGTGTTGGACCAAACAGGAGCTAGTACAGCAAAAAGAGCAATATTCAGTTTTGTTCTTATTTCACTTTACTTTTAATATTTTTGTCCTTTAAGTCCTTTTCATTTAGTTTTCTTTATTTTAATTGTTTTGTGGTTTATTTTGTCATTTTCATGTTTTTTCATGTCTCTTTTGGGCCATGTCTAATTGATTATCATACTGCATTATATTGCACTCCAATAGTTGACACCAGTGAGCAATCATTACTTTATTTAACACATATCAGGTTGCCTTGGGTTGTTGCCTGTAACCTTTCATTTCAGTCACCTGTTGGCAATCCCTGCCATAGATACACACGTAGATATGTGCTTTTTGTGACTGATAAAGATCAAAATATTACAGCGTCACTCAAAGAACAACCTTAATGGAGAGAACAGTGTACAGATGTACCCGTGTTCATTCCCTGATTCTCTCCTTTTCTCTGTGGCACTGGGGGGCTCCCATGCAGGGTGCATTTGAAGTGGCTTCTGGGAGGCCCTGGAGCGTGCCGAAAGGTCAGAGGTTACAACAACTGGGCCTCCCATACCCACCCCACTTTACCCGTTTAAATCCTCTCACTCCCCCCCCAACACACACACACACATCTCTGCCCCTCCTGTTTCTCATGTCAGAGTCACAGATCACTTCCAGATCCCTCTGACATATTAGGCAAAAACACTTGCTCCTGTTATCCTGCACTCACTGTTGACAACATTTGAATGTTGTGTGTCCTAGTGCTCACACATGCACACGCACGCCCCACACACATCCTCACTGTGACTTTATTAAGTTACAAAGGCCGCCTGCTGTTTCAGTGACACGTGTCACATACAGTATCATGAATAGGCCTTTGTGTTTTTTTTCTCAGGGTGTAACCTAAACGTGTTAACAGAATATATTCTGTGGCATTCTATTTCCGCGTGTGTGTGTGTGTGTGTGTGTGTGTGTGTGTGTGTGTGTGTGTGTGTGTGTGTGTGTGTGTGTGTTGTACATGTAGTTATGTGCACTTCTTCTCAAGAGGATGTTTTGTTCTCCTCCTCGCTAACAGAGAAGAATCTGTTGTTCGCTCAGCGAGGTGTGAAATTGCACTGTCATCTGCTTCACCTGTCAGAGAGAGGGGGGCGGCAAAGTGACTCAGATCCTTTGGAACATTCCCTGTGTTATTCTATCACCCCTACTCTCTTTTTTCTTTGCTATTCTGGAGATCTGTATCTGGGTTTCTGTATCACCCACCACCCTTTCCCCTCCCCTTCTGCTTAACATCTGTTTCTAGTGAGGGCCAGAAAGGGGGATGTTGAACTCTTAAAATTAATTAGCGCATTACCAAATGCTTGAGTTAGAAGAGGCCTCACTAAGGACCCACCAAGCCCGCATCTCCCCTGTGTCCCAGGGGTCCGGTTTATCACCCAGCACCAATTAGAGTAGGAAGTGAGGTCGCTGACCCTCTGTCAGGCCTCATCAGCACTTGTGTCACCTAACAGGGGCCATGCCACCACATGGAAGAATATACAGTGAGAGGGGAGGGTAGGAGTTATTGACATCATGAAGGAGAGTTCCACTGGCCTGAGACGACTGCACTGCAAGGCATTCTTTGTACCTGTAGAGACAGGTGTTATTTACTTATTCGTTTTTCAATCATTTTCCTTGTTCCTCCTCAGCTGCTGGAGCCTTTTCCAGCCAGTATAGTGGATAGCAATCACACGTTGTCTTCTCTACGTATAAAATGGCAAGATTATGTCAGTGCAGTCACCCTCAATGAATTACTTGCCATCATTTTCCCTCTTAAAAAATCAGTAATGAGATACTAGAACTTACACACAGCGGTGCTTTCAACTACATGCTAATGTCAGCATGCTAATATACCCACAGTGAACATGCGGCAGTGTTCTTTTCACTGCAGGTTTTTCAGGTTGTTAGTGCATCCCTCCGCATTAAAATGCAGATAGATGATAGGGGTGTTCAGTGTTTCACTGAATTTCAGCAATTGTTTTGAGGTCTTGATCACAGGACAAGAACATTATTGAGGAATGAGTAAATTTCACTGCTTTTAAAACTAAAATGCCAGACTATTGTCACCTCTTGTTTGTGTACTGATACAACAGAGTTAAAAAAAAACGGCGCTCTCCCTATACATGCCACAACAGCAACCTTTAGATTTACACACTTCAGAGGCCATTTTAGAGGAGTTTCACTTTAGAGCAAGAAAAGCTACATTTTAGTCTGGACGGAGGGCCAAATGGAGAGAAAGATGTGTTTACAGATTTATCTGGCTCAGTCTTTATATAGTCTTAGTTATTTAGTGCATTTGCATGATAATGTTTATTTATTCAAAAGCAAAAGTAATAACCAACTATTCGACTGACATGAAAACATGTTGCTAATGTACAACTTTTTCCTTCTTCCTCCATGTTTCTGCTGCTGTCTCAACAACAGGTAAGATACATGTTCCTATTCAAGTCACATCCTCATCTACTCTGATCCACACTTTCTTTTCCATATATTCTTCCTATCTGTATTGTGATATAATTATTCTAAAATAAAGAAAAGACCTTCTTTAAAATGGCCCAGAGACAAACACATCTTGAATGAATACTATACTTTAGCACTTCTTACAGTATGCCTTGAAATTCTGTTACTTTTGGCGATATCTTCATTGCACAACATATGTTTGGTCCAATGTAGCAAGGAAACACTGTGTGCTTTAAATATTAAGCTGTTGAGGCTAGTGAATGAGCTTGTACAGTAACACATCCAACCTCCATGCAACAGTGTCTCCTGTTGTCCTGCTGCAGACCCACAGTCAATTCTTATAATAAACATTGCCACCTCACATAATCCACTATTTCTATCCAAAAGAAAAAAAACGTATAGGCTGGGAGCTTAAGAAAATCAGTAAATAAGCTCCAGAAACCGAAGAAGATATTACCATTTTGTGCATAAAAAGTTGCCATACAGCAACAATAGATTAGTGTCTCGTTGAAGTTAGCATATTTTAATGAGATGTATTTAGTAAAATGGAAGTGTGTTACAATTACGATGAGCTCGCTGTGAACTTTTAAAACGGTTTTGTAGTATTTTGGAATGAAGCCCTCCTATTGTCCTGTATTCTATTATAATGGATACAACACAGACGAGTGTTTGAAGCTCCCACTCCTCCTCTCCTTCTGTTAAGTCTCGACTACAACACCTTAATTTGTTCCCAGACTACATTTTTGTCACCCTCTCCACCCCCCTTCTTTCCCAATCATCCGTCTCTCCGCCTCCTCCTCTTCATCCTCCACCTTTCCCCTCTCTCGCATCCAAATTCTTCCATTTTTTTCCCCACCACCTTCCATTACTCCAACTCCTCCTCTGTAACATTCGGCTTATCTCACCCCATCTCCCCTCTCAGGATCTCTGCTTCTTTTCTCCTCCCTCAGCTGCCTCTCTTTCTACCCCTCCTCTTCCTCCAAGCCCATTTCTGTTTGTGCCTGTTTACCTCCATCGTTCCACCAGATGGTTTGTGTTAAAACTCTACGTTTGACAGCTCGGCTGAATTTTTTTTTTTTCCTTATATTATTTTAACATCGGGGGGATTACTCAGACCTGGAGGAACATAGAAGAAGGACAAGCAGGGGGTAAAAGGAAATTAAAATATGAAAAACCCTGATGTATTAAAAGCAATTATTTCGTCAAGCAAAGGGCAACAGTCATCACTAGGCCCTTTTTTGGTTTGGTTCCCTGTGTTACTTTTTTTAAATAAATAAAGGCACATATAATGTAATATTGATTTAAATCACATCTGTTAGGGTGATTTCATCCACCCCCTCTCCCTCTGCTGCATGTCTTTTGGAAGAGAGAAGGGCCCTAGTTGCCAGAAATAATTGCTTGTTTGCTGGTATTTACTTAAAATCTGTCAACGACATAGAGTCAAAACGAGTAAATGCAAGAGTTAGAAAGGAAGACAGAAAGAAAGAGAGGCCACTCGGCCCCTACACAGATCATTATCTGTTGTTTGTCTTCCTGCTGCTGACATCGGGAATGTGTGTGTACATATGTGTGTGTCACTTTTAATGTACTATGCTATACATGTGGGTCCTTGACTTGCAGAAATATTCCTGTTAGAGAGTAGAACCTTCTTAGTTGTTGGCGCAAGGGCCTAGCCCTGATCCAAGCCCATCATACTGAACCAGGAGATTTCAGTCTCACAGGCATTCATAACCCAACGTTACTCGCTGCAGTTTTCTCAGTGAATTTTAAGGTGGAAAAAACGATGTCATGCTGATGTGAAGTAACAAAAAACAAGCCAGACCCATCTGCTGAAGTAACCTTGAGATGAGTTTGAAAGCTTTGAAAAAACTAGTAAGGGGACCTTGACTTAAGAAGACACTTATTTAGTTTCAACAATGAGATGTGTTTGGTCGAGACAAACCAAAGCTGTTTGAAATAATTTTCAAACCTATCAAAAGCAAAACATTGCAGAGTGCAATGTTTATCAAAAGCAGGAGGCTGAAAGTTAATTTGAAAAATTAAGGCACTACAAAAATGGTACACAGGAAGTTTAATGCGCTGATAAGTAGGAACTGAGTTCACATGGGAAAACTTGAAAATCACTGCAGCACTGGATCAGATGACAGGACTAAAATAGTTGAGCTAGCCTTAGCAAATGACTAACAGTAGTGCACTATAGTATTGGAGTATTGGATCCACATTGGTTTACTCCTTTTGATGTATTTTATTTCAATACAACTTAAAAAAGCCAACAAGTTCTTCTTTTTTTTTTTTTGTTAAATTATTAGGTAGTTTACTTTGACCGCTATAAAATAATAGTAATTTATACGATGAATAATGTAAAATATGGACTGACAAAGTAACTATGTGAGACCTAGTCCATGCTTGGTTAGTTATTGGAAAACTAGAATTTAGAAAATGATGTGTGGTCTGCCGAAATTAAACAATAATTTTAAATACAAATTATATGATTTTAGTTTTTTACAATCATCATGAAAATCTGTGGGAATAATTATTTTTACCAAAATGTTAACTTAAAGAGCCCAAGAAAGTGATCAAGAAAGAAATCTACTTATTTAAAATGGCTTGTGTTAACATATTTCAAATTCTAAATAAAACCTATTTTTGTTCATTTACTTTATCTGTCTAGTTTATAAAAGACTAGTTTGACTATTTGGTAAATTTGCTTATTTGCTTATTTTCTAAGAGTTAGATGAAAAGATTGATACTACTCTCATGTTTGTGGGTTATGTTTGTAGCTAGCGCCAGGAGGCAATATTACTAAATTGGCATACTGTAAGCAGGGACAAACAACTAGCTTGGCTCTGTTCAATTTCAAGAAATATGATCTTAATTGAATTTTATGTGAAACAGAATTTGTCTATGCATTTAAAACAGAAAATCCAACATGTCAATTAGTGGCTTTTAGTGTTTGTAGTAGATACTGTATGTTTTTGAACTCTAGGCCAAGCAGAGCTTATTGTTTCTCCTACTCCTAGTCTAGGGTAAGCTAACTACGTCATGACTCTAGCTCCTACTTAACATGAGAGTAGTATTGATATTTACATCAAATTCCAAACTAAATATGCTAATAAAACGAATAAATGCATTTTTGTTTTTTTTCTCAGTATAATTAGTTTGTGATTCTCTTCATGTAATGAAATTTATGGCCTGAGTTCTGTGAGCTGTGCTATATAGAGCAAAGTGTTTGTAGACTGTAAGTGACCCAAGTGTGGAAAGTTGCTGGCTTTCTCCTGAGTAGCATTAGTTGGATTACAGTCCTGCTTGTTTGATAGGAAAGGCCCCAGTCTGCAGGCTGACTGAGCAGGTCAGCGCCAACGCACTGTTCCCACTTTCTGCCTCCTCCTTGTCTCCTCCCCTTGTGCTGCTCCCGTTCCCTCCTCGCTCTCTTCGTTCCCTCCCCACAGAACCACAAACAATAAACCCTCTGTTGCATTTAACCTCCTCACGTGTTTCCCTTTCTCCCTCCATCCCTCCCTAGTTCTGGCTGTTACTCACTTGTTGCTCTTTTCTCTCTCCCTCTCACAACATTATAGCTGTTCAAGTTCCGTCTTCGGTCTGTTACTCATCTCCCTCGGGTGTTTTGGGACTTGTTTGTGGGCTTGGACCATGGAGTAGAACAAAGACAACACATACACAGAGTCTTGGTCAGGCCACCACTAACTCTCCCACTCCAAACCAATGACAGCGGTGATTAGTATCTCATAACAGCTTAGATTATGTGGAAAGTGGGTGTGTTTGTGTGCGTGTTAGCTGGTACAGTACTCTGGCAGTGGCATTACCACTCATCATAGCTGCGCAGCAACAGCAGCAGCAGCATCGGGACAGCAAACAGATGTTGGCCTAATCGTCCCCTAATGAGATTGGTCCCTCATTCCTACATCTTTATGGGAACAGCAAGCTGGCAAGCAAGCCTGCTGACACTCTGTAGCTCCTTATGGGAGTACCACCACTAAAATGAAGTGTATCTCATGTCTGGTAGTAAGTGAGACAAGTGCAGGGTTGAGCGGGTTGTTATGTAGGGTAGGAGGATGTCGATTAGCAGCAAGGCAGCTTCTGTTTGTTTGACAAAGAGTTTGTTAGTGTAGGTAGGACTGGCTTTTAGTGAGTTGAGTGTGTAGATGAAGAAGCAGGAAGGATATCAGACACACAGGCAGGTAGGAGCACTAACTCACAGCATGCAGAAGGCACACAGGACAAGCTTTTATCAGATGGCCTTTATTGATCAATTAGATTAAAACAAAGTACAGGCAATTCTCTGGATTAAAATCACAGGTCTTCCCATTTGGTGAATTTCATTACCCAGTACATCAGGATCCAAGTCCTGTTTTTTATAATGACAAATAAAGTGGTCTTAGAGTATGGTTAAGAATATATTGTTTCCTTAAAGACTAATTTTCAAAGCATCTATTAATGTTGCACAATTTTAGACCAGCCTCATCTGGATTGACTAGTCTTCACCTGCAATGCACTTGGAGCAGACAAAACATAGCAGAGATCTCAGGCAAGGCGTTCTATCTGTCTGTCTTATTATTGTCTTTGTTCTACACTAACATATTTTAACATTTACTTTGTCCTGCCACATCCCTACCCTACCCTTTAACATTTTTAGGTCTGGGCTGCACACCCAGACACACAATCCTATCTGGTCTCTGGTTTTACTGTATTTGTCTTAGTTGCCATCTTTTGTTCTGTTTTTCTTTCTTGCCTTTGTCTCTGTGCAACAGGAACACACACACATGCACAGCAGTCGTAATAGCAGGGTTAGAGTGCAGGGTCGACCACTGGGCAGTGTTTGTACAGAATGCTAGCATATGTCAAATTTGGCTTTTTGAACTTAGACCGCAGCCTGAAACAGCCCACTGCTCAGCTCAGCACAGCACAGAATTGTTCACAGGAGAACACACACTTTTATGCATGCATGGACATATACAGGATATAATATATGCACTCATACTGTATAATACATATGCAAAGACACAGACATTCAGTGACAGGGGAACGTTTTCCTAAAAGAATGACCTCACTTAAGCCATTACTATAGGAGGCTACAGGCTGAATGAAAAGCGGACATTGGCAGCGGGGAGGGTGTGGTAGAAAAAGACAAAATGCCACATTAGAGAGTTTGTAGGATGCATATTAATTTTCATGTAAGCCCGCTGATGATCAGCTTTCATCTTGCGTACACTAATGACTTTCACAAACCAACTTAACACATTGTTACACATGCTTACGCAGGCTGAGAGATGCCAGGCTGATTGAGACGTGTGTTGTGAGCAGTGTTGGGCATGAACAGTAAAGTGAAGAGTGCATTTAGTTTTTTATTTCCAGTAACAAGTACTTTAATGCAAAAGAATTAGGGTTTGAAATTCAGAGGTTACATTACAACTGTACTCTACAGGAGTTTAATGGAGGGTTCATGCCCGTTTTGTTCCTGTGTGTTCACTAGACAGACTGACTGACTAAGTACATGTAAGCTTAGTGATTGTGTTCTTAGCTTATCTTGCTAACCATGCCCACTGGTAAGCCTACAAGTCATAATAATTATACATAGTTCAGACATTATCTAGTTTTGTCCAGATTTGGAGCATGTGTGAACTCTAACTCTAAGGCTAACTTTAAGCTAGCTCCTGTGGATGTCAGTAAATGCTTGTTAAACCACACTGTTTTGTTGTCAGTTTTATATACTAGTAATTTCAAAAAATACGGTGTGGCCAGTAAAAATCAGCAGAATACAGCAGAACTAGATGTCTTTTGTGTTGTACTATTTGTCCTATGCAGCAATGATGCAGTTTCACCACTGACACTTAAGTAATTTCGTGTTTGTTATTCTAATTTTGGTGTTTATGCCATGACTAATGTAGCCTCAAGTTAGCCTCAAGCAGAGTAACCAAATCTATAAACAGACAGCACCGTGTTAGCCGTTATTGACAGCTGAGAATGCCCAGATGATTGCCTTGTTAAAGCACTTTGGGGGCATCTCATCCACCACTATATAGTGCCTATAAGACCATTGTGTGATCCTTAAGGGATACTCAAAGCTCCCGTGTGAGTGAAATTAGCCCCAGATAATCATGTCCTTCTGGGCTACAACCACTTGCAGCACCAGGCCGGTTTTACACCTCATTTATCAAGAAGAGGGCGAATGACTTGCCTCAGTGACCCCTTTGCTCTAAAGCTATAGCCCTCGCTGGCGGAATGAATGGCAAGAAGAGCTTTTCCTCCACCATTTCTCAAATTAACACCTAAAATTAAGCATACATAAATAAGCCTGGGAATGTGAGAGTGTAGACAGGAAACGACACAGCTGGAGTTGGCTTGTAATGTCTTTCCCGATTAGCAGCAGGCGCGGAGTGCCCATAAGAGAAAACAGACAGACTGGAAAAAGTGGCGTTCCTTTCTTGGGAAGTGTCTGTGTAGGATGATAGATCGCAAGGACCCTCGCACTCCCTCCCCGTTTCACTTTCTCCACTCTGTCTGGTTCGCTATCTCTCCCTCTCTCTCTCCCCCTTCGTGTCTCAATCCCCCACACTCCCCTGCTGCTCTACCCGTTGTCATTGTGTCTTAAATCTCTCTTTCCGCCTGATTTTGTCTGAAAGGTGATAGAAGAGGTTCTTGCTATAGATGAAAAGAGGCCCTCTATAGATGAAAGGACCGTGTAGAATCAACACATTAGACAACCTTGCTGCTACACTCCCCCTTAAAGTAACAGAATGATGCAACACACTCCTTCACACACACACACACACACACATACAAACACACAAACACATATGTAGCATAAAGACAGAGAGTGAGTACTATGCATTAAGATATCTTGCCCCTGGGAGGAAAAGCCAACAAGTCAGGAGATGAACAGTGTTAATGCCTGTTAAACCACATATGTTCAAATCAGATCGGAATAAGCCTAGTTCTATCAGACCCTCAAGCTTAATATGAAATTTATCCTCCTGTACGTTCAAGTAAAGTCGAGATGTGTCTTTAATTGTGTGATTATTGTGTGTGTGCCTTCATGCAAATACACAGATGTAGTGCAAGTTGAGATGTGCACAAACATTGTGGGTCTGTGTAAACCAAAAGAGCAGTGAGCATGCATGCATCCATGCATGCAAACAGGCAACACACGCACGCACACACCTCGCTGTGGTCTTTTGAGCCTGTGTGGCCCAGTGCTGGGATGTGGAGTGAAGCAGGAAATGTGTGAGCCATGAAGGCATGTGTTTATGCTGGCTGCAGTCGCCCATCACCAGCCAGAGGGAAAACAGACACCAGCACCGCTTCGTTTGCTCTCCATCTCTCTCCTTCTCCTCTAAACCCTCGACGTGATCTTTACTCACCTCTAGCTCTCCAAGATTTCTTCTCTCGCACTTGTTTCCTCTTCATTTTTTTTACTTTCTCATCTTTTTCACTTTTCTGCACTGAAAAGTAGGCTGCGACCCCCCACTCACAAAGTAAGTTTAGCTCTATTTATATAAGAGACAAGATAATTCCCTTTAAAAACTTTAATTGTTTTAATGTATTCATAGTTTAAAGACAGAACCTGGCCACAAGAAATCAGTTCCAGACACAAATATTTCAAAAACAGCAGCAGAAGGAACCCCGGTGGGGATTCTCTATTGGCTAATAAAGATAAGATGTTTAGATAATAACACTTATAAATAAAAGTAGGAGTACACATTTAAAGACAAATAGTGACACTGTGAGGCAGTGTTAATAAAATGAAAATTTAATAACCTCTCTAATAGTACAAAATAAATAAAGGCGGATTTGCAGAAGTTGGCTTTATTACGCACTGTGGTTGGCCTGAGCCCTGAATCAACAGTTCACTCTCATCAAGACAATTTTTCCTCAAGGTTTGGACAATAAAATGTCCTGTCACACAGTTGAATGGCTTTCAGTATTTCTCTGTTTGTTACACAGCTACATTAGCTTAATCATTGCCTGATGTTTCCTATACGCTGTGTCTGTGTGTGTGTGTGTGTGTGTGTGTGTGTGTGTGTGTGTGTGTGTGTGTGTGTGTTCCTGTGCAGTGCAGTGACCCAGCAGCAGTGTTAGATTGAGACCTGCTTTCTGGTATCAATAGGTGTTGGAGCATAGTGGAGCAGGCAAGTTATCAGAAACAATGGTCTCAAGCAACAACCAATATGAACTGATTTTGTTGTTAATGTAGAATTTTCTTTTAGGTCCAAACAAAACTCTGTAGGGCTAAATTTTGACGTAGTCTGTCCTTCTCAACAAGGGGATCAACACAAGGTTTGGACTGGAAAAGATTTTCATATTTTTCACATGTTTTGGCACAGCAACAGTCATCACTTTTATAGCTGCCTCCAGGTTCTTAAGCTGGACCCTGTCCAGGATCCTTTTACACTACACCCAGCGGTGTAACATCACTTGCAGCAGAATATCCATCCCTTGTGACTGTCAGGTCTCATTCATTAGCTGCTTTAATTTGTTAGATTTACTTTAGTATCAGACTTCATGTCACACCATTCAGCTCTAATTTGACTTGTTGTTAGCAGCTATACTTTTGACTACTGATGCTGTTAAGTAAGTTTTAGACATGCAACAAAGTTCCCTGGCCCAACATGATATAGGCATATTGTGGTTTGTAGTCAATGTCTTAAAACCACGGGAGTGGTTGTTGCGTAACATGTAGGTAATTGAATTTGCCTAGAAATGAAACAGAACAGAAAGAGCATCAACTTTTTTCAAGAGCTGTCATGGTCTGTTCTACGAGCTTGTACTTGAGTTTTAGTTTCCATATTCTAAGACTTATTGGTGTCCACTACAGCACTTAATATTAGAAGCTTAAATCATTATTTTTACAAAGCTAAACAAAAAGTACTTTACCAGCATAGGAAAATTCTCATTAACATTTACTAGTGGGGCAGTGTGGACATTTACATCATTGGTTTCATAATACATACACAGCGTAATTTCCACCAACTAGCTTTACCATCTGATGTGAACGTTTCAAGTTCAAAATCTTTAGATAGTTGCTTATAATAAATGTCAGAGGGTCTTTGATTAAGTATTATTTTACTTGGAACAAAACAGAACGTTTCGGTTTCATCTCTTTATATGCCAACTTTATGCCACCGAATTATATAAAAAACCCAAAAACCCCACTTGAGCAAGCACTAGGCGACAGTGAAGAGGAAAAAGTCCCTTTAGAAGAAAGAAAGTCAACAACCCAGAGTGACAGCCAAAAGATTCGATTGCATCATTGGAACAGGTTAACATCTGCGTTCATGAGTCTACAATACATAAAACATTAAACAAACAGGGTGTCTATGGCAAGACACCACATAGGAAGCTGATGCTTACTAAAAATATATAGAGTGAAAAGAATCGGCCCAAGCACAGAACCCTCTCTTGAGGCAAACTGAAGTGTAATAAGAAATGAGCTTTGTTATCTCCTTCAAATATTTACACACTTATTTATTGATGTCATTTCTGTAAAGTAGAGTAACTCTATTGTGATATATGAGGGGCGCGAGAAGAGGAGTGATGTTATGGGTGATGAAATGTGTACAATATTAATGGAGGTATGAGAAGTTATCACCTCCTCATATTCTGTCTCTCTTATACCTCCCCTCTGACGTATTCTTCCAAATTAAAAGCACCTTTTGGCCTGTCTATTCAGTCACGTGGATGTGGATGAGCTTGATAGAAGTGGAGGTGGTCTTCTTAAGTGAAACAATTCTCATTATGTTGGACAGTTGCTCCTTCAGGCTCTGTTGTCTCTCTTTGCTTCTGTAGATAGAAAATGTTTTTTTAGAAATGGACAGTACGGTAAAACTAAGCCAGCCTCTAATCCTGCACCTACATACACTACCTCTCTGTCCCCACCCCCTCTCTACTTGATATCATCATCCATGGTAAGCTTAAGCTGCTGTTAGTGATGGAAAATTGGTCAATACAGAAATACAGATAAAGATATGGGATCATCAGCGGCTGTGCGGGTCAGTTTAGGAGCAGATAGATTTTGCGGTCCAACTATAGTCAATGTCAGTGGGATCTGTGTGGCTAAGTCCCAGTGAGCGTGTGGATCCCGGTGATTGAGTGATTGAGCGCATAGTGTTTGAGCCTGTGGACAGCCCAAACAAGTTAATCCCCACCATTGCTAACCTCCCCCATCCCATCCTTTCGCTAACTCCAGATCTGCAACAGAGGGAGATGAACGGAGGCAAAAGTAGAGGACAGGGTTTTAGTGGGGCTGTTCAGAAAAAAAGCTCCTTAATGATTTAATCAGTGCAGATATTAATTTGCTGTAATACGAGGGTGCCTGCTCTGAACCCTCAGCACTGAGCTCTGAAAGGCCAGCAAGGCCAGGCTGATGTGAACCTGAGAATTTGTGATTATGGAGCTGGATTAAAGGACGCGGTTGTGCTTTTTTGATTAGGGACAGAATCTGAGCTAGAGGTCAGGCTAGCTTGTTGGAAATTGGATGATCCTTTATGGAAAGAGGAGATCCATTTAGAATTGCAGGCATGCAACTGAAAATATTAGTACAGCCCGAATTACGCCCTCGGTAGGGTTGAATCTTAATACATTTGAAGGGACCTGTTTGCCTATGAGAGAATGGAGAAAGAGAAACATCAAAAAACAATACCAATATTTTAACCAGCTTTGCAACTTGAGCATTTCCAAAAAACGGGATCTTTTATTTTAGAAACATTGATTGAAATGCAGCTATAGTCCAGAGTACTGAAAACTTAAATTCAATCAGGAGTTGCTATTGAGTACTTTGTCAGTTTTATTTTATTTATTTTTTTGCTTACTTTTTAGTCATTTTTGTTCATTTAAATCAGGAATAGTCCATAGAATTGCACTTGAAGATTGGATTGGAGCTTCTAGTCTCAAGCAGAAATGAGGAGCAAGCTACAGAACGAGGTCACTTCCTTCTAACTTCACAACACAAAATGGCATCAAGTGACATCTGTTTTATTAGACTAACATTTTTGTGGCTTCCTCTGGAGCAGCACTAGATTTGGACTTAATCAGGAACGACAGACCTGGCCGTCTGGTTGGTTTCACAGATACATATGAACTAATCATTACGTTTTAACTGATACTATTAATAATCTCTCATTTTTCTCTAGTAGCTTATAATGATCTATTCAGGAATTGCACACTAACAATCAAATAATTTATTGATTAATTCACATTTTTGTACACCATTTTTTGTATTCATTAAGCACACTCAGGTATCATACAGGCCACGGTGTTCCCTAGCTTCCCCTCCCCCTCCTGTGTAGTTCTTTCTGTGCAGGAAAGTGAGTGTGATTTATTTTCGCTTGCATTAGCACACACAGCTATGAATGGATCATATAGCTGGTGAATAATCCAGCTAAGTAAGTGTGTCCTCTCTTCAGAATGGTGTGTAGGTAGTCTTTATGCTCTGCTAAGCAAGCTTATCTCTGCTCTTTCAGCTGTAAAGCCATAGGTCTTAAAGGTGCTCAGTCCGTGGGAGTTGTTGCCACTGTACAAGCTTTTACGGGGTTACAGAGTTGATCTACTATTTTGTTAACAGAATTATATATAATTTAAAAAAAAAATCTAAAATAGTTTTTAAAGGCAGACAATTCAGGTTATAAGGTTGATCTTTTGGATCCCTCTCACAGACAATGCATGACAATTATGGCAGTTTAGCAAGTATTGCCACTGCTGACTACTGGCTATGTAAGCAGCACATTACCGAAATTTAGCCCATGTGGAAAATCTCATAGGCGGTGATCATGAAATCACCACCTGTGTTTCTTCACTGATGTTGACATTGGCTGTTCCGCCCTCATTTGAAAGTGTGCTGACTGAACATTTTGATTGGAATAATCAGGGCCTTCCTGAGGGCAAAGATGTTTTGCACTCTTGTTTAATGTTACTATTCCTATTCTGTGGTTCCTCCTTGGCTTGGGTTTGCTAAATGAAGGAGACAGAAAATTAGAAAAAAAAACCTGCCAACATGCTTCCTGTGTAGGGTTAAAGGATGGGGGAAGAGGTGAAAGAGCAGAAGGAAAGAATAAGAATAGGAAAAAGAGGAGAAGAAAGACGAAGAGAGCTGAAGTGGAAAGATCCAACTTCTCAGATCGCACCAATTACAGGAAGATTCAGGAGCCAGTTTCTGCAGAAAGCATTAGCAGCCGTTCCCCAGTCGCTTTTCCTTCTCTTGCTCGCAGTGTCCTTTGCTCTCCAACTCCTTCTTTTCCTTCTATCTTATGATCCCAGTGGGGTCACTATTGGTAAGGTACTTCCTTCAATAGGTTTTCCTTCAGTATGCGAGTTCTGTTGCTCACAACAATTAGGGACCTCTGAACCAGCACTGATGCATTTGTGGGTTTAAGTTTAAGTTTTACTCTTTGTAATTATTTGAAACCAATTATCCTGAATTTTGGACAGAATGACAAAAGATTTGCTGCTTGAGTGTAATGTTTGCTTATTGCTCTAGGTATTAGGCCAATTAGCCAGGTATGCTTCATCTGTAAGTTACATTAGAGCAGACAGACACACTGTTTAATCTATTCCTTTCATGTTTGATTTTGTATTTTTAGATTTGTAAAGACTATTAATCCTGATATACTGAGCATCGATCCTAGTTCCATTCCTAGTTTTTACTGAATTTTTCATTCATTCATTAATTATTAATTATTAATTAATCATTTTTATGTATTGCGTGTAGAAATGAACAAGTTTCTATATATCTTGTCATACCTGTGCAAGTACATTATTTCCTCTTGTGCAGGAGGAGGACTTCCTTGCTCTAGTAAATGGATCTTTGGTTTTGCCTTCTTGGGCTGTCTTTCAGTTCTCTTATGGGATGCATTGTTTGTCACAAAATATTCCTGTGTCAAGATTTAATTTACCTTAATTCTAATACTAAACTAAAATCTAACACTAAGTGTATTTGGTAAAGCTATATTTTGCCCCAACAGCAGCATTTGCATGTTGAATGAAGAATAGATTGTTTGGTATTCATTTTCAGTGTCTCACACTTATTTTTTCCTCTAATTGTTCGAAATGTTTTCAAATATATTTGACCCCAGCTTAAGGACTACTGGCTGATGCAGATGTAGGACTGTGTCTCTAGGCTCATAAACATAGCAAAGGGATGAGAGGAAGCAGAGACGAGATGACAGTGAGAGCCCAGTGCACAGTGTTATCACTCCATTGATAACCAGACCATGCTGACTCGTTTGGACATCTGGGAGTACCATCTACGTGCAGGCCAAAGTCATAGTGATTAACTCTAATGACTTAAATCCTTACTTGTGAAGTGTGGTAACACAAGACGAAGCATTCAAGCCAAAAAACTCACATGAACAAACTTTTGAGTCATCTGTCTGAGAAAAACCTGACATGTGAATATGGTCTATGTGGTGCTCCAGACCCAGCCAGGGGTCTGCTTACATTACATACAATGGAGAGGAGTGTTTTGTAGTGTTTACAAGAGATGGGCTACAGACATTTTTTGCTGTTTTTTGTCTGTACTGCTTCCTCTTTAGTTTTTCAGTCCAGCATTTTTGTGTAGGTGTGGTGAGCAGCCCACATCTGCTCTTTTTTGGGCAGTGGAATTTGAAACTAAAGCAAAATATACAGGTCCTTTCATCAAGCCCGACCATGGTGAGGAAAGAGTGGAGGAAAAGAGGTAGAGACAGGGAGATGACCATTAGTCTGTTCCTCTCCACTGTAATTTCACTGGAAGATAAGTGAAATCACATGTTGGCAGCCGTTCTCGGGGGAAAGAGCAGAAGAAGAGAAAGTAGAAGAAAGTTTTAGGATGACGCACAAGATAAGAAAGAACTGAGCTAGACAGAAAGATCTAATTAAAAAACATAATTTGTAAAAAAAAAAAAAAAGTAATATTAATTGCACAGAGGAACATACTGGATGACTGTTAGCGTGTGTTCACATTTCAGTGTAATTTGGCCCTTGAAACCTTCCAAGGATTCTTAGGCAGCTGTGTATATATTGTAATTTGAGAGGAATGCAGCTTTCATATCACTTCATCTTCCTTTCACATTTACTTAATGTGGACAAATGTGTCTGTAAGCAAAACATAAAATATGTAATTAAGTGAACCCTTGAATGCACCAAACTTTGAAGCTTCCATTTTTCAGCATAGATAGGAACTTGGCAAAGTGTTGTGTTCAGTGTTCACTTGCCTTTCAACTCTGTTTTTGTTCTCCACCAACTACATAGGCTAATGTTTGCTTTGTTGTAGGTAGTTTAGAGTAGGCTTATCAGAAATTATTTTTATGAGAAAGTTGCTTAGTGTCGTGGGAGTGAACCAAAACAGTAATGTTGTGGGCCTGAAAACCAAAGCACCAAGTGTAACAAGTAACAAGACATCAAACGTCATTGACCTGTACTGCTGGGTAACTGCTTTTATGCACAAGTGGTCTGTTAAATACAGATTAAACTGTAGCTTCTTCATACCCCAATATCTTCCTAGGTTGCCTATTAAGCCTCACTGTTTTTGTGGTTATTTCATGGTTTTTCACCGGTTGCGTTAGATGGTGTTCTGCTTGCTCAGTAAAACCCTGGCAGGAAACTTCTGATGAAGTTCATGTTGGGTGGTCTGCCAGACCCTCTGAAACTCACTTCAATAGTATTACAAAAAGTTACATTTTGCAGCTTGCACAACTGACAATAAGAAGCATACGCCATTGTCCAAAAGTGTGGTGGAGGTGTGAAAGTAAGCTTAATAAAACCTTCTATCTCAAGCTCTTTTTTTATGTAACTACATCCACCAAGAACTGTTCTTCAGCCTTCTTCACTGAATCTGTCTAGCCTTCATAGAGTTTACACTACCAACAGCTTTCTAATCCACAATGAGGTATAATCCAGTCCCAGGTGTCAGTGGTAATACAGGCTTGATTTCATTATGTTTAATGAGGAGAGCAACAGACTGGGTTACATGGCTGCAGGGCTGTAGAATTCCCAGATGCAATCACAATCTCAAACACTGAGTTTCCCTTTTTCTTTGAGTCCTATTCTCCCTGTTCTCTGTGGATTTGAACTTGCAGTAGCCCTTGTGTCACATTTTTAGCCATGCTAGTAGTGTGTCTCCAGGGAGGGCTATGTTGGTCTGTCAGTCCACGCCTGTGATCCATACTGAAATATCCCAACTATTTGATGGATTTCCACAACACTTTGTACAGCCATTCATGGTCTTCACAGGAGGAACCCTGATGGTATTGGTCATCCAGACACTTTCTCTGTGCCACCAGCATTTTATTTAATTTCTGTTTTGCCATCTGTGTTGGCAAATTTTAAGATGTTGTGCAACATTTTCTCTCACAGACAAAGGCCTTAGACATTTTTTGCCTGGAGGCATTGCATGCTGTTAAAAAAAAACTCCCTTCTTAAAGAAACTCCTTCTGTGAGTGACTCTAAAGCCTGTTTGCCTCTCCAGATGATGTATTGCATCATGCACCATGATCATAACGTTAAGTGCCTTATCCACCTCCACACACATTTTAGATTCATACATGCAGGGACGACAGAGTGCATGCGCATGCTCCTAAGAAAATGTACATGGTAGAGTAGAAAGTGACATGGAGGGTTTTCTTTTTTAATCGTAATGC
The DNA here is from genome assembly GCF_900324465.2 of Anabas testudineus. Lineage (NCBI taxonomy): Eukaryota > Metazoa > Chordata > Actinopteri > Anabantiformes > Anabantidae > Anabas > Anabas testudineus. Next base: position 4,146,515 of record NC_046617.1, on the reverse strand, counting down.
ATTATGTCTTCTCAGGCTTGCATTTCTGTTTACATGTGAAGGCCTGTTTCTGTCTGCCCCTGGAGGGTTGGGTTGGAAGATGACAGACGATGTAAGGTGGACAGATGACAAATGCAGACTAAGTTTTATTGGATTTCCTTTTAAGTCCACACTCTTGGCCCAGTGCTCTGACTTTTCCTCCAAGTGTGCTCAGTCTGCTGAAAGTAAAGAATGTCACAAAAACAGCAGAACTGAGGAGAAAGGGAGCGAGGGAGTATACCTTAGGGACCCAGTGTGTCATTGAAGTGCTCTTCTTCTTTCCGCTGATCAGTTCCTGATTCCTTCTTTCCTCTTTCAAAACTTCATCCATCTCGTAACACCTCCCTCATTTTCTTTCCTTTCCTCCCTCTATTAGCCCCCATAGTTCCTTATTCCTTGCAGTTCTTCACCTCTACCCCACCCTGTATTTTTTTTTCTCCATTTTTTTTTTCATTTGCAATTACAGTAATATGTAACATCAGGCGCAGTGAGATTTAGGGCTTTACCTTACATAACCCCAGGATTTAGCTGCAGGGTTTTAAGGCTTCTCTGAGCCGCTGAGCTGGGGCAATCGGGCCTCTTTAAAATATTTTCAAATGGCTGAAAACCCCACAGGGCCTATGAGCATGTAGGGATAGTAAAGCTTTGAGGGCCTTGATATAGCGAAAGCATCATTATTTTGTATTACCATGGAGCCGGATCCATTTAAAATACAGCCTTCTCTATTCTATTCAGCGGCGGTGTTGGCAGGCCAGTTAATAGATACACACACACTGACATATTCATGGTAGTCCTCTATATGTACGTACAGTTACATGCTGCTTTCTATTTTAGGTTCAGAGAAACAATGAGTGCTCTCGCACATTATTTTGATGTTCCTAAATTTTTTCCTCTTGACAAATGATCCTAAGGCTCCTTTTATCTGCCCCCACTTACCCCCCCACCCACAAGTCTCTGCACTCACACACACCAAATAGAACTCTGTCCCCCAAAGAGGGCAGAGGGCACTCAAGTGTTGAATTGCAGGTCTATGCACAGTGTGTGTACTAAGTGGAGGTGTGTACGTGTGTGTGTTTTTTTAAAGCAGAGCTCTTGGCACGTAGGAGAAGTTTTTTATTTGTTACTTTGAATTTGATATGACTTTATATTAAACTGTGAAAGAGTAGGAGGAGGGGTTTGGGTTTGGACCCAGATCACCACGCCAACCAAAGCCTGATTTTATTCCTCCTTGAGGCAGGCCAAGCGGACAGGCCGTAAATTTAAAATAATGAACTGCCTGGCCTAACTTGGTGATTTGAACGATGAGGGAAGTGAAGAAGAGAGAGAGAGAGCAAATGTGAAATAAGGAGAAAATAACATCTACGCATAGCGGAGTGGGGAAAAAACAGAAGGTAAAGAAAGCGCATCAGAATGTGATTTGAGGACAAGGCTTTGCGTGGAGCATAGCTGGTGATGGCTTTGATACTCGGGCATATGCTTAGTGTTATAGGATGTGTTATGTCGCCAAGGTTAATGTAGTTTCCATGGAAAAGCCTGCTTTTTCAGCTTCTTAGGGCAAATTTTTAATTTCTCCCTGGCACAGGTCCTGAGCTGAAGGGGGGGGGGGGGGGGGGGGGGGGGGGGGGGGGGGGGGGGGTGTTTTAAGACGTAAAGCTGCTGGGATTAGGCTTGTATGAGGGGAAGATGTGGGAAAGACGAAGCTGGGATGAAGCCCTATAGGGTCACAGAGGCTGCGGCTGACCGTGTTGCTTGTCACTTTTCAAATGGTCAACAAGGGGCTTTGCAGCAGCCCTTAGATGTTGTGTGTTCTTACTGCTCACGCAATAGATTGATGAGGAAGGGATGAGGAGAAGATGAAGGGAAGATGAGTTGGAGATTACAGTGAGGGATGGACATAGAGGCAGATTTTTTTTTTGTTCAGAGATTGAGCAGAAGATGTCAAACTTAATGTCTTATATGGGACTTTTGTGGGATCCAGTTGCATGAGCGCTTGGAGACATCAACAGTGCATATTACATTTGCTAGATAATAAAAATTACACAAAGTTTTCTCATCACTATCAACTTTTCACTCACTCACTAATAGTTGCTCCATGCTCTGCCTCCCTCCTGCTATTTTTCAGTTCATTTTACTGGTCTTCCTGTGTTTTAACAGGCTTTTATAACCGGGCTGCAGCTGCAAAAGAGAACACTAGAGTATGGTAGGGAAAGGGGTAGTTATAGAGGGAGGGAAAAAGGGAGGGAACGGGAATTGAATCATGAAATGAAGACCATATTTCCATACTGCGCTAAAATGTGGACTTTCCATTTTGGTAACCAGGGCTCTGGTTCCTTCTTTTTCTCCCTCACCCTCTCTGTCAGTGAAGTGCTCTGTGCAGCTGTTCGTCAGTAGTTGTCTGTTTGTTTGTATCTGCCCCCCGACCACGACATACACACACACACACACACACACACACACACACAGACTCTCCCCGCCTCCCCCTCTCTGCCTCTAGCTCATGTAAACTTTGCTTTTCGTCATGCTTTTTCCACTGCAGAGCGTCTCTGCTTTTGATTAAAGTAAAAAAAGCAGCAATCCCACTCTTGCACTCTCTTCCAACTGTAACTAGTGGAGACGCCATTTCATTTTTCTCTCCCCCAAACCCCACCATCCCCACCGCCTTTTTTTTTTTTTTTGTTTCTTCTCCCTCTCTCTTCTTTCCCCAGCAGTTTGTTTAGGCCACGCGGCTCTGTGCAAACTTCACTGCCAGTGTTTGTTGAGCTTTCCGGCAAGAGCATCTTGAACTGATATGACTTCCCCCTGTGTTATGACCATTATAAAGCAACCTTTCTTTCAATGTTATAATATTGCAGGCCACAGAGAGGCCAAGCACGGGCTGCTGTCTTGATCCCGTAGTCCATCACTAGTGCCAGTTGTGGAAAGAACAGTTGCTCTCTCTTAACCTCAAAATCAACTCCATCCTCATCCCCATATTCAGTCTGAACCTCAGCCCCAGCACAGATCACTTTTGCCACAGTCTGTCCCCGCTCTCATGGCTCTGACCTCAGCATCCTTAGATCCTCTTTCCCACCCCTTACTGCAGCCTCAGCCAGACGCTCTATTGCAGCTGAGTAGGCCGCAAGCATCTGTTTACAGCGCTCCTTCTGCAGTGTGAGATAATGATGGCCAGATACAGCCCACAGTAAAATAAACACGCTGCCACCTCCCTCCTGCAGGCCTGAGTTAGCACACATTCTCACTGAGGAGGGTCTGACTCTGGATCCAAACCTAAACGCAAGAGCCTGGCTCATATTACTGGTAGAAGACCTTATAAATGTGTCTTGATTGTTTTATTGGATGAATGTGCCTCCACAAAACAATGGAACTAGTGGGCCACATGCAAACCACTGGTAGCTGCTGGGGTCAAAGTCCTCCAGCTCAAACTGTTCTGCTGTTGTTCAGTGGAACACTTTGCATATATGTACGTACACAAGGAGCTGCAATGCAACCACGATATTAATAACACCAGTTGTGGTGTTAATGTTGTGGCTGATGCTCAAATATTCACGTTCAGTCCTACACATTTTTATCTATGCTACATATCCAGGGCTGATTTCTTCTATGTAAAATAAAATGACAGGAGCCTATTGGACCAATTCTTTTGTCTTTTGTCAACATATCTAGGTTATGACCAAAGTGGTTCACACATCAGACATGAGCTGGTACTTGCTGGTTACTATATACACCCAGTGACAGCTGTTGATATAGCTGGTAGCTAGCTAGCTGGTGTACTGACATAAGTAATGTTAGCTTTATATATGACCTGTTTAAAGAATAAAAGGGGTTTTAAATCATAATGGCAATTAATAATGATGTAAGATGGTAATTATCAAATAAATCTTTTCCAAAAATAACATTGTGCATCTAATGATTAACTGTCACGCTAATAGCATCAACCTAAATGACTAAATAGCGTTGGTTACATTAGTGTAATTGGATATTCCCCACTCATTCTATACTTAATGAATACTACTAATTATGCTTAACATACTTCATCATATGTTCAGATAAATAACATAAATATTCAAATATGTGTGATGTCATATTTACAATAATACATGAGTTATGTCCTAATAATGCTCTCATTTTTGGTAGTTATGTTACCGTTTGTAATGCTACAGTAACTTTTGAGTGGAGTGCTACCTTTTTTACTAAAGGCACATTATACATAAACTAAGTAATCAATTTACAAGTTCAGAAGGTTTTTATTTGTGTTTGTTTTATTTGGTTTTGTTGTTGAGTGTGTACTCGGTTCTTTGCATTCCTATCAAAAAACTAAATAATTGAAACAATCCTCTATTTAAGTTAAACTTTGTAACCTCCTTTCTATGTCTACTTTTGTAATTAACTTTATGTGCATGCACTGTGTGGACAAATCTTATTTTAGTGCATCATTGTAAGAACATTTTGGTCTGTCCTGTCCTGTGTGCCCTATGTTATACATATATAAATTGCTGTGTATTTTCTCAGTGAAGCTGACAGGAGGCAGACAGTGCAGGCTTGGTGACAGCTGAGATGGAGACCAAACCATAGATCTGGCTCTGGGGAGTGGGTTTGTTGTGGAGGATTGGGCTTGACTGAATGCAGGGCCGCCTGTCACATGTTAATCCAAGGAAAACCCAGGCATTAGTGCATGCTTACAGTACATAAAATATACACACAGTCATGCATCTTCGCACGAAGGGTTTACACTTCGGAATATATATGAGTCATGTGCGTGGACAGTTGTGTACATATGCATATACACATACTGCTGAGCAAGAGAGTATAATTACCACAGCCACAGGTTTGTGTGTTGACATGTGGCTGCACCTGCGCCCCACCTGAATCCACTCACAGATCACACCAGGGGCCCTCAGGCTCCTCGGGGGCCTCAGGAGAACCCCTGCATACCTCCCTGCCCCCCTCTCATACACACTAACTCACTGCAAGCAGAATGGAAAACATCACATCATCATCTAAACCAGTTCCTTGTCTCATTTCAGCTGTCCAGCCTCCTCCTCTGCTCTGTCTCTCTTTCTGTCCTCTCATGTCATCCAGCTCATTCTTCTCTTCTCATTCGCGCTCCATCATTTCTCCACCCCCCCACTGTTACATTTTTTTTTCTTTCCCCTTCCTGGTTCCCTCATTCTTTCTGTTTTTCATAAACTTCTGGCTGAGCTTGGACCAGCGATCCCAGAGGCGCAGTGTGAAACGCTAGACATTTCTGAGCCACTGCCAAACAGATGCAGGCTCCTCTGGTCTACCCCTTGACTTGAATATCTTCTTCATTTAATATCACAGAGCCACGGGCAACAGAGCAGCCATTGCACTGACATTTCATCCATTTACAGAGGCAGAACAGACTGACAGGAGCTCCCATTTCAATTAATATACAAAGTGCTCATTTTCCCTGGTATGCTTGTTCAGAGAAATTAGGCAGGAAACTGATGTGTTACCATGGCAAAGGCAGCATGGTCAGCACATGTAATTACCACTCCCATGACACAGTCAGAAATGTGTATTAAATAAAGTAAAATAAAGACAACATATTTTGTTACTCTCTGTATGGATTAACCTAATTTTTTCCTAATTTTATTGCATAAAAGAAACATTTGTCATCTTTTTTTCTCTCTTTTAAGCTCGATTTTTACTTGCTTGCATTTCTCCCCGTTATCCACTTACACTGCACATTTGTTTTTCAAACAAGGTCAGATTTTAAAGTGTATCACTTCAGCACGTAGAGTCTGCTATCAGAGATAATAAGGCTGAGGTCATTGATGGATATTGATGAATATGCTTTTGAACTCTCCGAGTGGATTGGTACCCATGTAATCTCTTTTTGCTGTGTTGATTCTGATGAGAGAGAGAGAGAGATTGTTTCAGAGCTTCTGTCTAAGTTAATAAGTTAATAGATGGATTGATGGTGGGAATTAATCTCCAATTACCAGCTTGACCGAGAGAGCCTGAGTGGATCCATAAGCGGTCCGATCTGGGCTAATCTTACGTGTCTGACATGCTTTCAATGCACTCATGCTATAAATCTGACTGTGTCGTCCCATGACTATACATGTTGTATATATATGATGCAGCTGGCTGTGTATTCTCCAGTGTAGCAGGCTTTCACTGTCAGGCCTATGCTCTGGCCAGGGACTCTCCTGAATCGTTTGTTCCAGTGTCCCTGTTTCAGATATAGGGGAACATTGGAGAAGGCAGGAGGCTGGTGCATTTATCAGCTCACATGTCACACACGGGAAGGCTGGGGCAGTTGTTTACTCACCTTATCTGCCAGAGAGATAAAACCAGCTTTGACACAGATACCAGACAACTTGCACGCTTGGCCACGCACACAAACACTGGCGGCTTGCTAATGCATGGGTGCACAAGTCGGCAGCAGTCTGTGTACGCAGAAGAGAGCCGCACAAACGCGTGACTGTGCTGGGAGCCACTGACCCTTGGGCACGGTTCATCTGGGGACACAGACTGACAAATGCAGCAGGGCAGTCACTCCCAGACAGCTGGTGGTCAAAGGTTGCCTTTCTATCTGTGCCCTCATTTGGTTGATTGTTTTTTCTCAGCTGCTCTCGATCTCTTTCCCTCTCTGTCTGTGTCCTCCTCTTCGTCCTCTCTCGCTCTTTTCCTGTCAGCTGAACGAATAAATCTTTAGTTCTTGCTGTAGGTATGCAGAGCTGGCTGTTGATTCCATAGAAACGCTGACTTTGGATGTCTTTCCAGTTTACTTGGGAAACCCCCACCATCTCAGGAGAGCGTATGCAAAACAAATTTTACTGGAGCACTAGTTGATGTTTAGCCACTGTCGGTGCTCCTGTGTGTATGTGTGGAGTACAGCATGTGCATGTCTTCCCATCCCCTCTGAGCTATTCACTCCATGTCCTGATTTGACACTGATCTGAAAGGTTCAGCATGAGCAGCATGGGTCGTGGACACAAAGAAGCTGCTGAGATGCACACACACACATAAACAAAGCAACACGCTTGCCCCCCCTTTGGCACACACATCTGTACATACGCATAAAAAAAAAAACTGACATGCAGACTTGCTCACACATCGTGCACATCATTCATTATGCCTCCACTGGCATCACCCAGGGAGGATGTGGAGTTTTACGCAGCCATTCATCGCTCCCCTAATTCATTAGTCCAAATGAGCCTTTATGCAGAGCACACATTATTTTTACAGGCCTGCTTTATGTGTTTGTGTGGAGTTTTACAGCCCTCATAAAACACATCCTCCAAGCCCCAGATAGATTTGGGAGCATTTATTTGCATAGTTCACGAACCCAAAATAAATCGTTAGTATTTTCTGGCCCAGGCTGGATCAGACTGAAGGCCTGTTGGTGTAAATAAAAGAGTGTGATGCAGACAATGTTGCCTTGTAATTTGAATAATATTTTGTAAACATTATGTTAAAATGTGAGAAGAGTGACATAATGCTCACTCATAATGATATCCATTTATAATTTGTGCACTGCCTGTGCACTGTTGAAATGAAATGTGCTGCAAGAAGCCTGAGAGTGCAAAGTCTGGCTATCAGTGTCATGCAATCAAAGCATACACATACAGTTTTCTCTGATCGTGTATGCAGTAAAACACCTTTACCTTTATACTGTAACGTCTTGTGTGTGGAATACTGTTAGCACCCTGTAGGGCTGGAGGACCACTAAATGCAATTACTTTACAACTTGGATGGTGTACACAAATCTTTGTTGTCCAAAATATTTATTCCAGCAACTAAACCCTGACAGAAATCATGTTCTGATTTCTATAGATGAAGAGTTTGGTCTGATTTAAGTTTAAATAGTAATGTGTGTTGGTAAATGTCACATTAAACTTTCATTCATACAGATATAAACTTTATTTTTTTAAAAAGGAAGTACAGTATAATGCAGCTCGAGCTAAGATAAGTGAAACGAGGTGAAACTTTTCCAAATTATACTGTAAACTGACAGTTAGTGACTGTAAGACTTTTGGTGACCTTGTTAGTATTACTGTAAAACCTAAATAAACTTGTCCACTGGGATTTTGGTGCTGAGGATTTGTCCCGAGGGGAACTGACAAGAGTTTGGGGAGTTGGTGATAAACCCCTGAATTGAAAGGTTATGCTCTCTGCTCCCTCTTTAGACTCCCAATACACACACACACACACACACACACACACACACAGAGTCGTGGCATGGCAGGTCATGTGAAACACAGGCCCACATCTCAGAATTTACACCCATTTATCTGTGAGATTTATTAGTGGGGGGAGACTGTGAGAAGATTTCAAAATGTTTGGCGCTGCCTCTTGGTGGCTGTGGTGTTGTGCGCATTTGCTTTTCCTCGTCTCCCCTGTAGCACTGGGTTTGATCGTCTGCTCCCCAGCTGGTGCCCACTTTACACTGCTTTCTCTCTCCCTCATATGTCCTCCTCTCCTCTCCTCTCCTCTCCTCTCCTCTCCTCTCCTCTCCTCTCCTCTCCTCTCCTCCTTTTCTCTGCCAACAAGTCTATCTTTCTTTCTCATTCTATCTTTTATTCTCTCTGCTCACGTCTTTCTTGGCGAGGCGAAACATTCCCACAGCTCTCACAATCCTCCCCCCAAGCCTCCTCCCTCCTCCTCCTGTTTTCTCTCTCCCACTCTTTGTCTATCACTATTTCCTTCTCTCTCCTTCATGTCCTTTTTTTTTTTTTTTTGTCTTTTACTGGTCTCCACGTCTCTCCTCTGTCTGCCTATCTTACCCCTTTATCTTTCGCCTCTTGTCCCTATATCCCTCCCCCTCCTCCTTCTCTGTCTCTCTCCCCTGTTCCCTGGCAGTGACTGGCATCACATGATCCACATTCCCACTTGTGCCAAGTCCCTGCCATACACACATACACACACACACACACACACACACACACATATGCATGTATATTATAACATGGCACCACATTGTGGCTCATGTCTTTCACTCAGAGCTGTGAGCCTCGGTGCTATACATTTTATACTCATTTCTGTTTGTATGAAATGTAATATATACAAATCACTTTAAACAAACCTGCCTGTGTAGAAAATCTGAGTGGACTCTTTCTGTGACTGTTTACTGTCCATGTCATCAGTCCAGCTGTGACTCGGAGCTGTATGAGGAGCGTGTTTTACGAATGTCATCTGGGATAAGGGACAAAGGAATTTAAGCCTTTTTTTAAAGTCCAAACTTTACATTCAATATGTCTAGTTTGAATAGCACTGCAGGCTTTGGGCTGAAAATGTAAGTTACGATTGTTGCAGCCACATATATTTTGTTTGTTGTTTGCTCTAACCCCCACCACCACCATCACTCTCGCTGAAACCACCGCAGCCTTGCTGAAATCTTTCCCACTGCTCACTCTTCCCCACTTGCAAGAGGCAGATTTCTTTAGCATGTGTTCCCCCCCCCCCCCCCTTCCAACAAGTGACATCTGCTGGCCAAATGGAGCAATGACACCTCTCCATATGCATTTCAGTCGAATGTGAACATTTGGATATAATGGTAGAGGGGCTCAAACCAAAGAGGGAAGAGAGAATAATTTTCTCGCATAATAATATCAGAGCTTTAATTTTTACAAACTTTATGTGCAGAAATAACTTAACTATCTTGGTAACAAACTGGGTAGTAAAGAGACTTTTCTCTGCGTGTGTCTCCCTCCCTGTTGATCTCTCCCTGTACATCACAGCTCATCAGCATAGGCACAGATAAAAGATAAAAGAAACAGGGCAGAGGGAGAGAGGAGGGGGTATTACATGGGCAGGCAGCCAGCCGCTCTCTTCCCCATCCCCGCAGCCCTCCATCCTTCCTACCCCCTGCCCTCCTCTCTCTCCCATGGTTGATTCCCTTTAGGCCCCCCTCTCACCCCTTCTCACCCCCCTCTCACCCCCTGGCTCCACGGCTCTGTGTGGCGTTGGCACAGAGAGGGCGCAGGCGGCACACAGACGGCCACGCAGATGGGCAACGGGCAATGCAGGGCTGCCTCCCCACACCTGCTCCTTGCTGGCACAGGGCTCGGGCCAGGCTGCCACACACACACACACACACACACACAAAAACACAGATGTGCATCTAACGCAGAATTATCTCTCTCAATTTATTGAACTTTCCCACATACTGTATAGATGCAGACTTGCAGGGAGCATGCACATGCAGATACTCCCACGGACCATTATACATGGTGATGCACACGCATGCTTGCGTGTTTTCATAAAAAAAGATTGCTGTTTCCCTCCTACACGCCACTGCTCAGCCTGTCAGTCACAGATGTTTACACGCTTATCTCCAACTGTGCCTCAACATGTGCTCCCCAGAAATTTTTGCACATATACACAATCATAAATGTATATAAGACACAATCACACATCCATAGCTAACCAAGTCATGTATTTATAGTCTCACACCCACACATTCACACTTCAACACTACACATTTCACGATTAATCACATCGCCCCATGGTGTGCTGTCACATGGAGTTTCATACCACACATTCACTGAACTACACAGAGATGCACTATTGTCACTTTTGCACTGAATGTGGGAACAAAGATCAGTTATATAGGCTTGAACTGATATGTCAGTGGATCCCAGAAAGGGGAATATGTGGGCTCGTCATGTTGTGTCGGCACCACCTTAGTGCTAGAGCAATTGCCAGAATTTGAAGCTGCTGGGTTAATAGGTAGGGTGTGGATATGGAAGCCAAATAAACTTCCCAGGAGAGCACCAAAAATAGCTGAAGGGAAAATCCATCCTAAAACAGAAAAAAAAAAAACCTCAAGTGTTATTCCTCCAGTGTTTGAAAGCTCGCTCTTGATTTGTAAGCAGAAACGAGCTGCTCCACTGACAGTAAATGGGCCAAGAACACAGAGTCATTTCATAAGAGAGCAGGCATTTTTCATTTTAAAAACTGAACATAGACACCATGTGCCCACAACAAATTCGAGGCCTTTTTTTCAGTGAATCTGGGTGTGTGTGTGGGATGAGGAGGTGGGGACACATCTGTCCCCTTTACTTTTAAAAAAGCCACTCTTGTCCTCTTCACTCAGGCTACATTCAGTCTGCTCCACCTTGTTGATGGACAAAATTAACATTTAATGGATTATCTGCAGAAGATATTCAGTGCAGAAAAAGTCATCTCCTCTGCCCATCTTTCACATAACAAATGTGGTTTTCTTGTTAAGCATCTTCTTCGTATGGGAAAAACTGTTACAGGTGATTTGTGACTGCAATCTTGACCACAACATTGCTAGATTATTTGATTTTTAATGTTACTTTAGTTACTGTATATACACAGTACTAGTGAAGATCATTAATCAGCAGCAGTGGCCAAAGGGGATGATTCTGTGTGTACAGGCTGAAACAGCTGTTCTGGGTGCCCTATTTGCTCAGCAGGAAGGCAGTGTAACCACAATGTTCAGCACATCCCTTGTTATTATCAAGTTACACTCAAATGTATGTTATCTAATGAAAGACTTTCCCATGGCTTAAAGGGACACCTTTTGAAGAAAGTGGCATCTTCTCACAAATGTGTTTGTGTACAGTGAACCTCGAGGTGGCCACAGGGTGCTGAGGTCAATCACAGGAAGTATACTGTATACCAAATATAACAACTGCAACAGTGCCCAATAAAAACCACTGGCTTAAAACCCAAGCTTCAAAAAGAGCTTTGAGCTTTTAGAATGAGCTTGTAGAAGATTGAAGCACAAAGTTGTGATCAGAGGGCAATGAGTAGCTTTAAAAAACTGGAAAACAAATCGCAAAGCAAATGAAAATGGGGAAAATGGGTGTGTGTCTGTGTGTGTGGGAAGGGTGGTTGTAGAGAGATGGGGAGAGTACGAAGGAAACAGAGTAGATGGTGGGGGGGGGTTGAAATGAAGTCCAATAAAAGAGCCGAGTGAACATCTGTGTGGGATAGCCGTGGGGATTAGGAGGGTTTGGAACATTTTAAGCGCATTAAAGATTTAAAAAAAAGGTCAGAATGTTTAGCAACATACCGATAAACCTCTTAAGCGAAACCCAATTGGGGAGGCTGTTCGGGTGGTGGGTGGGGGTGTTAAGACGGGGTGACACAGCGCAGCCACATACACTTAAAGTGAAACACATTCGTGTGTATATAAGTCAGTCAACGCAGTTTGCCTGCACGTCGCCTGCTTTACATCCGTCTTTCATCAGCTTAAAGCTGTGCATGCATGTTATGTTATATTTAGGGTTCTGTGTATTTGCCTGTGCACTGAAATCCAATCAGAGGTGCCCCCTGTCACATCTGGGTTGAGATGTATGGACACAACACCACAGCTGCATTCTCATGTTATCTATCAACCGTTGCAGGTGCCCACACACTCAGTGTTTGGACCTGTTCACCCAAACACCAAGTTCAGATAAAATTATTGCAGCTTATGTTAACCAGATAAACCTGTTTAAACTAGTCCTCACACTTTTGATGGTGTGTATTTGGTGATGGGGTAAGAATCACACCATCCACAGCCTCACTGTTACTGGATCACTATACACATCATGTTAATGTCTGAAAAAATTTAAGACTTGACAAGATGATGGTTGCTAAGCTAATGGCTCTATGAATGAGGAGAACAAGCTACAAAAAACCTACAGGGATTAATTAATAAACTGAAACAAAGTGTGGTGTTTCAGGTCTGAGGTAGGGACTTGCCGAACAGTGGCAGTAATAGCCCTTTAATCTTAAAATAGAGCTTTACCTATCATCAGTATAGCAGTCAGACATTCAGTTTTAAGAAGATAAGATGTAAATATGAGAATAACTAGTTTATGGAAATGTCCTAAATGAGACTTCCATCCTTGCAGTCGTCAACAAGCTTACTAGCCAGTGCTGTTATATTCCGTCTCCAGCGTTGGACTGGTGTTGTTGATTTTACAGTTCGTCATCAGTCTGAAAACCCTTCACTTAGTGCACATTAGATTACAGAGGGCCTGTTTGCTCATGTGTGCTTGTGATGCACAAACAAACACTCTAAGCTGTTTGGTAAATTAGCGAAAAGTGTGCAGCCCGCGTATATGAATATGCACGCAGTAAATGAGTCCATTAGGATTGGCAATGGCCGCCTGTGCACTAAGTGAGTGAGCATGTGTATGTGATTTTACATTCAAGTGTCTCTAAATGATTTGCGCTTGCGTATATGCAGTGTGTTGTTCTTGTGTCAGTGTGTTGTTCTTGTGTCAGCCTCAGTGGGAGTTATGAGCCTCTGTCTGCGTCTGTATTGTGATAAACGTACAGTTAACTTTTATGTACACACTGTAGGAGTGTATCAGCAATGACTGAACACTGAGCGAGCAACCAAATGAACTCACTGTTTCTCTCTTTGACTGATAGTGTGTGTGCGTGTGTGTGTGTGTGTGTGTGTGTGTGTGTGTGTGTGTGTGTGTGTGTGTGTGTGTGTGTGTGTGTGTGTGTGTGTGTGTGATTTTAGCGATAGCATATTTTATGGTCTGTGTGTGTCTGTGCTCTATTATCTCTGGTGGGGTGTGTGCAGGGGGCCTTGGAGCGACTGTGCACATGAGATAAGGGTGATTCATCTGTGTTTAAACGTGTGTGTTTGTGTGTGTGAGCAAGTGTTTGTGCTTTGGAGGCATGTGTATCCATGTTCACCACATGCACGTGCAAGCATTTGAACCAGCACATTAATAAATGGGGTTACATCCACCCCATCCAGTCACAGTAGTGTGTTGTACTGTATGTGTCTGTTATAGGTGTAGGCGTGTACACATGGGGTCTCTGAGGATGAGTGGCCTGCTGGCAGTGATTTCTCACCGCTGGTGGTCTACAGAGTATCAGCGGGAGCACAGGGATAATAATAATAATAATACACAGCCTCCCTCCATTGTTCACAGTGAGAGTAGAGCAGTACTCATATTACTTGTGTACAGCCACCTTTGGGTACCAATTGTACACACAAAATATTGACATGAATGCTTGTAACCATGCCAAAAACTAGACACAAAGAAATCCATTCAAATAAAAATACAGCATACACATGTGAGTGTAGATATTAAAGTAATTTCACACACAAATGCAAACACACACATGCATAATGTACATGCATGCATAGAGTCATGGTAGACAAAATGCTTTTCCTATATTAACAACAACAATAACAGCAACAACTTAGGAATGGCATACATTACATAAAATTAAAACAATATGAACAACTTAGACATAAATAAAAATGTACAGTATTCAAAAAATAGTATGTTAAAATAATATGTAAGAATAAATGTCTTTATGTTTAATGATTTAATGTTTAATGCATTAACATCACTTAACTTGATTGATCATAAAGGAAATGAACAGTTAAACTTAGTTTGGTATTTTCAGGGCTACTGTTCATCTGTAGAAAACCTATTTTTCTGTCTTCAAGACCATTGTCCTCCAGTGTAGAAACACGCACAGTCACTCAGTGAGAGCCTGTCAGTAACTTTAACACCACCTGTAGCTTAATAGAAAGTGAACTGCTATTGGTGACAATGGAGTTGATGTGATTTTTTCTTTCCTCAGAACATGATGCAGAGCACAAAAAGAGCCTGAAGGAGAGTGAATCATGTAAAATTGACCCACAATAATTGCTAACATTGATTTCTAGTTTTAGATATGTAAGCTTGTCTTTTCTGCCACAAGTGACAAACAAATCACAGGATTTAAAGGAACTTTGTTTTAAGTTGATCCTTATAATACATCAGTGGGAGTCACAAGATGGTTGAAGGTATCAGAAAAAAGAAAATCAATCAAATGTTAACAATAGCAAGTGTTTTTTACTATTGTTTTGTTTTCTATTGTTTCATTTTAAGGGTCCACATGCCAAAAAGATTGGCAATGTGTAATGATCATGTATGTAATTAAATGGAACTTTACTTTCTTTACAGAACTGTCTCATTAGGGAACTTTATCACCCCACTCTTCAAGTTGGGCATGATTATGTTCTTTTATGTTGTTTACATTTTCCAATTAAATAAAGATCAGAGGAGTCAAGCACAGTACCTCCAACAACTTTTACAGATAGGTTTCTGCTCACATTTTGCCAAGAAACAGGAAAAGTTATGAAAGCAGAATTCGAAAACGTGGTTAATAATGTAACTGGAGTAGATTTAACACCTTAAAAATGCAGAAAGCCTGATATAGTAAAAAGTCAACCTCATTATAGTGTAGCGCAGCGGCCGCCAGACTGCTTGGTGCCAAGAAATACTTAAACAAAACAACACATTGAGCCCATGCCAGTAGGCTATATTATTGTCTTCATTCGAACTAATTGCCAGGCCAAACAGCGACACATACGCACACATGGGCTTCAACAACCACTCGTCATTAGGGACTTTTACTGTGGTGTGCCATCTCTGTTGTCATGACAACCAAGCACTGAATTTTGGCCTGGAAACTGTCACATAGTGCAATTGAGATTTTTCAGAGGCATACAGGTTTAAAAGGTTTTAACGGTTTGTGCTTGTGATGAAATTCATGATCAGGATTGTCAGGGTAAGCACGGTCGCAATAAGACAGGCCTCAGGCTTCGTTTATTCTGAGTTCATCTTATAAGATCACCTTATTTGACTTGAATTAGTCACTTATTTTACTGGCTAACGTTATACTCTCCGAGTCAGTCTGACATCGGTGAGCATCTCTCATTTTTACATACACTACCTATAAGGCACTATAGGGACACTGGAAGGATTGCAGACAAACATCCCAGTGGTTTTATCTTCACTCCATTGGCATTGCATATCCTCTTTAGGTCTTTTTATCTTTAAGACCATTGGGTCTGTGTGTGAGAGAGTAAGGTTTGCAAGTGTGTGTGTGTGTGTGTGTGTGTGTGTGCGTGTGTGTATGTGTGTGTGTGTGTGTGTGTGTGTGGGGGGGGGGGGGGGGTGAAGAGGGGGGGGGTGCCGTCAGCTAGCAGGAATGCATGGGTACCGCCAAAGCTAAAATGGCTGCCAAGCACTAAGATGGCTGCCAGAATTCCACAGAGCAACAGCATGTGAGAGAAAGAGAAGCAGAGACAGGACGAGTGTGAGAGGCTTTGAGGGAGAAAGATGTGAAGATGGACTCTCTCTCCCACAAAATGAATGTAGCGAGAAAAAAAAAAACTCTATCCCTGCGTCTTTCCCCTCTTCTTTTTGGCACAGAGTGATGAGGTGATTTTGTTTGTATCTTTTTGTTTTCCTCGTTTTGGCAATCAACAGGCAGCATGAATAGTGTCAGGACTGCTGGCATGTAGCACACTAATGCCACCCAAGATTAGGGCACTGATTTGGGTTTAGAAGATGTTAAGATTGAGAGGCCCAGTAGTGGCTTCAAGGGGGCCACATTGTGGCTAGAAGGACTTGGCCCAGGACGGTCTTAAAGCTTCAGCCCAGTGTGGTAATTGGCCTGAATGGCCTATATGATACAACTATAAAACTCTGCAAGGCTGCATTACGCGCCTGAAAAAGAATGGCAGACAGCGAGCCAAGTAAAACTGACTGACGCAAGCAGCTCTCTGCCTGCCCCTATAGATGTTAAGGTAAACACACACAGGAGATGCAATGCAAACAAGCAACCCTTAACTTACAGTTCAACACTAGAGAAGATCAGGTTTCTTGGAACCTCTACTGCTTTAAAAAACTCTCTAAGGCCTAACCTAAAATAGTGTGTATGTTCAAGCCTGAGAAAGAAAAAAAATGATAGACAAGTATATTTTTGAGACACTCTCATGAAGCAGCACAAACAGTGCATCATGTGCATTTTACAACCACACCTCCACAAGTGAGCAGTGGGGAAGCAGAGCTTTCTTGGTACTTGTTTTCCTAATCTACAGTGTCAGTGTTTGATTTCTTGGGACCTCTAACGCTTAACCCAACTGACATTGAAACAGTGTGTGTACATATGAGTGGGTGGCAGTTCATGAAGGAATGACACAGAAAGGGAGATTAGAGACACATTAAACTCTTCCACGCCATTTATAGAATGTTGGAGAAGTGACTTTTACCACCATGACAGACTCCAAAAGGATGGATATCAACCTTTTGATTTGCCATTTTATGACTTTCAACTGAATTCCAGCCAGAACGGAAATATGCGTCCATTCTTAATCTCAACCCTGTGCCTGTCTGTCCTTGCTGGAAAGAATTAACTAAAGCGCCAGTTCCCATCTCGTTTTCTAAAGAGTTCTCTCTGATGATGACCTAGCCACTCATCTGTCCATTTCACTAACCATCTCTGTCTCTTTTTAATTCTTCTTTTCAGAACAATCAGGACAATCAGACAACTCAAACCAGCAAGGAGACACAGACGTCAAGCCCCCACCAAATGGTAAGTTTACTAGTGTGTTCCCCCTGCACACATACACAAGCATGCATTAAAATATTTGACATTCTTGTGCCTACAGTACAATGACACCAATGCACATGAACATACAGTATTTTCACCCCTGCATACAGGCCTCTCTGTGTGCAAGTGTGTCCCGGCAGAGCTGGGTCTAAGTTTATTATGGTAAGGAGAGCTGATGGTACTGTAGCGTGGGGCTTGTGCAGGGATTGTGGCAGGCCACTCATAAATCACACTGACGTTATTGGAAGATGGGAACCACATGGCCACTGCCGAGCTGAGCACTGACCTCATGCAATGTCCCTGCTGTGGTTAACCCCGGACAGGGATGGAGTGTAGGAGGGAGAGGTGGAGAAGAGGAGGAAAATAGGGGGTGGGGGAATGAAGAGAACAGGGAGGAGAGAGGTGATGGACAGACTAAGAGAAGGCTGAAATGAAGGAGGGAGAGAAGGGAGGAGGTTCAGAGGCAAAGGCCCATTGTGGTTTTAAAATTCACTCAACTCCAGAACTCGGGATGTCCTGTATAAATACACACCACATAGACCAGGGTATTATGGATATGGACATTACAGAGCAAAAAACATTATTATGACAATGTTGAGACTAAGGTAGTGTGTGCCATTTGTAAAAGCCGGTTTAGCTTGCTAGCTCATTTGGGTTAATTTAGGTTTTAGAACAGAACTGAAAATAGGTTTATGCCAATGTAAGAGCTACGTTGAGATTGTTTGACATTTCCATTTATTTGGCAAATGTTTCTATCAACTTTAGTGATGAACAGTGTCTTGCCCATATGTCTTTTAGTCCCCCCTTAAAGTTTTATCTTAACAGGGATTTGAACTGAGGCCTCCCACTGCCGAGTCCACTCACTCCATCTCCTACACATGTCCAATATTGTAAACCTGCACCTCAGTACCAGACCAGACCCATTATCCATACTTTATCTCAGCATCAAATCTACCCCTGACCTGACTTATTGATGGAAAGCCCATGACTCAACCCGTGCCCAGTGTAATGTTAGTCCAGTTTTCACTGTCCTTTTTGCGGATTCAAGTCAGTAAAAGTGCATGAAAGCTAATGTTCTTGACCAGAAAAGTGGAAAAAAAAAGCTAAAACACACCATAAAGATAAGAGGAAGTGATCCACTGATGTAAGACTGGATAGTGTGTGCCGTGGCCTACCTCCAGTACCTCCAGTAGGGGTCCTTAGGCAAGACCTGCTTATGCTTACCCTGCCTACCCTTGTACCCTTGTCTCACTTGTAAGTCCCTTTGGATAAAAGCGTCTGCCAAATGACTAAAATGTAAATGTGAAAGTACTGATCATACATAGCTGCCTGGTTCTAACTTGCCAAAGTTAGAATTACTTAAGGACAAAGAGGTTAGCTAAATCGAGGACAGATTACTATCATCGCAGTTTACACACCAATGCCTGTTTGAGAGGCATTCACGTTTGGTTTTACCTTTAGAAATAGTGGCTTAGGGAATCTACAACTTTGTTGTAGTGAAGTCTTCTCATTCTCAGCCTTTGGTGAATTCAATGTAATCATAACTTATAGTATGAAAGGCCAAAGATGTGGAATTAACATCCAAAATGTAACAAACCCAAATCTTTTAGAGTTTAGTATGTGTGTGTGTTTGTGTGGGTGTGTGTGGTGCGTGTGTGTGTGTTCAATACTGCTCACATACTAGTTGTTAGGCATTATTATACGCCTACTTATGTGCTTTCATTTGCACAATATGAACATACATGCAATGGGGTGTACATTACATAGCTGTCTATGTGGAAATTATACCTACTTGTTGGACCTAATTGGTTGTGTATGTTGGGTTGTCAACAGTCAAAAAACTAACATGTCTAAACCAAAGGCTGTAGGGTTATCTTATAGGAAACACATGGTCCCACTGGATGACATCGGCAGTGCATCAATGTTTTCTATACATATGTTTTTTAACTCTCTCGGCATGTGTGCGTGTGTATACACTGATGATTGTGTCCTGTGTATGTATTTTTGCACATGCAATTTTATGCCTGTGTCCTGCAGTCTGCTCTCACACACGATTCTACATGTCTCTTTTACCCAGGACACTTGAGTTTCCAGGACTGTTTCGTGACTTCAGGGGTGTGGAACGTAGCCGAGCTGGTCCGCGTGTCACAGAGTAAGTTACGGCTAAAACTCCCACAGTCAAAGTCTACACAGACAACAACACTCCCAGCAACTTCCGAAATATAAACTTTGCTTCATAAAGTCAGACAATCCATACTCACACTTGGAAGGGAATTACATATACTGTACCCCTCATATACCAAGTGACACTTGAAGAATCAACTTTTATGTTATAAATTAATGTTTAGCAATCTAGTACACTCACAATGGCAATGTGAACCCAAATACAGAAATATTAATAGATAGTCACTAAAGCCATTAGGACACATTTTGTGAACACAATATTTTATCTAACTTGCCACAATATTTCAGATACATAATGTAGTTATTGCAAAATTTCTTTTATTGTTATAATGTTTGTGTTTGTGTGCACGTTTCTTAGCCCCAGTGGCTACCGCGACTGGCCCTAACTTCTCCCTGGCCGAGCTGGACAGCCCTGGCTACTACAACATCAACCAGGTGACCCTGGGACGGCGCTCCATCACATCCACCCCCTCCACCAGGTACATATGCGCACATAAAACACCCAAGGCTCAAAATGTAGTTTTTCGCATTCTAATATTCTTTATATCTTACTTCTCTAACCTTTCTGCTTAGCTTGCTCTGCTTTTTGATTGTTACATTTTTTTCTCTCTACTCCCCCTTCTTCACCACTAATCCTTCTCATTACCCCCTCATTTTCCCCACCAATCTGTCCGTCACACTGTCTGTGTTTGTCCTTTGTCTCTGCTCTTCCCCTTGCTCCCTCTGTCGTCCTCTCTCGCTCATTTTATGCTGCAGGACTGAAATGGAGCTTTATGCAAGTCTCCCACGGAGGTAGTTACACTCATTACAGAATATCTCACTTGATACTAATGTAACACAGATCCCTGAATCACACTTGCACAAAAGCCACACACACACATGCTATCACACAGATACGTACACATATTAAAACATTTTGGATTGCTGTACGTTCACAACCTCTTTCTTTTTTATTGGTCACAGATGTTTGAGCGTATAAGAATCTGCAAACACACAAAAATGTGTTCCAGCATCCCCATGCGCGCTTTCTCTGCTCGGTTTCTAGCGTGAGGCTGGAATAGATACAGTATGTTGAATAAATTCTGGCCTCATGTTTGTCTCGCTGTCTCCAGTTGTGCTGCTTTGTCCCCTCTGGCTAAAACATTATATGAAAACAAAACATTGAAGGGAAACCTTGACATTTTAAATGTCGTTACTACTAATTTCATGCAAACCCCTGCCAAACTCCAAGGGAAATAAACACTAGCATTTGTCCTCAAATGTCCCACAAATGCTATGCGTGCATTCAGTGGAGCCTCACATACACATGCTCACTGGTTTTAGTGCAAAACGTAGCCTATGATACAAGCAACACACTCTCTTTTCTCTCCTTTTTTTTCTCAGCTCCAACAAGCGCAAATCTATTGACGACAGTGAGATGGAGAGCCCGGTGGATGATGTCTTCTACTCAGGCCGTTCTCCGGCGGCTGGCAGCAGCTCTCAGTCCAGCGGTTGGCCTAATGATGTGGATGCAGGTAGTCCCGCTGCAACCTCCTCATAAGATTCTCCACACGTTCCAGATGCCTCTCCAGGAGCTGGTCCACGTCAACTCAGACATAAATACTTAACAGCTTTTAAAGATATTTTTAGAAAAAGAAGCAGCTCCACCAGTGTTTTTTGAACTGGCACTAGCTAGACTTCTAACCCCTGAAAACTTAAATCCTGTATAGTTGTCACTAACTTCAAAGACTAGACTACAAGTTGGGGAAACATATTTAGCCTAGATTGATACCACTCTCATGTATGGTGCATGCTCTGTTCAAGATAACTAAACCTTTAAAATGTACCTAAAATTAACCTGTGCTTTTTAAAGCTCACTAATTAACATATCTTCCTGGCTCCATAAATGCGCTAAGCTAACTGGTTGCTGGCTGTAGCTTTGTGTTTACTGTACAGACAAGAGAGAGAAATCCATTAATATATAACAAAAAGTTAGGCAAATAAATGGAAAAACCTAATGATTTTTTATTGATTAATAACAACAAACAGCAAAAAAAAAAATTAAGCTAATCTGTGTAATTAGCACTGTGTTGGTGTAAGACATCGTCAATAAAATGAAATACGTTTTCAGGGCCTTTAACTCAGACATTTACATGTGATAATTCAACACTAACTGGCTTGAGATGGACCAGAAGCCACTGCTCACATCCTTCCACCAACACATCCCTTTACCTCTGTGCTGTGCTGTGTCTGTTTCTCATCTTCTTCCATCCACACCTCCACTGATACCTCCTCAGAGCCCAGCCCCTTCAAGTAACACAGGACGGTCTGAGGTTGAGAGACGTCATCGTGCCTCAGCTTGGTTATAGCATCATTTCTGACATCCAGGCACCTGTAGGGCCAGTTCACCCAGAACACAAGATCACTAAACTCCCAGTGTCTTGGCTACTTTTGGTTTTGTAATTTCCACCCCTAAAAATTCCACTGCCACCTCAGTGTGTAAATATAAGATTTAAAAACTGTGTTTGTTTGTTTTTACAAAAATCTGCTCTTATGGCAGAATTCTCATTGACAAAATATTAACACCAAACCTTTTCTGCATGTTTACTAGGTGAAAGTGGATAAATGTGTTATTTTTGTTCTGGTTGAACTGACCCTTTCATCAGACCACAGCCCCAGTACAATGAACTACTCATTTGCATCATCTGAGTTGTCAGTGAAAAGAGTTTAAAACAAAAATATATTTATAGTTCTTACAGCACTAATGTTAGGCAGTTTCCAAATCCAGGATTGTGTGTGTCCCTTTGTGTGTATGTGTGTGTGTGTGTGTGTGTGTGTGTGTGTGTGTGTGTGTGTGTGTGCCACAGTGTCAAACCTACAAAAAACTAACAAAGCTAGCTTTAGTTTGTAATTTTCTGTCCATGTTCAGTTTTATTTTGTCCATTACACTTAAGCTCACTTTATATTAAGAAAATAATGGCAGGTTATCAGTGGTATACTTGTATATTCTTTACTGTACTTTAATTTAATTTACAGTAATACACTCATTATTACTAGGGATTTATTGAGAAGATTGCTAACACTCATGTCTGTGCAGTAAAAAGCAAGGTGATGGTTAGCTTAGCTCAGTACAAAGCTAAGCTAACCATCACAAAGATAGCTATTTCTTCCTGGAAGTGGGGTGAAACAATTAGCTTGAAATTATTATTAATTATATTATTATTTTTACACAATTAATACAACTTTAGACCTGTTGTTTAGATAGGTACACTTTATTTCTTTTTCTAAGCTTCTGGCTTTATAAACAGAAACATTTTGCACTCTCACACTATTGTTCACTCAAATTAAACAAACTCAATGTAGTGTATGAATGTAAATAGTGATCTTTTGAGGTTTCAATAGGCAAATTTTGTTACCACGCAGAACAAGGGGGTAGTTGTTTTTAATCTTTGTGCTAAGTTAACCATCTACTAACTGGTGCGTCGTATCTACATGATCCACAGTCATGAGAGTGGTATCAATTTTCTCATCAAACGTTCATGAGGAAAAAGAGTAACTTTTCCAGCCCCTAAACTGATGCTCCTATGCAACTAAACTGCAACTCGACTGGGTGTATTTTATCAATATATTCAGTATTAACACATGTAATTGTCAACATATGCTCGCTCTGTTAATACAAATACACTTTTCTTACCAAAATGTATTTGTGATTGCAGTTTAGTTGTAGTGAAAGTTAAAGTTTCCTTTTGATTACTCTTCTACTATCCAAATCATTCTGTGTGACTATTACACCAGAGCAGCACCAGTGTTACCACCCATTTAATTCTTTAATCATAATCATCACCCTTTGGCCTAAAGCACTTTAACCATCATAATATGTATCATGTCAAATGTATTAACACCAGGCTTTGTGTATGTCTCCTGGGTATGGTATTTGACTTCAGGCATTCTGGTAAATTGTTAAATTTTCATGTATTCTCCAGTTTCTAACTGTCACTCCCACTCACATGCTGCCATTTTAATACCGCCAGCAGTAATGATGTAACTACTTTATAGACACTTGCTGCACTCTATAACATTAAAATCCCCTATTACTCATTATTTAACCACCCCTGTTTCTCTCTCTCATTCTTTCCATCTCTTTCTCTGTCTGTCTTTTTCTCTTCTCTCCTCTTCCATTGTTAACTCTTCCCTTCTCCCCTGTTTGGCCTTTCAGTGCAGCACCATTTGGCCAGTGTGCAGGAGAGGAAGATTAAGCATGAGAGCGATGGAGTGCAGTTTCCTTACCATGGTTAGAACAACATTAAACATTATACTGTGTACATGTATACATGCTCTACTTCAGCTCACACCACCCTCAACCTGTGTACATCTCTCTCTGTCCTTTTATTCAAGTCTGTTTGCACTTCCTGTGAGCACCCTGAGCTGTTTCCATTCTTCTCTTCTCTTCTCTTCTCTTCTCTTCTCTTCTCTTCTCTTCTCTTCTCTTCTCTTCTCTTCTCTTCTCTTCTCTCCTTCTCTTCTTTTTTCTCCTCTTCTCTTCTCCTCCATCCTTCTCTTGTGTCTTGTTCTCTTGCTATGCTGCCGCTGGGTGGGGTTGTGTTTCCAACAGATGTCTGCTGTTGTCCATTGCGGGTTTACCAAAGCCTTTTGGTAGCCCAGTAGCTCCATAACATCCACCGCCTGTCTGCCTCAAATATGTTGTACATGTGCAAAAGAAATCAGACATCTAGGAGGATAAAGACATCTCCAGTGCATTAAACTCTCTGAATTACTCTTATGCTGATGTACACAACCTGACTATAATTTAATTGTGGACTTCTTTGCAAGAACATATCCAAAAACCACATTGTTGTGTGTTTCCAAGGTGGTGTGAATTTGTCAGCAACATTCAGTTACGTGTTTTGGGTGTAGTAGTTTTATTGTTGAAAGAGCGAGCAAGCGAGCGAGTGAGAGAGAGAGAAAGTGAGTGATGAAATGCATTAAAAAGGAGGGGAAAGGTGGCTGAATGAGGGTTTGTTGAGTAGTAGTGTTAGCCGCTTCATCCAGCCGGTTTGCTTAGACAGAACTGTTGAGAGGTATCCCACCTGCCGTAGGCGTGACGCAACAGTCTCTCAAAGACGCCGCAGGAAAAACAACATACGACCCAAACAAACACGACTAAAAGCACTCAGGTGTGTCATCAGTGCACAAGGCACCTTCTGTCTCCGAGACATGCTTACTCACTAACATGCACATTTGCAAATGGCATGCAGACGCACTCACACTAAACAAAATTTAAGCACGCACTTTCTCTGATTTACATACACACACACACAGACACACACACACACACACACACACACACTGCACACTCCCCAATCTGGAGGGGCGCAGCGTTCCGGTCCAGATGGCGCCTCCATGTGTCTACAGCGAAGGGAGCTACTGGGTTACAGCAGACATCTGTTCTGGTGATGGTGGTGATGGTGTTGGGAGTGAGAGATGAGGAGGGGAGAGGAGGGGCGGAGGACAGGAGGAGTGAAGGAGAGGGCCTCCGCCTCTGCCTGCTCTGGAGGTGATTCTCTACCTGAATGAAAAGCTCTGAGGCATAGCAGGTGATCATGTAATTCATCATTAAGTCTGCAGTCTCCTGCTCTGCTCTGCTCCGTTCTCTCCTTCTGCCTGCTTGCTCCTGCTGCTCAGCAGTGGGAAAACCTGCTATCAACTTTTCAGTAAGGGGGCGGGGAGGTTTCAAAGTATTTGTTGTATTGACAGAGAATTCCAGCTAATTATCTGGGCATAAAGCTGTCCTGTGTGTATGGGGTTGTGGTGCTGTTAAGGTGTCCTTGCCTGAAGCACAAAACCATAGCGTTTATGAGTGCTAATGATGTGTGAGGCAGCCAGTTACTGAGCAACGCAGCTCTGTTAATGTACATTGTTTCTTGCTTACCTGAATGGCGGCTATGTGAGCATTTTCTCTCCCTGTTGTGTGTGTGTGCGTGTGCTTGCGCACCAGTTTTGTGACAGTTAGGTTTGTGTGGTCGCCAGCTTGTTAGCATGGCAAGACTAGAGGGTCATAGGAGCAATTGGCTGCAAGTCTGCTCGTGCAGTGTGCCAGGAGCAGGACACAGAAATAATGTAGAACAAACAACCGCTGTGTGTGTATGTGTGGACTCTCGCACACAAGAATATACACACATGCACGCACACACACACAGATTAAGGGAGAGATCAGAGTAACTTCTGTTAGCTTTATCAGACAAAGCTTTCATTGGGCATCTGGGCCTCATTTGCTGCTCCACACTGAGAAGCCCCATAGTACCAGATATTTCAGCAAGATACCGACTAATTAGGGAATATCACAGAGACTAAAAACAATATGTATAATTTAAGACTGTTTCTACATAATAAGCTGGTTATAATTGGTTTTGGGATGTGGTGGCATGTAGTCATCCCTATATGTACCACAGAGGAACTGCAGCCAAACAGCGATGCATTGAAATCACATGTTGGGAATTAGTTTGTGTGTTGAGCCTTTGCCAGGTGAAATTATATATTTTATCCTTACACTCTATCACCCCCCACCCCCATATAAAATTGTAGAGCTGCCATAAATAATCTCTGCAGCTACTAGATAGTTTGCAGAGGTTTGCCTTAAATCGAAAATACTGTGTAAGAATAAGGAACAATTATCTCAGACAGCTACAGTATTAAAGAGCTGGGACACTTAGAGGTATTACATTATCAAAACAAAGAAAGTCCAACTTCAAAACAGAGATATGCTGTTTTTTTTTTCTTTTTCTGTCCCTGAAGTTTACATTTTCTATGATTAATAACATTTTTGTTAAACCCTCCTCTGTACTTTTTCTCCATCTCCTTCAGAGCAAGCACATTTACAAGTGTGTAAAAGTTTAACCACACCCTCAGACTGTGTTAGAGGCCTCTTACAATAAGTAGCATATTGAAAAAATACAACAGTAGAAGTGAGAATAAACATAGTTACACGTGACTATGTAGTGTGTGATGTGGGTGGTCTGTGGACATGGAGGAGACTAACTGACCACTGCTCATTGTAGCATGGACAGAGACGAAGTCATTTGCCTTTGACTTCCACTGAAAAGAGAGGGTCTGACAGAGCTTTAACAGTCACTAGAAGCATGTTTACGGCCCATAAAGAAACACATAACCCTATCACAGTTAATGTTAGTTTGTCAGCCCTAAATATGTTAAGCTCTCAAAACATTACAGCTGTCAAGGCTTGTGCTTTGCAGGGTAATATGTGTCATTCAGTATTTGGCTCTTATCTTGCTTCTTATACGTAGCACAGCAGCTGCTAACACAGACAGAAGGCTCAGTATGCAGTAGTTCTGCCTTTTACGTCATAGTTAAAGATGAGCCACAAGAGTCTGGACCGACCTTTCAAATCCAGACAGAAGCTAGTTCAGAAAAGAACAGAACAGAACAGAAAAGGGACGTTCTGTTGGAGAACATAATGTAGGGGACAGTGAAATCAGTGAGTTGTTGTTGCTTATATATTAACACATCCGCTTCTGTACTTTTACTTATTATTAATGAAATCCTTCTGATTTGTTTATAATTAGGTGAAATATCTGACTGAGTGTATCAGCACTGCAGTTAAAAATTTTACACTGAAGTAGGAGCTTTCCATATAATACTACATATAAAATTTGGTCATTGTTAAAACGTACTTCTTAAGGCAAGAAAAACTTTTAAAAACCCAATGAACTGGCTAAAATGCTTTTCTTGGCACTTCAGAGGTATGTGGTGTTTTCAGGACTGCAGTGATGCACAAGTGGACCACCTGCACAATAAATAAAATTGGTTGTGATATATAACCAAGCAAAATTACAAACACAGCATCGGTAGTAAAATATTAATGTGAGATGGATGGCAAGCATACACTACTGATGGTCTGCTAACTGCATCTTCATGAAACTTTTTACGACCTTCTTTTATTGTTGTTGGTTCTTCAGCTGCTCTTTTACTTTACTCTGTTTGGCCGAACACCGATTACCAGTGACACAATGTCACTGACGTTTTAGACTAGTTCTATGCACACAATATTATCCACAAATACTAAATAACCTATCCTTCTTTCTTTATTGTCTACGGGAGGAAGTTGGTATCATTTTGTATCATCTGATTGATTATTATGTTTGTGTGTAGCCTAATCTATTTTTTCTATAATTCTATAAGTAACATTTCTCTCACATGCTTACTATGCCTGCTCCTCCCTCCTACATGTGGAGTCACGTGATGTGCCGGTGCCCAGCTTTTTCTATACTTACCGGTGCCCACACGAGCACAGCTGCGCCCATGCTGCCTATGAGCGTTGTGGGTAAATAGTGACAAAACATTTCCCAGTGAAGCATTAAAAAAAGCTTTTCAGAAATCTGCTCTGTTAGACTTTATATGCTCAGCTCATAAAATCTATTTCCACATCTCTTTGGGCCATGTTGAAATTATCCACCTCTTTATTTGAATGTGTTTGTTTTATATGTGTGAATATTGTGTCGTTTAGTAGTTTATGGGGCTTTTGCTCGCCAAGGTTGTTTATCACTGTATTCTTTCAACCAAATCTAAAGCAAACACAACATGAGCTCAGTATGTTCCAGAGAAAAGTAATGAGGTCTATGTGTCCACGCTGATGTACTTTTCTAGACTTCTGCTTCCTCATTATTCCCTGTTTTATGGATTGTTCTTTACAGAGTTTTATTTCAGATTATATTCAACATTGTGGTTCCCGGCAGAGGTCAAATACACCATTTGGCGCTGTGTCTCAAACCCTGAAAGTCTAAATTGTGCCTTTGGATTACCATACATCAAAATAAATTCCCTCAGTGCCCACCACACAAGGCCTTGATCACAGAAGAAAACTTCTTTTATCTGTGGCTTTCACACTTTTGGCCATGTTTCTGGTCCGCTGGTGAGCTGGGCCTATACTTACTGTGCCCGTTTTTACCAAACTGAGGGATATTTCATGCAGCTCTCTAGCCTCAGCCGACATTTATAGACAGAGGGGGACACTTTAATATGTTTGCCTATGTGTGTCGGCCATGCAGTCAACACTCCTCTCCCGATTAACTCCTCCTATCTTTCGACAATCCCATCCAGCCTTTGCTGGCAGTTTGCCTGGTGCTTGCCACCCAGCCTAAACAGCTTGTGTGTGTGTGTGTGTGTGTGTGTGTGTGTGTGTGTGTGTGTGTGTGTGTGTGTGTGTGTGAGTAAGTGCAAGTCTTTATAAAATACTGTATGTCTTAAGGCGGTAACACAAAATACCTGACAGTCAGATATGCAGAAGGGCACTACATCAGAGGATCTGTTGATGTATGTTTTGGCGTGCTCTTCTGCTGCTTTATGTAGTCGCGTAGCTCATGCTGGCTTTTGCTTGAAAAACACAGTCTGCCCCAGATATAAGGCCGTGCTGGATCTCATTCATTCTAAAGAGGCATCCTGACAAGTGCAGTGAGTAGGCTGGTTGGCTTGTTTGACTGTTTAACATCTACATCAAAGCCTGCATCACACTCTAAGATCATTGTGGTTTTGGGATTACTTGTAGTCTGGATCTCAAAAAGGAGGCATCTTTGAACTGATTTCAGTGGTTTTTCAGTGTTGGCCTGTTAGTGAAAGCAGTGAGTAGGACTCCAGTGGTGACTATAGTTGGACCGCCATTGCATTTCCCAGCTCTCCTCTCTCCTGATACTGTGCCCCCTCCAAGCCTCCCCTTCACCCTTTTCTCCAGTCAGTCTCCCTTCACTCTGAACCCCTGCTGCTTCCAAACATGGCCTTTCACCGGACCCTGCCCCCAACCCCCCCTTCCCTCAATCTGACGGACATGGTACAGCCCGCTGACTGTACACAAACAATAATGGACAGACAGATTGTGAGAACCCATCTGTATGTTAAGCCAATCAACAAATCAATGAATGAATCAGTCGATCAATCCATTGATTTCAGTCGATCATAATCATTCGATACTTGTGATCAAATTTTAAAAATCTGATAATTTTTTCTTTTTTTTTTTTTTTTTTTTTTTTGAATAGAGTCGAAGTAAGAAAAGCAGCCATGTTTGATTAAAACCTCGTCTCTGTTCTGCCATTTTGTTGATCCCCTTTTTGCCAGGACTCTCACCGCCTGGTTCTCTTAAGAAGCCGGGGAAATTCGATTTCAGCGCCCTGTCCTCCCAGACGAGGTCCCCCCGCATGGCGTTCACCCACCACCCACTGCCAATGCTGGCGGGAGTGAGACCAGGTGAGATCAACCCAGCTCCAGATCCCTTCCTGATTGCCCCATCCCCAAACCCCACCCCTTCCTCTACCCCTCCTCACCATCTCCTCCTACCCCACCACCCCACCCCCCACTTCTTCAGGGCCCCACCCCTCCCCCAGTGGTTCAGAGGTGGGAGCATGTCTATGGAGGTGAGAATGGCTGGGAACTTTACGCTGGCAGGTAGCCTCTCTCCTCTGCCTGGTCTGACCTTGCAGGGTGCTGGTCATGCTGGTGATGGGGTCTGGGTGTGGTGCGTGGCTTTTCTGGGCCTGTCTCTTGGTAGATGTTTGGTGGTTGGCCATCTGTAGTCATCTCTCTTTTTCTTCTTAGACTGGAACAACCCCTCAGGTGGTTGTTGCCGCCTGTTCTATCCCATCTCTATATATGAGTCTTTCGTTTTAGCATCCTATTCCTCATGGTGGAAGGAACTGTGTTGAATCAAGTGTTGTTTCTCATTGACTCCAGGTTCATCTTGCCATGTTTCAAAACATCTGCTTTCAGAAAAAAGTTGAAAAAGTGGAAGTTTACTTATTTTCCTTTTTTTTTCTTATTATTTCACTTCTTTAAAAATTACTTTTAAAACAGCCAAAAATATATAAAATAATAATAAATAGACCTTCTGATGTTTTGAAGTGTTAATAAATGCTAACTAACCTCCGATGATAAAATGTGAGGTTAGATAAATAAAATAAATCAATCAAGAAAATGACCCTGATCAAAATTATATTAAGGCCTTCTGGTTAAGGCCTTAAAGGCTGCTCCTTTACTGCTTTCTGTATTAAAGCAGTAGACATAAATATTCCTAAATTAACTTGTGTTCAATGAAATTACTGTGTACCAAGTGATATTCCAGAAGGCGCACACTGTAGTATCTCAGTTACGGGTTCTTAGGGCCTCATCAACTGATTTCTCCAGGGTCACCAAGCAATCTGAGATAATTGTTTTTCTTTTACATTTACATTTCTTGTATTACTTCCAAATTCTTATCAACTGGCTCTTCTTTACAAGTGTGTAAATACATATATGTAAATGGAGGAAGACAGGCAAGGGCCAGGATGCAAGTATGAGTTGATGTTTGAACTAGTTGATCCTCCAGCAGAGTGGGGGGAAAAAAACTCATGATAACATCGCATATGAAACTCAAAAAGGATCCAACAAAAACTCATTACTCGCTTAACTTTATCACCATAGCACAGATCTTTTCTGGAAAGTGCACATTTGTGAATTCACCCAGTGAAGGAGCTCACTGTAGATAATTACCCATGTGCTGTAGTTGTGTAGCTGGGCTACATCAAAGGCCTTTTAAGCCACCGAGCAGATGTGAAGCAATGAGGTTGACCGCCATGTCATTAAACGCTCCTCCATGGTTGTTGACAGACCCTATGCCTCATGAGATGTAGCTACAATAAATCCAGTCTCCACACACACACAGTATGGTCACATTGTCATGTACACAATATTGTTGCTGTGCCCAGCAGTTGTGATTTATACAGTTGTGATTTGTTTCTTTTAACACTAACCCTAACAGTGAGCCTGCTGGAGCGGTTCCGACGCTGGCGTGAAAGTGCTCACCACATCCCCAGCTTTGTTGTTGTTCTGCGTGGAAGACAAGATCCAAGGGGATTTAGGGCTTGGAGAAGTAGGATTAAGGAGCATGTTGGTGCTAGCTGCTCGCAGTGGTGGTGGTGCAAGCGTGTTTGTGCCTCCTGCCACATGGAGTCACCTTTCTCCAGAGCAGTGATTTCCAACCACTGTAGGCCTGAACTCCTTTGTAAAAACAGAAATTATGATTTTGATAGCAAATATAAATATATATGTGCAGCTGTAACACTTTAACACTATATGTTTCAATTAAAAATGAATGGCACCAAATAGTTCAAATAATGAAATAAACAATGTATTAACAGTTTAAATAGACCCAATGAGTGACACCAACAAAAAGTAACTGCATCAGCTTTTATAAACGAGTAGTGTTAAATAACATCTGGTTTAAAATCAACTGGCATGAACACATCTGGACCACGATGGGAGGTGTTGATAAAGGGTTCACCTGGCAGAGGGTACATCAAACAAAAAAGGGCTGGGACCCACCGCCTGAAGGAGAGTACGAAGGGGGTGTTAGGGATTCCCTCTTGATCCCACCACCCCATCCCATCCCACCCCCAAACCCTAAGAGAGTTTGGCCTTCACCCAGTCCCTAATGGGATTAGTAGGGACTATAGGAGCAGTGAGACAGCTCCATTGGTGAGCAGGCAGCCTGGCATGGGAGCAAGGTGTTGCTGCGTTCAGAGGCATGGGCCCCTGTCGGGGGGTTATGCAGCAGGGTTGGAACTCTCATGTAGTACACACACAAATACACACACAATGTATAAGATGCAAGCACCAAAAGAGTGTTGGCAGCTCAGCATGGGCAGCTGGGGGGCCTGGATGGGATGGGTTGGGTGTCAGATTGGCACAGCCAAGAGGACAACAGACTCCTAATACAAATCAAGGAGATTTAGTAATGGATATACGTAGGTCTGACAGAGCTGGCTTTGTGTTCTCAACCAAATGCTCTCCTCTCTCACATAGATTCAGCTCTGTTGAGTACAAGTTCTTTTCTTGTATAGCAAGAAAAAAAGCAATGCTTGTTTTATAAGTGTATTAGCACAATGCT
Organism: Anabas testudineus; assembly: GCF_900324465.2. Classification (NCBI taxonomy): domain Eukaryota; kingdom Metazoa; phylum Chordata; class Actinopteri; order Anabantiformes; family Anabantidae; genus Anabas; species Anabas testudineus. Next base: position 4,114,057 of record NC_046617.1, on the reverse strand, counting down.
CATATATTTAGAATCTCCACACCTGTCTGTATCAATGTACACATATGCAGATGAAGCTTAGAAAAAAAAACCTTATCTGCATACAATGCAAACGTACAGAATAGCTCTGTTGTAGAAACAAAATGTGTCAAATAGAAAATGGCCCTGGTAGCTCAGTGGGTTGGTGCCACATAACCTCAACGTTCCCACTTCAAGTCAATCTGGGGGCCTTTGTCATAACCTCTTCTCATACCTTCTGTCTGCCTTTTGAATGTTCACAGGGAAATAAAGGCTAAAACACACACACAGTCTTTAAAATGGCTTTACAGCTAGAATGCCAAGTTGCATCGATGCCAATGAATCACACCCTCAAAACAGCACACAGGCGTGCAGGCATTAAGAGCTGCTAATTTAAGACAGTTCTCAATTATCTCTTTGTCCTTTCTCTTTTAGCTCTTTGGATCTGATTTCAAAATATAGCTTGTGTTTACTGAATGTGTGCACTTTCAGGTGTGTTAGTCTTTGTGATTGTGTGCATATCAGTAACTGGAATGATCAAAAAACATAATGAGCAATGCCCATAATAGCTGTTAACTTGAAATCAGATTTTCTTGGAAAAACATTTTAGAACTAGGTTTAAACTTGATTGCTCCCAGTTGTAATGTGATATTCTTCCTATCATTTACCAGTGATTTAATACATCTCTCCATCTGTAACAATGTGTCTTTCATCACTTCCTCTCGCTCTCTTGTGCTTTTCTCTGCATGCGTTCCTCTAATACGAGCGTCTTTGTTTGCAGGGAGTCCCCGTGCTTCAGCCTCGGCTCTGCATTTCCCATCTCCCTCCATCATCCAGCAGTCTAGCCCCTACTTCACCCACCCAACCATCCGCTACCACCACCATCCTGGACAGGACCCCCTGAAGGAATTTGTGCAGTTTGTCTGTGCTGATGGCTCAGGGCAGGCCGCTGGACAGGTAAGGTTTGCTATCAGAGAAGAGGAGCATTGTTAATATAAAAGATTTGCCTGTTATACCCAAACTGCATATGTGCCATTCTCTACAACTGCCATTAAGTAAATATTTCAGATTTTTAAAAGATTTCTGTTGCAGTAACTGGGTGAAGGTTGTGAAAGTTTCAATCAAATTATTATACATTCTTATAAAATAAGCAAAGAAAATCCATATTTATTAGATTTTTTCAAGCAACTACATATTTTTAGTTGAATTTAACATTTAAATAGTCAGTAGTGACACTGAAATACTTCTGAATTTATAGAACGGAAATATTTTACATAGGGCCATACTAATTTTATTCTAATTTATTTAAATTGATTTATTTTTTTATTTTATATTTTTTGCCTCAAATTTCATTGATGAACAGTGTGAATAGATGTGAATATTGAATGTTTAGACATTTCTATGTCTGAATTTGTAAATGTTCATCAAACTGTAATTGCAGGTACTTTAATGTACTGAATGTACTGAAAATGTTAAAGAAGGAAGTTCAAATCAGATAAAGTCATAAAATCCCAATAGCCCATTTCTGCTTCCATTTGTGTGCCTTTTTTTAAAGGTCACTCTTCAACTCACTTTAAGTCGACAGTGCATGCCAAAAGCTTATTTTATTAAAAATACACTCCACAGCACAAGTGAACACACTAGACATTTGTTTATGCAGCTGATCTTCAGATCTCTGTATTGTCTTGTCAATGTCATTTTGCCGTTTGCTGTTTCAGTCCCCCAACGTTTCCCTTCCTCCCCTTTTAATTTTTTGTTTTGCTCCACCCAACCCCTCAGAAGTTGAAACCATCAGCACGAGAGTGAATCAGTCATGACACACTTCAGTCAAGCATACCTGTCCTGTGTTGTGTCATGGTGTTTCTGTTTTCATCTCTAGACATTATGATTTTAGTTTGCAGTTTGGTTGTTTGGTGCTGGTATGGTATCAGTGGTGATGTTGTGCTTGTGTAGATGAGTAGTTTCCCATGGTTTTGAGTTCTTGCCATCTCCTGGATGAACCCAGTCAAATAATTTGCTCACTTCCTTCTTCCACACCTCCTCCACCCACCACGGACCACTCCTGTGGAACCTTTCACCTCCAGCTCCAGCTCCCACTCCTTATCAAACCCTGTGGTGATTATTATTTTTCACACTTCCGTAAAAGATGCCGTTCACATACATCATTGCTTTGGTTGTTGTTTCCCACCACCTCCTCTCCTTCCTTCCACCATTGCCTTCCCTCCCTCCGTCATGGATATTTTTTTGGACCTGGCCTCCCGAGCTGCGTCCTCTTTCTTTCATTCCGTGTCTGAGGATTGTCGCATGTCGCCCTCCTGACCCTATTTGTGTTGTCTGCAGCCAAACGGGAGCGGCCAGAGCAAAATGTCAGGCTCCTTCTTGCTGCCTCCACCTCCCCCAGTGGCCCGCCCAGTGCCCCTCCCTATGCCCGACTCTAAACCCAACAGCATGCCCCCTGACGGCGGACTCTCCTCGCCCGCATCTCCGTGTAAGTGACCCCGCAGAAACCGTTCTAAAAACCAAAGTAACAAAAAAAAAATCTGAAAATCCCCACCCTATCCAGTGAAAAGACCCCTGCCATTGTTCTTCCTCAACTTCGTGCCATCATTGTTCCTGTATATCCAACATCTCACCTCCCTTAAACCCTGGAAGGCTATGGAAGCCAGCACAGAGTACAATCTGTGGAGCTCAATACAGTAGACCACCAGAGGTTTGGTGAGAAATCTTTCATAATGGACTTATGTGGTGCTCATCAGGGTTCTGTATTAGGCCCCATAAGTTTGAGTGACTCTACATGTTGAACTTGTTCTGCGGTGTCTGGTGTGGAAGCTGTATCACCACTCCAGTTCTTCTCCTTCTAAATCCTTCTTCCTTACCCCCTTCTGGACTCATTAGCAAACTGTGTGAAAATCCTGAGAAGAATTTGATTAATCGATTCTAACTTGTGAAAGGCACAAATTTAGGGCAGTTAATTTTTGCGGACTCCAAAACAGGGCAGTGGAAAATAGGACACTGGTGGTTGATTATAGCTTATTGGGGTTTTTGTGTTTGTTTGTTTGTTTGTTTGGTGATTGTTAAGCAGAGTAGGGTTTTTAAGGTTAGTCTTGGGGTTTGTTTACAACTAATTTTAAATCCTCACCTCTGGTAGGAGGGGCACTGGATGGAGCACTTTTTTTGTTTCTAGATTACCCTCAAATTTAGTGTTTCCTTTTACCCCCAGTCAGCGTCTCAAAGTCTTCTATGTCTTATGTATGTTATTCCAATTTGTAGAAACACATGGAATTATCCTGTGTATATCCATATACATAAATCTCCAAATTCTCTTTCCCTCTGTCTCTGTCCTCTTTTTGTAATTTCTCACTCTTCTCACAGATAAGATCACACATGCACAAGTCTGCACACTGCATCTCTGAATCCCTCAGTGAGATTCAAATTCTGGAGTCCGTAGGGTACCTCAAACTGCCCTAAATTTGTCAGACTTTGATGCCAGTGGGTTTTAAAAGTCCCTGACATCCTTAATGTCAGGACTCTGGTGTGCTCAATCACTTCCAACTGAGTTTATCGACAGGGTTTAATTACTCAGGGAGATCTAAGTTTACTTACTGGATTTTGGCAGACTTCTCTGTGGAGTTGACCTTAATCATATAGCTTCTATCTGTTTTTATACAGATATTATATATATATATATATATATATATATATATATATATATATATATACCAGAGGATGTAAAAGCAATTGTTTGACACATAATAATGTGAAATACACTTATATGATACTACTGTAATGTAGTTATCAAGTCTATCAGTTAGCTTAGCTAAGAATAAAGAGTGGAAACAAGGGATAAGAGCTTACTTCGCTCTGTCTAAAGCTAACAAATTCTACTGCCACCACCTCTCTTTTACGTAAAATCTCATTTGTTTTAGCAAAATCAAACTGAAAATGATGACATGCTGTGGTTTTACAGGGTTTCATTTGTCTGACTATTTTATGACTGGGTGAAGCCACTTAATGGGTCTTTTTCTACATTACGTGAGGTTGAATGCATTAAACCAATTCAATTTCAGTCATTAACATTTGGATGATGAGCTAAAAATGCTATAAATAGGCAGTCATTATCTTCTAAAAGTCATTAGTGTCATTCTTTCTAACTATCAAGTAATGTGCATTTTCCAAAGTGTCTAACTATTATTTGAAGCCTGTACTGCAGGTTGTAGTAGAATTGTTTTTCTGTGCACCAATGTTTTTCTTTGTTGTTCTTCTGTTTCTGTAGCATACTCCACGCCAGGCACCACAGCTCCCAACAGGTTTGTCGGCATCGGATCACGGGACAACAACTTTCTGAACATCCCGCAGCAGACACAGGTACAACTATCTGTGTGTATTAAAACTGAAGGGGAAGCACGTCTGTTTTGACTGTGATTACTGGTCAAATTCAGGAAACTTATTAAGTGTGTGGATGTAGGCCAAAATATTTCTTATTCCCTCACTCCCTGAAACCTGCTGCTGAGTTTCCTCCACCTCTTACACCATCCCACAGCGCACCATCAGTGTGTGCATTTGTACATCTGTATTTTACTGTACGTGTGTGGTTTGCCATATGTGCTTAACCATTTCTTTGGCACATATGGAGCCTACCCTTCAGGCAGCAGGACTTCTCCCTTGCTGCCATTTCTTTTCCTCTCCTTGCCAAACCCCCTGCTTCTACTTCACTTCGTCTCTTTTTTAAGCTTTGTCATATTCCACTCTCCTCCCTCCCTCTTCTTCATTTTCTTCTCTCTGCTTTTTACTTTCTTACTATTTCACCTTCTTCGCTCCTTCCTTTCAGTGCTCTGTGCCTCGTTCATATGCCTCCTCCATTACCACCAGTACTTTTCTCATTAGTGTCCAACCACACCCGCCTGGAGCCAGCTCAGCTCTGCTTCTCGACACATGGAAACCATCTCAAACTGCTCTGCTGACCCCCTCTCCTGTTTCTTTGCCCTCCGTTCTCTCACTTTTCCTCCCTTTGCATTTACTCCATACTTCATACTGCCCCTGTGCTCAATATACTACACTTTTTTTTTCCATTGATCATTTTTTTCACTCCAGTATTTATCTCTTTGGCTCCACCACTTTTTACACTCTGTTTTGCATCATATTCACTTCCTAATGCCTTCCTTGTCACTAATGTGCCTTTGCACAAAATAACCTGCAACAAACACAAGTGTTTTTTTAGTTTGCCATTGTATTTTATTAATAATTTGATACAGTACATTGTCAAAGTATGCAGACACTTAATCATCATTCTCCCAAAACATGCAGCAGGGATTAATTCCCATTCAGAACATAATTGTCAGGTCAGGCACAGATTTTTGGGTAAGGAAATCTATCTTGGAGTCAATCAGCTCAAAGTTCTCAAAGGTTTTAGTTTAGGTTTAGGAGACCAGAAATCTGCCACTCAACTTATGCAACACTAAAGTGGAAAAACCTATTTCTTTATGCATCTGGCTTTGTGCCAGGGGGTTCTGTCAGGGTGAAACAGAAAATGATCTTCCCTAAACAGAAAGTTGGTTGCACACTGTTGACTGATATACATCACTGCACGCTGTAGCATTAATATTTCCCTTCACTAGAGTTAGGTAGCCTAGTCCAAAGTGAATAGTACATGCACAGTGGGATTTACATACTTTCAGCCATGTAGTGTCTTCATATGATTTATTTAAAGTACATTGATGCTCATTACTCAGTGGGCAATAATGTATGAAGTGTGGTTTTACTTTTCAGAACATACAGCAGTAATTATGTGCATGTGCCAGCCAAAGAAACAATTTATCCACCAAAATGATGATTGCTTACTAGGCCTACATGTCAGAACTGAGTGTGTGCTGATTAAGGGACAGCAGGAACAGTGCATGTCTCAAACCAACAACAGTGAGCTCTGTGTGCCCTCTAGTGGTAAATGATGGGTTCTACAACCAGGGGAGACAGGAAAGAAGATACCAATGGGGCAGGGAGAAGGGGAAATGGAGGGAAAAGTGCGACAGAGTTTCAGTCCATATAGAAGTCACGTCCTGGCCGTCTCGTTACCCCCGGCAACCAGACATGATGTCATAGACAGTTGATCTTGAATTTTGAGAAGGGGCTTCTCAAGAGGGGGTGCGGGTGGGAGGGAGCAGGAAAGAAAAGAGGGTGGTCACTGTCTGCTGCCAAGGATTTAGTAGGAGTGTTCACGGGAGATAGATTGTGTGTATGTGTGTGTTTTTGTAAGAGCATACACAGAAGGAGAGACTGGGAGAGTAACTAAAAGGGAGAAGTTACAATGCCCAAGGCCTCCTGGGCCAGTGCCCAGGGGAGTAGGGTAGCTGAGAAGGGCAGGAGGCAGAAGGAGGAGTATTCATGCGACCTGTTAGAGTCAAACAAAACAAAAGGCTGCTTCCCTGGAGGCTCGGAGTAGTTTCCAAGGCTTGATTTCTAGAATGTTGGCACATTAGCCCTCAATGCCAGATCCTGCAGGCCAAGCAGGCCAGCCAACAACAGTGACGGTGACCCATTTTTGCTCCCTGCTCACGCTGAGCGGGAGAAACCTAAAGATGGTGAAAGTGACAGGGAGCACCAGGCTGCTTACCCCTGCTGCTGTTTGGCCATTAGTAGCCCCTCACCCCACAGCCAAATTCAAGACATACTGTACCCAACTCCAGAAATGGACAGAACTGATGGTAATAACTGGGCTAATGGCCTACACGAATGTCCCTCACTGCATTTGTGGGAACCCCTTTTGACAAAGGTCAACAGTGTACAGACTCAGGCACAGTGGTCTCAGTAGTTCACATCTCTCGTATTGACTTAAGATGTATTTCCTTGTTACCACATTACAGCTTCATTAGAGTTCATCTGCTGTGTGGATTGCAGACCGCCCTTATGCTGAAATTTGTTAAATCATCAAGAACCCTAGAGGATAAATTGTGATAACTCTGGTGGATGTTTACTGTAACTTCTAAAAACTCCCTACATCGTCAGGCACAAATTCTAAATGTATTAAATACCTTGTTTTATGACCAGATACTGCAAAACGAATGACATTCCCATCAGCCTCGGCTGGGCTTCATCTTTAGTGCTAATTGGGTAATGTTAGCATGATGCTAACAAGCTAAACCAATCACCACAGCAGGTTTTTCAATTATATTATAATGTGTTTTTGTTCTCTTGTCCACCAAATCATATTGGTTTTAACACTAACTTAATGTCCTATCCCACCCCCCTCTTGCCCTTTTTCCTTTTGCAGTCTTGGTTCCTCTGACAAGATCTGTGTACAAACCAGCAACTAGAATTCTTCCATTACAATCAGAAATAGAAAAACCCACAGGATAATAATTTTCCTCCAACCAACCCACCGACCGGCCCTGACAGTATGTCTCACCTGATAAAAAACATAACCAAGTAACGCAGGAAATTACAACAGCATGACGCTTTTAGAGGAACTCTGGACTCATTTACCCAGTCAGAGGGAGGACCCTTTTTAAGCAAACATGGATAAATGGAAAGATGAATGGATGGAAGTGAGGATGCCAGGATAAAGAAGGGTTAAGATGGAGAACAGCAGAAAGCAGGCATCTCTTTTGAAAAACCACCAAACCAGCAGCAACGCAGGAGGATGAAAAAGCGGTCAACTTCTCCTACATCGCAAGGATGCATTGTGTAACGAATGGCTATGAAAGTCAACTGCCCCCCCCCCCCCCCCCCCCCGAAAAAAAGAGTTTGAAAAATCAGGTTTCCAGATTAAATGCTCACCAAGCTTCACCCACTATAAATCCACATGCTGATTAAAGCAAAGACACAATTAAGTTTGTAATTAAAGCTGCAGTCCATGCTCCTGTGATGTCTGTCACCACCTGAAACTAAATCCAATTGACCAATGTTTCTCTCCCTCTGAATGCCCATTGACTCTATAAAGGCCCATTTTACCTTACTACTAACTAGAGAGAGACCATGCCAAACATATCTTAAGGGTTGCACTACAAGCTGAATCAATTAACACTAATCTTAACGATGTGCACTATTTACCTACAAGGCATGGGAGGTAAACCAGACTTGCCTATTAAGAGTTTTAGAGAGGAATAACCAAGGTACAAGGAGCCTCCGCGTGTCCTCAATCCCCACTGCTCAGTTCAACAAATCATTGGCCTCCCCTTGTTCTCCACACACAAAACATGCTCACTACAATCTGTGCCATAGCCACAGTATGTACAATTGAGAAAACAAACACAAACGCACACATCCACACACACACACACACACACACAAACAGTTGCCCAGTCTCACATTTTAGATTGTAGTATTTATAAGTGGTGGTGTTGTGTTATATTTTTATTTTATACGCCCATACAGTAAGCCCTGTGAACTCTCTCTGCCTATTTGATTAGACTTTTGATTAGATTTCCAAAGCAACACACACTAAAAATCCTCGTGCTTGTACATCATTACTGATGATTCTCATAATTATAGGCAGCAGCTATTGGTTTCCCCTTTTGCCCTCTTGTAATGTAGATGAATGATTTTGTTATCGCTTGTGTGTTGTCTGATTTGAGTTTATTCCTTCTGGAGTTATACTATTTTATAATTGTTTTGTATTTGAATGACAGCACCTTATAGAGCAACAAAGTAAGACATGGGATGTTGATGTGGCGTAGAAAGGGTGGTTGGCTGACCCAAATCGGCGAAAAGTTTTAAAAGTTTGACTTTTTGGCAAATGCGCTTATTCACTTTGTAACTGAGCATTAGATTAGACGTTTGATACCACTCTGAATGACTGTACAGTAAATACATAGCTAGCTGAGCTTATCACAAATGTTAGAGACAGGGCAAAACATCTGGCCAGGTTCTGTTGGTAGGCAACAAAACATGAAATCAACACCTCTTAAGCTCATGTTAATCATGCTGTATGTTACATGTAGGACTGAGAGGATTGACTGTAAAAATGGTACCAAGTGAGACATGCAATTGGAAACCCAGATTGGTCAATTTCAAATGGTGAATCGTTCCAGCTAAAGTTGAATTAGGTTAAACGTTTTTGCCTTCCAACCTGATGCCCGGCAGAAGAAGGACCTTATGACACAGGCAGTAAAGTCGAGTGCTAAGGGTTCGGGAAGCCCCTGGTCGAGGCTAAGATTTGATCACTTTCAGGTTCATCTGCAGTCTGTGATCTTGGCAGGTACAGGCAGGCAGCTTTGGATAGACCTGTGCTAACTGCTTCTGTGTTTCCAGGTTTTATGCTAAACTTACCTAACTATAGCAGGCTGGAGCTTCATGTTTACTGTACAGACATGAGACTGGAATTCATTTATTTCTCATGAATAAAGCCTGTTTTCTGAAATGTCAAACATTTCCTTTAACATAGTTTATTTGCCACAGTCTGCACTGCAGGACCCCACAATGCAGGACTTTGACAATCACAGGAAGCTTATTTTCTGGGAAACTGACCTGCTGAACCGTACAGGTCTACGAAGCACTGCAAATTAGCTGCATCTTCTATTTGACCCAGGTACAGCTGGTGTCTGGTGGTGGTGATATATGAGAGACAGAAAAACAGAACCAAGGAGGGAAGTTTGCTGAAGATGGGACCCAGAGTAAAAGAGGCAATAGCTCTTCTTTCTGTCTCCCTAAAGTTTACCCTGTTGTTTACACTCCCAGACGGGCTGCTGCTCCAAGAGCAGAGGGAGCCTCAATGCGGAGCAAAATGAATATGTGACATATCTGGCTGTTTTGTTTTTTTTTTTTGTTTTTTTTCTTTTGTTTTGTTTGTTTTTTGAAGCAGGAACGAGGGCCTCTGAGGCTAGCAGTAGGAGGATCACATCATTGGTTGCTATATTAATTCCTCAAACACACACACACACACACCAGCACTCCCCCTTTGTTATTGTGAATCGATGAGCCCTTAAAGATCAATACTGCACTAAAACAATCATACCAGCCAACCTTATGACTTTTTTTATTAAATAGATCGACCACCATTTAGTATTCCAAATCAGTGGATGTGTTAACTAAGATGGAAACACACTTGCCGAGCACAGATCACCACTTCCTAAACAAACAGATCTATGAAGACCACTCACTATTAGCCCAAACACATGCCCTCTGCCCAATAGAATTCAAAGGGAAGTCTTAAATATAGACAATCTGAGGAGGCCGTTGTTTTAATCATTTTATATCACGAGCCCATGAATATTTCAAGCAATTGAGTTAATACCCGCTAAACGTTAAATTAAAATCACCCATCCAACCTCACAAAATAACTGGACTGCCTGGCCATGTTCTTCACTGCAGGGAAACACGACATAGTTGGCCAGCTGACTGGCGACCATCTCATCAGCTTGGTAGAGAGAACTAGCTCCGCTGAGTGCGACATTAACGATGGCTAAGGTGATTTCTTTTTCTAATCTATGGAAGTGCCTCTGTATTCCCATTATGCAATTTGTCAAACATGAATTCAGGTTCTTTTTCTCACATATAAGCTATAGTGAATGGTGAAAATTTTATGTCAGGAGAGGAAAAAAAACGGTGACAGCTCACTAGATAATCGCAAGCATCTTTATATATAATACACATATATATATTTATAGATATATACATTTTTTTATTTGCAAGATAAGCTCTGTGGCAGTCTAGTTATTTTTTGAAGCATGGCTTACATCGCACAGTCATAGGATGCATCTCAAAAAAACAAAAAAAACAAACAAAAAAAAAAGCAGATTTGAGCTAAAGTACCAGTCTCTAAACCCACACTCACATTAAATGACGCAAACGAAAAGTGAATCCACAGCAATCACAACAGTAGATACACAGACAGTGACGATAACGTAGCTGAGAATTTAAAGGTAAAAATAAAAAAAAGAAAAGATGACGTTTTGTTGTTTTCTTTCTTGTTTTGATGGGAAGTATTGTTCTTGAAACTAAATGATGTATGTTGATTGAGCCATGTGCAATGCCTTGGTAGAGGAATTGTGTTTGTTTGTTAGTGATTGTTGGAGGGTGTCACGCGATAAGAGGTAAAAACCTCTGCGATTTCTCTTTCTCTCTCTCTCTCTTTTTTTTCTGTGTTTGTTTTGAAAGTCCACATGCTCCGGGACTCTAAATACAAGGGCATCAAGAAAAAAAATCCCGGTCTTTGTAAGTACGTTTGGGGAAATAGTTTTTAATTTCCTTTTGTTTTGTTTTTGTTTAGTTTTTTTGTTGTTTTGATTTTTCTTTTTATTGCTTTTTTTAAAGAAATAAATCATTGTTTGATTTGTTTTTAAAATGTGGGAGGGCTTAAGGAACAATTTTGCAACTCATAAAATATATATCACTATGAAAACTGGTGCTTTCATAAAGAATAAAGTAACACTCAATCTCTATTATACATAAATAATAATAAACAAAATTAAGTGTTATCATAAAAAGCAAATTTTAGGAAAACATGCATTATTTTATTTCTCTTTTTGTATTTACTGGGGGGTGGGGGGTGGTTGTGACAAAAGGCATTTTTCCTCCCCCAACCTTTACACCACAGCAGAGGAACTGTTACAATAGGAAAAATCTTTCCCCCCCAGACTCTGACATGAGTGAGCCAAACATGGGACGAAAGACAAGATCTTCCCCACTTTGGGAGATGCACAAGTGCGCGGCTTCCTGTTTCAAACATGATGTCTGGAGAGTTTCCTTATCTTTGGGTGTAAAATGTCTAGTTGCTCCAGCGACCTCAGTGGGATGCTGCCATCAATTCAATAAGAACATGAACCCCACTCCCCACTCCCCTTGCCCCTCTGTCCCCTCTCCTCTTGAATCCCCATCTCCCACTGTAAATGATTCTAAATATTTGTTTGGTGATGTAGTGTTATAGACTCAGAGCATCTTAAAGGTTGTCCCTAAAAAGTGCCTTTTGTTCACAGATTCCATCTTGTAATCCTGAGTGCCCATCTCAAAAGAAAAAAAGTCCCCTCCTTCATACTTCTTTCTCTTACTCTTCCTCTTCTTTGAGCTTTTTAAAGCAGTATACATAGTACTAAAGGAAAATTGGTGTGATTAAGTTCCTCTTTTTATTGTTGAATAATTAAGAAAAGCTGAAAAAGAGAAAAAAAAGTAAATTTCTGTCTTGCTTCTCTTCCTCTGTATCTTGTCTTCTGTCTATCTTGGACACTGGAGTAGTCTGTAGCCGCGTAACCTTCTCCTTCTTTCTCCCCCTTTCCTCCTTTTTCTCCTTCCTCCCTTTCTCTGAACGGCGGGGTTTAAACAAAAAAACAAAAACAAAAAAAAAAGAACAAAAAAAAAGGAATACGCAAAGTTTTTTTTTTTTTTTTTTTGCTGTCTGAGCAGAATGCAGTTAGCTCACATGTTATTCTTGTCTGTACGCTTCACATTGTATTACCATACCCATCTTCTTCAGCTTCTCCATTCAACAGCTAATGTAAGTGAACAAGTTACACCACGGGGCTCTGGGCTGTGCTGAGGACATGGGCTGGGGTTGAGGGCGAAGAAACTTTCTCCCCGCCCCACCCTGGGAGTGGCAAATCAACTCGCGTGGAGGGGTACAAGCACTCAAGGGAACGTTCTGATTTTAGGCTAAGCTGAGGGACATGACCAGTGGGACTGCTAGTATAGGCAGGTGTGTTTGTAATCCTTGTTTCTATCTATTTATTTTTTTATAATTGAATTTGGATTTGCTTTTTGATTACTTTTTGTCATTGTTACTGCAGATCTTAGGCAGCAGGTGAGATGCTGCACTGAGACATTCAATTATGCACCTTTTTGTAGTGGTTGAATGAGACCAGCTATTTAAAAAATAAAATCAAATAAAATCATAAAAAAATAGGAGAAAATTCAACAGAAAAATGACTCGAAGCACCTTATAAGCGGACTGGTTCCACAGCAAGGAGACTGAGAGGCTCAGATTTAGCACAATCATTCGAAATGTTTCACAGCGTTGTATCGATTTACTACCACTGACCAAAGTGATATGATTCCAAAAGCTGTAAGAATAACTTTGGACTTTGGCGACATGTAGAGAAAGCACCTTGAAATTGCACCAGCAGTGATAAAGTGATGACAGTTTTATTAGTCCTGCAAAACAAAAAAAAGACATATGCAACTTTTTAATCGTCTTCATCAAGTGAAATGATGCCAGCTGCAGTATTATCAATTGAGCCTTGACAAGTGAGAGCGCCACAGTTAAGAAGCCATATCAGAGATGAGCAGGTTGCACGGAGCAGTGTGTGTACGCATGTGTGTATGTGTGTGTGTGTATGCTCTGTCGAGGGTGGGAGGGTGTCTACAGAATCTGCCCCTGCACCGTTCAAAGAGCACAGTCAGACCCTGTGGCTGAACCGTCCGCTTTTTTTTTTTAAATTCTTTTTCTTGTTTGTTTTTAACACGTTTTGTAGGACGCTGGACTGTGTTTAGCTATGTGTAGACTGCGCCCCCACCAACCCCTCACCCCCACTCCAACTGACCTAAACCCCTCGCCTCGGGCCTGTGACCCTCCCCAACATGAGTGCTCCTCTCCTGCCCCCTTCAGTGCAGCGTCCCATCCTCAGACACACCTCCCAGAGCCCATGGTGAAATGCATGTGTTAATTACAGTTTCTTTTCCATAATAATAATAAAAACAGTTTGAAAAGAGCAAAACCTTTACTTGATTGAATAAAAGGATGTTCTTGACTGTACCTGCCTATGTGATTATTACTGTGTCATTTCAGCGGGGCTGTCTCATGGCCCATTAGCAGTGATTGAAGAAGTATTACTCAGGTAAAAGAGGCAGTAACACAATGTAAAAATACTCCATGGTTCTCATTGAAATCCTACTTAACTCCTACTTATTACTTTATTAATCCTATGTGGATGCTGTTGTGTGGACAGCTGGTTCCTCCTAGCCCCAGGACCCAGTAGTCTGCTCTAGGACAACTTTCAACACCTGCCTTTTGAAACATCATCATAAACTACACAAACTATATTTCCCTTAAAAACACAGTATGTAAAAGTTTTTCATTACGTGACTCTGCCAGGAGTGCACAGTTAATCAGTTCAAAAAGATCGAACTAATCTCAGACTTTTAATCATTTTTGACTCATTATTGAGTTTTGGTGCTTTCTATTTAAGTTGGAATTTGATATTGAAGACTACTAGAAGTTCTGGGCAGTGTGGCGAGGCAGTAGGGAGGGTAGATGGATTCCTACTCTCATGCTTGTGCTAGGCTCAGTTAACGTGCAGGTTATTGTACCTTTAAGCTTAAAATCAATCCACTCTGCTCTACTATGCTGTTTTTCCATCTGCTACACTGTGAAAAGCCTTTCCAGGTACTGGAAGAAGATGCTAATCCTACTAACGACGCAGAAGTCATTGAAATTCTCTAATGGTTTAGAAGGGAGAGCCTCACTCACACAAACGGCTGCCTGTGGTGTTCTGTGAGTCAGAGTTCACAATCGACAGCATCTCTCCCCATTAAGAGAAGATATTTGAAGAACGTTAGGTTGGGTTTAACTAAAACCTACTGTGCAGTTAGTTATAGTGCAGCGTTTCCCAATGAAGAATGAGGCAGAAACATTTCTGTTCTCTGCTTTTGTTGTAAATGTTGATGTTTTGGATACTCTTACATCTTTAGGACTGTGACAGCTGTCATCAAACCATCAGAGAGCTGTAGAGAGAAATTCACTCTTGAGACAGTGCAACTAGACTCTGCTTGTTATGACAAGCCAAAACCATTGGAAACCACTGGTTTAATCTTTAACAAGACACTTCTGTGTGAAAGTTGAGCTTAAAAAGCAAGTGCAGTCAGTAGACAGTATTCTCCCTGAAGTACAGAGAGGAGAAATGACAGAGTAACATGTATACAGATCAAAAACGATGAACCGCAGATTAATCAGTGTAGCAGCAACACTGACAATCAGTGTTAGTGTGAAATCTGTGGCAGAAAATAACTCAACACACTTGAACTTGAATGTTTCTTTTACAGGAAATATTGTCTTACTGTGGAGTTATTACCTTCTAAAGGTTTTGGAGCGAGAGGCAGAGGTGCTGTGTGGAGCGGAGTGGACTGACTTTGAGTCTCGTCCAAACAGTTAACACTTTCATTACTGCTTAGTACAATTTTGTAGTAGCTTGTTCCTTTAGTTTTTCCACTGTATAGTACTTCTACTCCACTACAGGAGGGAAACATTGTACTTTTGACTCCTTTATTTGCCAGCTTTACTTCACACATGCAGATTTTTATAGAAAATCTCATTTCAACTAATAAACAATGTTTTAACATGGATTGAAAAGCTGTCATTCGCGCCACCTTCACCACTTTATTTACCAGATCCTTGGTAACACATACATTATCATGATCCACTACAAACATATTATCAACACTTTTACAAGTAAATAGATTTTTTTTATTTCTTAGTATAGTTTTCTAAGAAATTATTAAATTCTGCAAACACTGCAGAATTGTTTTGGATTTTTTTTAAAATGTATGTTCTGAGTAATTGTTTTATTCTGAAGTTAGGAGAGACATTGTCAGCAGTTGACAAGAAGTAAAACAAAGCTGTTTATTTCACCAATACAACATAAAACCTGAGAAACTGATTATTTTACAGTGGTCTTTTTTTTCCAGAGCTGTATTTACATAGTGCTGCATTATAAGTACTTTTACTTTTAATATATTTTCATGCTAGAACTTCAACGCAGGATGTTTTTAAGCGTAATAGAGCATTTATATACTTTACTACATTTATATATATAAATGTGAAGATATGAGTACTGAGTTCACTCGTGTCGTAGCCTGTGTTTCAGTGAGGGTGGATTAACCCAGTGAGCAGGTGAGTGTCTGAACTGCAGTTTGCTTTTACTGTGAGTGAGATGTGTGATGATGTTGCTAATGACACACACAGAGTCGAAGGCCTGAAAGACTGCTGATATTTTAATGTAGCACAGCATAGTCTAAGATCATGTTGATGCTGTAGAACAGTTGTCAGTGAAAACTACCTTCACACATACAGAATCAGACGCTTTGTTCCTTTTACAGTTACTGTCTGTTCGTGGACCTGCATTAAGATGAAGACACATGCAATCCAAACAAACCGCCGCCACACACGCCTCACCACGAACAGGCCAGCAATTACCATAACAAGTTTTGTAATACAGTGATCTGTAGTGGACAATCAGCCCGATCTGCGCATACAGAATGTCGGTGATGATGATGATTAGATCTGCTCCTCACAGAACAATTTACTCTCATCAGTCGCTTTGTGTGTAGTTCAGCCTCGATATGCAGAATGTAGCCTTTATCTCTGTGGGGTCTGGTGCTCCTGCATCTGCCGCCAAGACGCAGAACAGGTTTTACAGTCAGGGTCAGTTTTAAAGACGATGAGGGAAAACTAAAAGTGTAAAGCCCTGGTTTTCTGTAGTAATACAGCGTTTGTGGTTGTTTAGCATTGCTGGCACTTAAATTTAGTTTAGCTGAGCAACTGCAGCGTTGGCTGTTCGAAGCACAACAAAGACAATCTAAAGAATCAGGGAAGTTAATTTAGCATCATCTTCTTTATTAAAACAGAAAAGGTTTAAGTTTCTGATTTGAAAAGATAAAAGTAACATGTTTATTCTAAAAGAAACCGTAGATAGCATTTTGGTTTGTTTTAAATGTAAGAAATACTTTTCTCAACAGGTTAGTACAATGTATGACACTAGTAAATATGTAACTGTGACGCTGTTTATTCTGAACAAAAAGAAAGGAGCCATGCAGCAGAGAGTGAAGCCGGTCATTAATAAAAAAGATCTTTCTCTTGGTAAATTGGGGGTAAAATATTTTCAGTATAATGTTGATCAGCTGCAGAACTTGCAGGATATAGGCTGCTACCAATGTTCCTCCACCTTATTGACCTGTGGCTGTACAACCTTCTCCTCTTATTCTTTTTGATTTTAATGGTAGAAGATCTTAAAAACCATCAAAATATCGGACAAATCCAAAGTTTTCTTTCTGGTTAGTGTTAATTAGCACCAGAGTCTATCGGCATAGTCAAAGTAGTTCCATGTTTGAGTAACCTAAACAGGCAGGCGCAGCAGTTGCAGGGATTCTGATTGGCTGCTCGTGTGTGTGCAGCCACCACAACAAAACAAATTGAGCACAATAAACAGATGTCAGTTTCATTTCTGTGTCTTTCCCTCCCACACGTATATACGTGAGGCTGACAGCGGTACACACACACTGATGCACACCGATGACATTGTCGCAGTGAAGTGAAGAGAATGTGCTTCCGGACAATCCGGCTACAGCATGAACAAACTTAGAGAATGCTAACTGATTACTTTTTCAGCTTAACTGTAACGCATCCATCTGCGCAGGCACACAGACATGTACTCAGACACACAGACACAAGCACGCACTCGTCGCAAAACCCTTCGGCCCCCATCGCTCCCCTCCCTAATGTTCACAAAGCGCGTCTAAAATCAAATTAAAGATCTCCCCTAGACAAACCCCACACATTCCATTGGAATTCACGTGGATTATACATTTCTTCCACTTTTTCCACCCCCATCCTCCGATAATCAAGTCTGACCTTCCTGCACACAACCTCCACTGTGTCGTCGAGCGTGTCCCCCCGCCTTGACCTAACCGCGCTCAGTCTCCCCATCCCATCCCCATCCCACCACCCAACCCCCCCCGGCTGGCTCTCCCCTCTCCTGCCCCCTGCCCCGTGTTGGGTTGAGCTGAGGTTGGTAGCTTTACAGTAAAGTCGGGGGTGCAGTCTTTTATGCTGAGCTGAAGAGGGGAAGGGTGGGAGGGAGGAGCAGGAAGGCAGTGATCTCTGTTCAGTCATCCTCCAGTCCCTGGTTGAGGAGAAAGTTGGCTGCCAGGTTCTCGTTCTTCTCGCAGGCGAAGTAGGCCTGGATCACCAGGGCCTCAGGGAAACCCAGCGCTTTTAACTATTCAGACGTAGCAGAGAGCAGAGACACAGGAGAGGAGGCTTTCAGGATCTGCAGCTCTTAACGTCAACTTTTCTCATGTACAACTAGAACAGCATGATTTCAATACTGAGCCGTCATTCATCACTCACCCTTTCGATGGCTTCCTTCTCCTGAGGTGTAACTTGGATGTAGTTAACAGGTGCGCCCTCCTCGCCTGCTGCTCCCATCTCTCCGACCTCTGGTGCCTCTCCCCCCTCTCCCACCGGCTCATTCAACATTTGGATGAACAGCTCCTGATGCTGACTGATTTGCTGGGAGAAGAAGCACAAATGAGAACAAGACGTGCTTGAAGGGTTGTGCAGAGTGTGTTGGGAGTACTGGGTGGAGGAGACAGATTCCCAGTCTCATAGTAGCACTAGCTTAAGTCGCATATTGTTGACTTTTTCAAGGCCTCAACAAAACATGAACAAATAAATGTGTTTTAATGGTCACAGTGTTTGTACGGGTAGATTATACTTGAACTAATATGAAAGAGGACAGACTAAACAGTCCCTGTCGTCTTCATGTAAGACTGAACACAGAGTGGTGCAATTTAATTACTTTGACTACTTTATTGATTACCATGGGAAAACTGTTGTTGGGCTGTTGGGGAGCTTTGTTTGCTTTTGTCTTAATGATCTTATTTCTTCTGTGCCACTTTCAACTTTTCAATCATATGTTGAGCCTGCTGAATTGGTAGAATTGGTACTTTAAAAAGTAGTTAAATCTTAATCACTCAAACAGGATTAGATGAGTCACATTAGTAGATCGCTTCAACTAGCCTAAAGCTGAAACTGATCCTGAATGAATGATTACATAAAACCACCAGAGCATGGACTGCTTCCGCTGCGACACACACATCTGGAGCAACACAAGTTAACGACCATCTTAAAATTTAAGACAACCTCTACAAAAAATGACTGAATTAAGACCTGCTGACACTCTCTGGAACAACATCTGTGTAACTGACTAATGTATGGTGCAGACTGTAAGTCTAGAAAACTCGCTGTGTGAGGTCGTCTTGTGTATGTCTGGTTTCAACATTTCTCAGTGTCACAATTTTATTTGTGTGTGCGTGCCTGCATGTGTGTTACCTGTAGAAGTTGAGGATTCTCCCTCCCTAGCTGCTGGAGAAGAGCTGGTAGCAAAGCAGGATTCTGCTGGATGGCCTGTCTCATGTGCAGAAATTGGGGCTGAGACCGCAGGAACGCAAGTGGGTTGTCTCCTAGTGACATGACAAAATTCATAACTGTCAGCAGGACAGGGACTGCAAATTTTGGATACATTCAAATTTGAATACCTATTTTAAACCAGTGGTATGTGGTATCCACATACCACAAGGTCAAAGGAACTGCCTGCAGAGCTCAGAGACAGACGCCTCTCCTGCTCCAACACAAGAAAGTCTGACTGGAGTTTGTATAAAAACACCTGAAGGACTCTCAGACAGTGAGGAACAGGACTCTATGAGCCACTCAGCCATCAAGGCCAGTGATTGTTCATTATCCACACAGGATCTCCAGATCTGTGCCTTGTAATAATCCTGTTTTGATTTCTGATACAGGATGCTTTGTCAGCTGTGGGGCCTTCTATAGAAAGGTGTGGCTTTCCAAATGATGTCCAATGAATGTAATATAGATTCATGAGTATTAAATTAATTTAAACAACAAAAAGCTACATTTTAAAAAAGGGTAAGGGTCTGAATACCTTCTGAATGCACTGATCTGGATAGGCCCAACAACAGTTGGATATTTATTGTCCCTAAGAAATCCTCCCTTCTCCAGAAGTTTGGATCCTAGCAGGGGACCAAGAGTCTTTGTGTATTTTGGGATGTTCTCTTATTATAACTCACATCACCACCACCCTAAGTGCTTTTGGTTATTTTTTCACACAGCAGAGAGACAGAGTTTGGCTGTGTGTATTTTTGGACCACGCCGAGCTGTGTGTCTCACCCTCTGCTAGAGATGGGGATTCTGTGGGTCCAGAAGCAGGGGCCTGCGCTGGGGGGTTAGTCTCCTGGACCGGGCTGCTGGGGATACCCTGGAAACACAACAAACAATACTGCTGTGAGAGACACGCACACACAGAGAAAACACACCTGTTCCTGAGTGCTGCCAGAGAACCTACATGGACTTAAACAGTCTGAGGATGATAGACGTGAGTTGGTAATTAGTTAGAGTTACAAATCAATACATGTATAGAATACACACATGAAGTAAAATGAAAAGGAATGATTGAACACAAGATCAAAAAGACTTAGTCTGGGGTGGCCGCACACAGTCCCATTAAAAAACATGATTTACTGTGTGTTTAGTCATTTGTGCAGACATCCCACCTCTCCCAGACGTTCCAGGAGTCCGCAAATGAAATGCAGTAAACCTGCCTCCCTCTCTGCTTGTCATCTGTGCCCCTGTCATTTGCTTTTGTGTTTTACTTTAAGAAAGCAACATGTACTTGTGCAGGGTTCATGGACAATGGAGTGTGCGTAAAATTAACAGAAATGTTGCAGGGATTGGACGAATGGCAAAGAGAACGTGTTCAATTTGTGTTAATTGTTGCAATTGCAACACAAATTGCTTGAGGGACTGAAAAGTTAACTCATGTTCCACCAGTAAAATTGAACTGACTTTAGTAGACAGACTTGTGTATATTTTACACATGGGGCTTATCATCCAACAGTGAATTGGCACAAACAGCACAACGCATTTCCACAGCAGAACTATTTTTGGTCAAAATGCCTAGAACTTGGTTCATGAACGAGAATCAAACCAGTTCTGCATCAGCTGAGAAGCCCCAACGGAGAACTGCTCAAGGCCAAGAGGGATTATGTTACAATTATTTTATCTGTGTGTGTGTGTGTGTGTGTGTGTGTGTGTGTGTGTGAGAGAGAGAGAGAGAGAGACTCACAGTGAGTAGATACTCCACAGCTCTGTGGGGGTTGTTGAAACTGGCCCGTAGTGCAGCCACCACTCTCTCCCTTTCATAGCCCATAGACATGATCTCTGTCAGCATTGCCTCATACTCAGCTCCAGTCACTGAAAAGACAACACACAGACACACACAAATTTAAAACTGTTAAAGTTTCATACAGTATATTATATATTTTCAAAGTTACAGGAACCTATCTACACGCACTTTTTAAACTATTCCTCTACTAAGACATTAAAGTTATTAAAGTTTAGTTGCTTTAACAGTGCTCACCACATCCAGTAACTGTTTGTTCAAACTCCCCAAAAAAGAACAACTTGCAAAGTCGAAGTGGGTGAAAATTTGATTATCCATTCACTCCAGTATTCCTTTAATTATGCAATGTACTCCAAAGTTTTCAAGGCCAGACAACTCCTTATTTTTTCATCTGCAGAGTCATATTTAGGACTTTTATTACCACAGAACTATACAAAAAACCCTTCTATGTATAGATTATAAAAAGAAACTAAAATATAATTTAAAAACAGCTGTATATGAACCTCATGTATGCAACAACATACAATGCAGACTAAAATAGCAGCATGACAGTTTCTCTTACATTCTCTTTTGATATGGACATAATCTGTGGTTGGACCAAACGGGAATCCCCCTGACTCAGTGGCACCACAATAAGGGATGGGTTACTTTTGTCACAGCCTAAATATAGGAACGGCATGAACTGCACTACAGTCTGTAAAGTCCCTGATTCACAGCAGTAACAACTTGTGGCACAAGTACGACGTAAGATTTAAACAAGACATGTACTGCTACAATATTAACCCACTATTAACACTGTCTCATTGTTTGAAATTGTACATTTTAAGTTTATGAACAGTGTACAAAAACCTAAACTACTGCACTGAGACTTTCACAGCTGCACAAGCTCTTGGCTTGAGTAATGTGATGCAAGTCTGGCAGAGACCCATCCATTACCTACCCAGTGCTGAGGAGGCATCCAAGCCCTGGTTCCCGCCACTGGAGCTATAAAACAAAGGTAAGGAGAAAAATTAGACAAGCTGTACAACGTTTCTGTGACTCACATGCAATTGTTGAAGTCACAAAATAATAGAAACAACACAGAAGTAAAGAAAAAAAGTAGCCAGAAAGTATGAATATTAGACCTATTACTTTAACTATTTACATTAAATAATTTTGCACCTTTAAGAAGTTAATTTAAATTAATAATGAGTGGACGCGAGAAAGGACAAGAAGACAGGAACCCTTGGTTTACTAGCTATTAGCAAGCTATTAACTAACCAAACCATCAAGTCTAGGGAACTCTCTGCAGAACTCTACAATAAAACTGATGAGGTACAGATGAGGGCAAGTGTTCAAAATCACTTTTAAAGCTTCCAATATGCCCGGGAGCACAATGGTCTCAAGAATTGTAAAATGGAAGAACATCTAGAGCTGTGCCCAGTTAGAAACTGGGCAAGAAGATCAAGACCAAGAAGCCAACTGTCAGTCCAATAGATCTTCAGTAGTCCTCCATCTTTTTTGGTAGAGACAGAAGTCTTTGTGAGTACAAAACATATGACAGCCTGCACTAATACATCGTGGAAATCTAATTTAAGGGTCTTTACGAGCATGACAATGAGAGATGGTGTACAAAACTTTGGGCGGACGTCCAAGCAGTATGTCTGCTGAACACCAGTGACTACACATCACCTGCTAACACCAATACTACAACAAGGCATATTGATGGCAGATAACACTCTAGGTGTGTCTCTCAACTGTAGCAATAGTTTACATTTTTAAAAGTTCAAGGACAAAAAAATGACTGGAAAAAATGTAAAACGTAAGTGTGTATGGCAGAGATGACCTCATCCAATGTAATGGAGTTTGACAGGACCTGGGATGTTCAAGCAACAATTCAAAACCAAGGGATATTCATTTATAAATTATTAATAATCAGACTTAGCCTTAGACAGCGTCTACCTGGCTGGTTGTGGTTCTGAGGGAGCAGCAACTGGCTCTTCTTTGGCCTCCTCGGGTGGAATGGGGACAGCTGCTGGGGTTGGGGCTGGGGCTGAAGCTGGGTTTGTGGCCGGAACAGCTGTTGATGAGGAGCCCGAGTCCGGTACAGGGGGCGAGGGTGCTTCTGAGACTGGTGTCGAGGCGGCAGCTGAGGGCTTAGCCTTTAATAGGTTTGAAAGAAGATGATGTTAAACTAAACACCTAATAGTAAAACTGTCTAGCATTAAAAACAGCCGTAAACATCAATATTCAGAAATATATATTAAAACATCACCTTGGACACCATCACTACAACAAAATTCTTCTCATCAATTTTGTAGTCCTTAATAGGTGTGTCATCTTGCAGGATTTTTCCAGCGTATATCAGCTTCTGCCCAGATACAGGAAAGTTGTCCTTTCCTCTTTCTGCTTCTATTTTCTCTTTTAAGGCCTTCACCTGTTAACACAAAAATCATAAACTGTAACCATTAACATGCAAGCACTACATAATAGTCTCTTAATAGTTTTATTGAGTGCTAATGTCCATATTCTCTTTTATATGTCTCTCATTCACCTTCTTGATCTCTGAACTGAACTTAAGTCGCATGTCCTCAATATTCTACCAAGTACCTATTAAACACTGTGTAGATGGCCCAGTAACAATGTAATTACCAGGCAGGGAAATATCATAGCTCAGTTACAAATGTCAGTTGATTGAGTAATTGTATTTACAATGGTTTCATTGAATGGATCGCATGACGGTACTTACTATAAATACGTGTAAAGTTCTTAAAATGATATTTAATATATGTAATATGTCATTAACACATTGAGGAAGATCCTCTACTGCTCACTTCACACTGGCCTTGCTAACTACATGTTAAAGGTGTGAACATGCTAACAAAACAGCCTCTTGCTACGCTGCCAATGAGGCTAATCGCTATTGGCAGTGTCATACGTGTTAGCATTAGCAATGGCAATCACAACGCAAGGAGAGGCTTGAGTTCATTATAGAAATTAGAGCATCACACACTATATAACATTAGATATTAACGTGGAGCATAAGGAACAAAGTAACCACGACACAAAGTTCAAACAATAAGACACCCGTTTGCAGGCGCGGCGCGATAACTTTGTTATCGGGCTATTCAGCTAACGTTAGCTAACTGGCTAACGTTTGCAGTATCAAAAGATTCGTCTTCTTTAGCAACATGTTTAATGTGGTTTGCTAAGTTCTAACACGTTTGGATAATGGACATTATTTTCTCTAAGTACATAGCGTTTTTTAATTTGAAATATCACGTAAAGCTATAGGGTCTATACGTAAAGTAAAACATGGGTCGCGCAGCTGCTACTGTTAGCTAAAGTTAGCTTGCTGTTAGCCACTCACCGTTTGCTCGGGGTCTATCTCAATTTGAATAGTCTGCTGTTGCAGTGTTTTGAGTGTGATCTGCATGGTAGCGGTGGCTGACGTTATGTCAGATGTGCTTCAAGTAGAGAAATAGTTGCTCGCTAAACAGTTAATTTGGTTTTAAAGTTGGCGTTTCGGGCAAGATAACAACTAGCTGAGAAATATGTGTATCCATGAGACCTCAGCAAATCGCCATCTTTGGTGACAAGCTGCTGTTGCGGCGAGAAGAGCTCGTTGGAAGCAACGAGATCTCGTTCGGTGCGACGCGATTATGACGAGCGGCTGTTAGACAGCGTATCTGCATAAATGTTAACTTAAAAAAGTCAGTGCGACAGTTTTATACAGACAGACAGGAGTACAAGGTGTGCAACACAATACTCAGTTACTGAAGTAACGGTATCATCAGCCCAGTATAAAATATTCAGTTAAAAAGTCCTGCATTCAAAATCTTACTGAAGTTTCAAAAGCAGGTTTGATACTGATGTAGGGAGAATTTGATCTGACGCTCACTAACATATCTTGCTGCAGTTCACTGAACTAAATGTAAAAATAAGTTGATGTTGCACTGTTTCTTTACCAGGAGCAGTAACTTCCTGAAATGTCATCGATAATCTGTTTTTGCTGTGCAGATCAAATGATGAATTTGAAAATAATGTTCAGAATTTCAGCTTTATTTTGATGGTATTTCAACCCCAATACATTAAACGACATACGAAATAGTACCTTCAGTATCACAAGATGCTAAATTTAAGTGTGCAAAAGGATTGGACCAGATAGCTGTAAATAAAATAACAGGAAGTAAAATGAAAATTAAATTAAATGCAAATTCTTTGGCATAAAGTCTGAAGTCTGCATGAACTGATACATGCTTTTCTAGAATTATAGATATAGGTGAATCATTGACATCATCATCATCAGATAGTAGATTGTGAAACATTCATGCATTCACAGTCCCACAAGGCATCTGTCCTCAGCTGTTGTTGTTTTCCTTGGCTGAACCGTTCTGTGTATGTTTCTCAGTATGTCTGCCTGTAATTTAAAATAAATCCAAATAAAATAAAATAAAAGTTGTTTTAATAAATGTATACATTTTAAGTGCTCATAGAGAGAATCTGCCACACACACACACACACACACACACACACTTTGTGCAGTTTTCTGATGTGTTCGGCAGGGGGCAGGATTTGACTGCTCAAAAATAGGCAGCAATACAGATTGCAGAGTTTTGACATAGAAAGAGTGAGATTTTTTTAAATAATGAAAATATTTATCTTAATATTTAACTTAATGTGTGAGTTGATGCTTTATTACTTTAATCCACCCCTTTGAGAGAATTGGGATACTGTCAGTGGGTACTGTGTGATACTGTTTACACAGATGCACAGAGTTTAATCAGTTAAACGTGTGGCTCCTCCTGTTGAGAGACAGTGAATAACAGAACACCACTTGTCAGACACTCGTTTGACATGCGTGTTAGTTATTGAAGAGACACTGGGGAAAGTATTGCTTATAAAATACATATACTGTATATATTCCTGCACGGTGCCTACTGTGACAGAGTGCTGCAGTAATCTGATTTAATCCATTAGAATAATAGCATGTGTGATTTAGTTTGCATTTTCATAGCCACATCAACAAATTACACATCCCACACACAGACACACATGCAGTACATTAATCTACACGTACTGTATCTTGCACCGGCTGTGACCACTCGTTAAACCTCCCAGCAAGCATAGTGGCATAAATATTTTATCAAATTACGCCCTGATCCATTCGTCTGTGCCAAGTTTGCCAGGGTCTCCCTTGTCATTTCTCTCCTTTCTGTTGACATCGACTCCTTTTCTCCTTCCTTCCTTCCCTCCTGTCCAATTGTTTTTTTTTTTTAAACAACCTCCTCCACTCCTCCACTTTTTTTAAAGTTTTGTTCTCACTTTGTTTTATTTCTCTGACTGTTACTATCTTTTTAAAGAAGATCAGCTTGTTTGGAAGCTGAGGATAAAACTGGCGAAAGGGGAGAGGGCTAGGTGGGAGCCATTTCTCTAGACAGAGTTTGCTAAAAAGGCAAATGGAGGAAAGGCTGAGAGAGAAGAGAATATGGTGCAAGACTGTCAGGAAGTGGAAGAGGGATGAAGGGAGGGAGGAGATGAGAAGGACACTGATAAAGGAAAATGAGAAACGGGCATTCAACGTGCGTATGTGTGTAAGAGGATGGTGCCCTAAATGTGTGTTCATCTGGGTTAATTCTCAAGGACAGAACTATTAAACATTAACAACAAACCACCATGTTTTATTGAGACAAGCTGCATTCATGGGCATATGGCTCTAAACACAGACCTACTTATAATGACTGTGCCGTGTGTGTGTGTGTGTGTGTGTTTTCGGTGACCTTTTATTTTGTCCAGACAAAAAAAGCGTCTTTTCTGAAGAGCCATGTCGTGACTGTAGGCATGGCTTTCTGCTGCAGTGCTGCAATGCTGCAGTCATACCTCAATTAGATTGGTCTTACCTAATGTATGCCAACACCTGACAACATAGTGTATCCAGTGCGTCGCTGTGTCGAGCTAAATGTAATGTTGACATTGTTGACACTGACTATTGAATGACAGATTGCATGTGTGTGTAAAACTACATTTAGGTTTAACAAACTACATCAGCATTTGACAGTAATCAAAGGCAGTGGAGTTGCTTACGAGTGACTGAGAGCAGTGTTCACAGCTCAGCAGTGATACACACTGTTGCAGGAGCTTCTTTGAAACTGTAGCTAATGGCGCTACCGGCTACAAATGAATCTATTTGTCAGAGACTCGGGTCTACAGCAGCAATTCCACACACTTGACTGATTAATGAAGGGCACATTAACACAAAGATATTATGCAATTATGAAAGAAAAGCGTACTTTTATTTCTCTTCTTGGATTTGTCTGCCCTCCCGTTCTCACTCTCTGT
This sequence comes from Anabas testudineus, assembly GCF_900324465.2. Taxonomy (NCBI): domain Eukaryota; kingdom Metazoa; phylum Chordata; class Actinopteri; order Anabantiformes; family Anabantidae; genus Anabas; species Anabas testudineus. The sequence continues at coordinate 4,086,848 of NC_046617.1, read as the reverse complement.
CTGTCTCTAGCTCACTTAACGGAGGGCACATGTACTGTACTGTGTGATGTGATGAGGCTGTTTTCTGGCTCTTTAGTCTGAACCTGACTTGTTGGCCTCAACTGCAGTAGGAAGTGGACTCAGGGTCCAGTATCTGGTCAGGTATTGATGCTTCATGTTCTACACAGGGTTGATTTTTCATTTCATCAGACCGGAGGATCTTTGTCCTGCTTTGTGTGTGGTTCATCCATCACTGCAGAGGATTTCTGAAGCTTAGAGAGACCTTTGAGTTCATCCTGTCTGGTTACTCAGTTTTGGCCGACCCCAGGAAGAGTCCTAGTGGCTTTAACAAATATTGAGACCACTGAGCTCAGTAAAACAGCCAAAGCATTTGCAGTTTTATTCTTGCCCTGATCTGTGCCTCTCCACGGTTTTCTTTAAATTCTACAGGGACCTTTATGTACTTCCTGGTTTTTGTTCTGAGCTGCACGGTGATTTGTGGGACTGATGAGTGCTTTTCTAAACTACAGTTAGTTTCCTATTAATTTATACCTATTCAATTAATTTTACAATAGAAACACATCAGAAAATCTAGAGTCCCCATCTGTGACTGGCTCTTCCTTAATGACTCGATCAATCAAGCGATCCACTTTGCTCTTCAGAGACCCTGAGGCTGGGGTGAAGTGTGTTTTACACACACTGCTAAAGTTTTAACTTGTAAGTTGCCTCTTAAGGTGGTCTTATGGATATTTCCTAGAAGTTTTAAAAATATGGCAGCTCAGCAGAGCTCAGTGTGTTGATTTAACACAGGTCAGCTGTTGGTCCAGCGCTCATCAGACTAGTGACGGCTGCTTGATTGATTCTCTCCTAAATCAGAGGACGAGCAGCTGCAGGTGCAGAGTCTGCCTGCATGAGTGTTGAGCAACATCTTCATAATTTCTGAGCTTTTTAACAATCAAGGGAAAATAAACACAGTCACGCAGCATTTGGTTGAGATTTCAAGATCACTACTTGGAAATATAGTTAATGATGTATGAAAGGACGTCCCTCTGTCTTCCCTGTTTCCAAACATTGTAAAATGAATCTCTTCTTTTGCCGTCTAGTTTTTCAGTTCAGATTATGTCATGTGGAGGAGTTTTGTATCTATAGGACAATTACTTAAACTAGAACCACGGGAAACAAACATCATGATATGATGAACGCTGCTGCAAATGAAAGTTTCAGCATGGGCTCAGTTTTGAACTAAAGTGAAAAGTTCAACAGGCAAAGCAATAGACGTGTCACAGTCAGCATGACCAGTGACTTTATGGTCATGGTGACATCCAGTTAGTCAGTGTCTACACACCTGAGTGAAGTGATATGAATCAGCCAAGTGATCCACCTCTCCTTACTACAACAGCTATATCTGCACCAGCCATACTGTTGTGTTTATGGGAAATGTGAAATAAAGCTGACAAACTTTTGAAAAACTGTACAAAAAAGTACATTAGTAAGTTTAGATTTTGCAAATAAGTGAGACACAGAAGCGCACACCTAAAGAAGAAAAGATAAGAGTGGAATTAGGGTGTAGCTGGCAGAGAAACTAGCGACCATGTCACTCCTCCTCCTCCTCTCTGTTGTCTCTCTGTCCGCTGAGAGCAATCCTTCTATTCTTCTACAGGAACACCCCCACAGCACGGTATCATCTGCATAGCCACGATATGTCACTGCTCAGTGTATGTGTGTCGGTGTTGTCACCAGTGCAACGAGTGAGTCATATATGCAGCCCACAGGGATTCTTGGTAATCTCAGACTTTTGAGACCCATAGGAATTACACCTCTAACACACACACACACACACACACACACCAGATCTGTAACATACAGTATTATGTGTTTGCCTTGTTTTTTCTATTTTACTGTTACTTCCTAGTAAGATAGAAGTAAAGTAGAAAAAACAATTCCTGTTTTAATCTGCACTTACGTTGTGGCTCTAAATGCACAAGCGTCCGCTGTCGAAGAAGCACGAGCAGCTTAATTTAGCAGTGCTTTCAGTTAGCGAGGTAAAACCATTTCAAAATGAGGAAAAAGCAAACTCAACAAAACACAACAGCCTTTGCAGTATGTGTGCAGTCTTTTTGCCCAGAACTTAAAGAATAAGACAATTTTTTATGTTTTTCCTTTTTCAACAATTCCACTAGAATAAACAAAGAATTACCTGAACTCACCCTAAAGTCCATAGTCAAGTTTTTAACAAGAGCAGGTTCTTGTGAGAACAAGACATGTATTCAGATAGAACAGGACTATTCCTAGTTTTAACAAATACAGTGTGACTCAGGTTCCACTAATGTCTCATGAGAATAAAAGGTTTCATCCGGCACAAAACAAGCAGAGATTATGGCCGTGCAGCGCTGAGCTTTCTTAGATGAGAGGTGTCTCTTGTCTTTTAACAGCTACTGTGATGTGTTTTAAACCTGTCATTTGAAAACCTCCCAGTTTGATCAACCATGTTCCACATTACCGCTGTAAACGCTGCGCGCCCCTGGAAGTTATGAAAGTTACAGACCATGTGACATTTGTCATATGTGTGTCAGCAGCATTTAGAGCCCGAGGGTCTGTCTGATGTGATCACAACTCAGCCCACCCCCAACAACCAGGCATCCTTTTTTAAAAGTGGGATGTCTGAGGTATCAAAATATACAGCTGCAGCCTTATTTAGTGTACAATGGCTTTCTTCATGCTTTTGCCTTAAATGTTAACATTTTCTTTCTGATCTAAAACCTTTGGAAGAACCTGTTTCTTTCTGGCAAATGACTTGGTTTGAATGTTTTTGGTTCAAATTCCTTTTTTCCTGCCGCAGACTGATTTCTAACATGCTGAACAGGCTGAAGGTGACATCCAGGCAGGCTGCATCTGTTGGTTGCTATGGTGATGACGGATGCATGACTCCCACAGTGACAGCTCAGAGACCATGCTGGGTAAACATGGACTCCCATGAGAGCGGTCCAACCGGTAATGACACCACAGAGGAAAAAACACAGAGTCAGGCACAAACACGTACACACACACACACACACACACACATGAATAACCACACACACAGGAAACTCACAGGGGACTGGGGTGCTTTAGTTGTTAACAACCCCACTATCGCTGTCTCTTTCTCCCTCCCTCTCCTTTTCTCACTTCTATCTATATATGTACTCACCCCTGTCTCTTCATCAGGACTACAGTATTCTCCCTTATTCAGCTAAAACTGGGCCACCGCCATACACACACTCATGAGCATATACACACATATGCTCTCACTCATGGACACATAGAGAGTCAATGCTAATTAGCTCTACAAACAGGTCTCAGCTTGCGCTGTGTGTGTGTGCGTGTTGGGGTGAGAGAGGGGCAGTGTGCCGTTAACTAACTGGTGTGTCAGGATTTCTTTTTCTGTCCTCATCTACGGAAATGAAGTTTGCCCCCTGAGTGACCCACATCTCCCGACACCGAGGTCGGAGAGAGGAGGAGAGGGAGACAGAGAGGAAGGAAGGGGGGGGGAGTAGAGTTAAGAAAGACATTCAAGAAGCATATCTTTGAATTTATAGGTGGGAGACGTCAAACGGGCTGAGGAAGATGAGGGACATGTGGACAGCAGGAAAGCAGAGGGAGACATGAGTGATGACTAAACTGTACCAGTCAGAGTTGGACTTCCCCTTGTAAGGCAAAGAGGTGAGGCCAAATTCCGAAGCCTAAAGCCGTAGTCCGCTGGCGCATGGCTCAGTGCATATGTCTTAATGAACCCGATCCGTTCTCCTTTTTCCATATACATCCATGGACTGTGGAAAGCAGGCTTTTCTTTTTATCACAGCTTTGTGTTATAAATCCTGCCCCCTCATCTATCTTGGGTTACCGTTGCTGCAGAGCTGTTGTCCAAAAACTATGAAAAACCCATCAGTGAGTAATACAGCTGCACTGAGGGACGTTTTATTGCTGCAGTGAACATGGGTCCAGCAGTTTATTTTGACTCAATTCTACATACCAGTTCCTGCTGCAACAAAACGTCTCCATGTGCAGCTAAAAATAGTCACCATTAAATTATTTATTATTTCTATCTAGGTAAAAATATCTCAGAAACTCCACTGCCTAGACATCTTTGGGCACGTTTTACTGTACCTTTAATCGAAACAACATGGTTGTGTCCCTCCTTATTAAAAAAGCACATGTGAAATTTAGTTTTCCACATACGGGGCGTTCCACATGTGTCACTAAACACATCACATGTCAAATGGCTTCTGTGAAACCAATCACTCATTGTGACAAATCCTCTCAGAATTATGTTGATCTCTACAGAGCATTTTAACATATTATAGCTCATTGTTTCGTGATCTTAATTTAGGAGTATTAACAAATATAATGTGCTTAAAATAATAACACAAAAACAATTCTGATCTGTCATGTCTTGACTTAGATGAAGATCAGAGCACATTTTATGATAAATTAGTGTAGAAAAAATTCCAATGAAATTCCAAAATGTTCACATACTTTTTCTTGCCACTGTATATAATAAAAGCCTAAAAAAGAGAAAGAAAGGCCTGGAAAACACCTTTGTACATGTCGCGCTAGCCTACTTTAAACAATTGCAGTCTATATTGTTACACAACATAGAGTGTGTAACAACTCAGGACTGTCTTCTGCAGTACAAATGTGATCATACTTGGTAAAAGACAGATAAGCAGCGCCTGTAGAATATTTATCAGGATTATCCTGGCTCCGCAGCATAAACAGAGCTTATGGATGGATTTTCCTCATAAGTTTGGCATATCTTGAATCAGACATAAACCCATCATTTTCTGCTTTTATGAAAGCTCTGATCTCAGTTTGTTACAGTTTCCAGTCCTAGTGTCAGACCTTTAGGATATGTCTGATTTGGACATTTTTGGTTAGATTCTGTAGCAAATCTTACCTGTTATCATTGATAAAACAGTGGTGGTACTAGCTAGTTTGCAGATTTTAATTATACTTTATATGTGATATATGTATAACCTGACTGCATACAGACATTTCAGGCTGCACCGTGTGCTGTTTGTCGTTCTGCTACAGCAGGAACCATTTTTTCAATGTTAACTGTAATGAAAGTAATGTAATGTAGTTGATCTGAACTTCTCGCTACCACTTAAACACGACAAACAGCCCCTGTCCCCAAAAAACATACCCCTCCCTCAAGGTCTCATAGTTGATCTGGCGGGGTTGTGTGAATTGATTGCTGAGAGCTGTTTGCTGGGATATTATTGATGCTGTGCTGAGCTATGACCTACTGTCATAGTCAGTTTGTTAGTGTAACACAAAGAGCGCCTGAATGTGTCCAGAGGTAGAAAACTCTGCCCACCAGCACTTGTAAAGTCAGCTGGTTTTATTATTTATCTCATTTATTTCATCTATTAGAAAACCAAAATGTAAACATTGCACTGCTTTTTATTTACATTACAGTAAATATTACTGACTTATTGCGCCCTGGGTTATTTGCCATTACTAGGTCATGTTTCTGTGGTAAATATCAGGGCAAATAACACAGACCTCCCTTTTTGCGTGAATCATTTCAAACACTTTGATTTTGAGATGTCCGCAGCAACTCGCTGCTGCACGCAGCCTGTGCCACTAAAAGCTGCCTGGATCTGGCACAGACTTGTTAAAACATTTGAGTTCCTTGACAACTCCATCTGGATGTAGCAGAGTGTTATATGAGTGCTCGAGCTGCAGGCCTGGTGGGTTAACCCTTCCCGCGGTGACGGGTTGTGAAGGTAAACGTAAAGACTAGAGTGCGCTGCTGGGATCAGCAGATCAGCTCAGTCACCTCTGGGAGCAGGGGGGACATGGGCAGATAGGGGCTCACTTAGGTCAGGTGCTTTGAGAAGCGTAAAAGAGCAACATAGAGTGAACATTTGGAGATGCAGAATGTTTCTGGATGCCAAAAATAGCCTACGTATAAGTGAGAAAAAGAACAAACAGATCTCTGATTTGTTTCTGTAGAGTAAAAACACACATTTGCCCTCCAAGCTGCCTGTGTGTGCTAATATTCAAATCTACATAAAATAACCCAGTTCAGAAGAGAGAGAATAAACAGAGAACAAAGAGAGTTACACGTTTAGGTGCTAGTATAGGATTCACTCATATAACATGATGGTCCTTGATGGTCGTTTTTGATTTTTAATGGGGTTTTTCAAGCAAAAGTGCCTTTTGGAAAAAAGAGATGGTTGACTAAGCTGGTTGCTTCCAAAAGCTGCTATGATATACACGTATGATATTCACGTATGATATACATATATGATATACATATATAATATACACGTATGATATTCACGTATGATATGCATATATAATATACACGTATGATATACATATATGATATACATATATAATATACACGTATGATATACACGTATGATATTCACGTATGATATACATATATAATATACACGTATGATATACATATATGATATACATATATAATATACACGTATGATATACATATATGATATACATATATGATATACATATATAATATACACGTATGATATACATATATAATATACACGTATGATATACATATATAATATACACGTATGATATTCACATATGATATACATATATAATATACACGTATGATATACATATATGATATACATATATAATATACACGTATGATATTCACGTATGATATACATATATGATATACACGTATGATATACATATATGATATACACGTATGATATACATATATGATATACATATATAATATACACGTATGATATACATATATAATATACACGTATGATATTCACGTATGATATACATATATAATATACACGTATGATATACATATATAATATACACGTATGATATTCACGTATGATATACATATATAATATACACGTATGATATACATATATAATATACACGTATGATATTCACGTATGATATACATATATAATATACACGTATGATATACATATATGATATACATATATAATATACACGTATGATATACACGTATGATATTCACGTATGATATACATATATGATCACATTTCCTGAAAATACTCCAGTAAAGACCAGTTTTAACCTTTTTAACCAATCTGACCAGACAATCTGACCAGAAAGTCCAATTAGCGGATTATTGGGTTCATGTATTTTTTGCATTTTGTCAGTAAATAATAAATAATTAGATACATCTGAGTTTAACTGATCACTGATTCATTTTTAAATTGATCAATGATCAACTTCAGTTGATGATTTCATAGTTTTAATTGAATTTTAGTTTGATTTAAAGACAGAGCAGATTACCAGGTTTTCTGTACTTGCTTGTGTCTTGCCTCTTGTCACACTGTTGACCCACCTTTGGACCATTCAGAACAGGTAAATGTTCACTTGTTCAACACTTGAACTTTACAAGTCAACTTAAAAGTATCTCAGCAGATGAGGGTGTTTAAGTTACTGAGACTGACTAGTCACACAATGTGTGATGTTTTCTATGGTTCCTGTTCACACTGATTTAAACACAGAGGAGAGCATGTATGTGACCATGTGGGCCATAATAGAAGATTAAACTTTCAAATTAGATCTCAGCAGCACAGAGTGCGGTCAGCCAGGTGTATGTTTTGAGAGTGAGAGAGTGTGTGTGTGTGTGTGTGTGTGTGTGTGTGTGTGTAGGTGTAGGTGTGTCAGGGAAGAGAGAACTAGAGCCAGAGATTATCACCACTGGCAGAATGTGCATTAGAGATTAGTTCTGGTCCTTTTTTGTATACACTGCTGCTGGATTGTACATGCTGTGGACTGACAGGCCATTAATACCAGCTTTGTGGTTGTGCATGTGTTTGTATGTAAGTGTATGAACACGTGTTTACTAATGTGTATTAAATCTGTGCAGAGATGTCCTGGTATGTGTGTTTGTGTGTGTGTCTGTGCATGTGCAGGAGTGTAATCTGAGAGTGAGTAAGGGGTTAGAGCGCCATTAACCAGTGCATTAGGCCTGACTGCAGACAGACTGGGCAGACAGAGTGAGGAGATGTGTGTGTGTGTGTGTGTGTGTGTGTGTGTGTGTGTGATGATCTGATGGTTTCAGGATTTCAGGGGAAAAGGGACAATGGGGGTGAGGATTTAGCAGCGAGGGTGAGGTGGATTGAGTGCATTAGTGAGTGCATGTGTCTCAGTGTGTGTCAAAGGGATTGAGAGTAGTTGACCCATAAAGAGCAGACAGACACACCCTGAGCACGACTTAGCCACCAGTCATCATGCCCTCTTACAATTTATTCAAAATACATCTAACAAATACTTTAATTTTGAGTAAAGGCATCCATGTTGGTCTAGTCTACGCAGTAAATGAACATTGATACTGTACGAGGTGCCCTGTGGCTCTGTCTCTCCACCAACGCAAATCACTCCCATTAAAAACGTTCATTAAGCAAAGACGGGCTGCATCTGAATCTGAAACAGACGTGTTTAATGAGTTATAGATGCTGTAACCGCCAGCGACTGAGGGGGCACACAAGTTTACACTGCTCAATATACATCTCTGCAGCCTGAGGTGGACAGAGAAGGAAAGAGAGAGCAAGAGGCCGAGAGGGATTGGCAGGGTGAAAAAAAAAAGTGAGAGCCCTCCTATATCTCCTGTTTTCTATTATTCATGAGTTCCTAGAAGCAGTGGAGGGGAAGGAGGAGAAGAGATCGTAGCTTTCTGTCTGCTCCAGGAGTGTAACTTTCATTTGCTTCCTCTGTTTCTTCCTCTGTCTTTTCTTCCATTTGATATGTCTGTAGGGGTGGGGATTAAATTAGTCTGTTAATGAACACACAAAGGAACGTGCCAACATAAACTGCAAACAAAAATGAACGCAAAGACCCGTGATATGCACTTAAAATCCCACCTTGTAGGTGCTGTGTGTTTGTCTTTTTGCACGCCTTGTCTTCGTGTTGTCTGTCTAGTTAATGACACCCTGGACAGAAAAAAAGGACTAATGCCATTACTAGCAATGCTAGTAAGATATTCAAGTCTGACACTTATAACCATCTCAAAGCCTTTTTGCAGTTGTTGCAGTTTCCTAAATTTATCCCTTTAAGCTAGACAGCCAGCGCACCCTCCTAGAGCTAGACTGTGAATGCTGATCTGCTCATTGGTATTGGTAAGGTTTGGGTTTGCCGTGTGTTGGAGGATGCTTAGAGTGTGGCAGATGTTTTGTTGTAGGCTTAACTGGAAGTTCACCCTGGTTCCACAGTGGTATGGCTGCATCACTAAGCTTTTCAGGTTTCAGGATACAATTCTATAGCACTCTATTTAACCAAGAAGTTGTGTGGGAAGAAGCTATGAAGATAAAAACTGCCAACTTCGAAGGTCAACTTCCACCAACTTGACATGAATAAGCTATTCTTTAAGGTGCCTACACAAGACCAGGCCTACACTATTTAAACCACTGGCAAAGCCCAAGATGTAGGCAGTGATGTAGTTTTAGAAATGCAGATCAAATAGTTGTACCACATGCAAAAAAGACACATAAAAAAACGACTAAGACAATGAAGCTGTCTAAAAATCTTCTACTTTATTCAATAAGATCGATGTTTGTAAAACATTCAATAAAAAATGTTGATGTTAATTTATTGCTCATTGTCATCTTTACACTAGAACTTGTTCTGATGCATAATCATTTTTTTTTCCAAAGCACTCTCACAAGGAATATGTAGCTAGATATTTAGACAAGGTTTTCTGCTGTCATTATAATTGTAATAACATACATACGTACGCACGTTCAGATTATATAAAAACAAACCAAACAACTTACAGTAGCCGGACAGAAAAAAAAAAAAAAAGACGAGGGACAGGCAGAGTCAGGAGTTGTCTCACATACATTTTAGTGGGTTGTTTGTGCCGTTGTGAGAGTGAAGCATTTGTTGTTTTCTCAGTGATGGTGTGAATACTACAGAAACCTTCAATCACACAAGTGATATCATTTTACAGTTTTGCAGGTATTAACAGTTTACACTTTACCTTGACAATAATAGCAATTCATATACAATTATTTCCAAGCACATAATGGCTTACATGATTGTTCTAATTGAGTTTTTAAAGAGGAGGTTTTAGATATTTGCAGTTACACATGTAAGGACCAAAACCCCCGAGCAGCGAGGAGCCTTTAGGGATCCGGTTCATTTTGAAGGAGATGTATATAATGAGACTCATTACAGTACTGAAACGACGTGAGGCTCTCCTGTCCCAAGTCATTTAGAGATCTCTCATCCTTGCCACTCCTCCCTTCATACACATTCTCACTAAGCTGTGTGTGTGTTGTGTGTGTGCATTTTGTTCATCTGCACAGCCTCAGGCCTGCCTGTGTGTGTGTGTGTGTCTGTGTGTGATGCAGCTGCATGTGTGTGTGTGTGTGTATGTATGCTTCACAATCTACTTGGGAGCCTACTGTCCAGATGCACGTTTTATTGTTTTTTAAAAAGCCTGCACACATGAACACACAGTTATACAGTCACATGCACACAGGCGGTTTCTGAGGTCAGTGGTGATGTTCAAACCTCATGCCACATATTTACATTCTTCTATTAAGGAAACTGTGTACAAGGCAGTAGTACATGGTGATCTGGCAAGGTATGTAGTTTTTGTTGTTGTTTTGGTCTTTTTTTTTTTTTCAAGTTGTGGAAGAGGGAGTGCAGACATAACAACTACAGGTGAGAGATCTATAAAGGTCTCATTAATAAATAATTAAATAAATAAACCAAGTCAAGTTGATCAATAAGTTAATAAGTTAAAGGGGTCTATCTGTACATGTGAGGAGAGAGGTGGTGGCGTGTGTGTGTGCATGGTTCGTTTGCATGTTCAGTACATGTTGGCATGTGTGTGTTTGCGTGTTGTCCTAGGGGCCTGTAGCTAAGGAGGAGAAGGGACGGTTAAGTCAAACCCCCCTCTAGAGAGCCCAGAGTCTCATTCTGCAACGACACAAACAGGACTACTATGACGCTCGCGACACTGACGCAGAACAACACTGGCTGCAGAGCTCGTCTTCACAACGCAAACGTGACAACCATGCTTTACAAGTTGTGTGAAATCAAAACCAGGAAAGATAGTAGGAAGATAGTTTTGAAAGCTGAAGATATGACTTATGTGGGTTCATGCATGTTATATTTTCCAGGTAAATGTTCTCTTAAGGTGTCAGTTTGCTTCAAGTGACCATTGCCATCATGTGAAATTACACTGCATTCAAATTTATGTTAAACCTCAAACAGCAGAGGAAAGGAGAATTATAACCTGTTAGGTTTTCAAACTTTCTTAAAGCATACAAATGCACCCTTCCTAAGGAAATAACAGTTTGAAATTTGTCAAGATAAAACACAGTGAATGCTGCATCAACGTGTGCACCATCACACCTGTTTCTTGCTTTTCCCATGTAGCCAGGAGACAATGAGTTTGTTTCAAGCATGCTGACACCTTTAGAGAAATAATAAGCTTGTTTGTGTATAATAAATCCTTAGAATCAATAAATGCATGTTATGTTTGTATGTTTATAATTTGTAAATGCACCAAAAGGATTTATAAAGACTGTAAACTGCTAATAAGGACAATTCCTACTGAATAGAATGTAATACAACTGCCCCCATGCTGAATATGAAAAGCCTTGGATGCCCCAGCACATCAGAAGGTTATGTAGGAATGCATTTCACCACCACGTTGGTGTTAACTTAGAAATAGCCAGCAAGATGAACAAGCATGAATGGGCAGTTGTAAAACATTATAGTATATACATTGTAAATTATGTTTATGTGCTTAGAATTCAATCTAGCCTCTTATGGACAGTTTGATTTAGTTTTAATGTGGTATTAAGAACTTCGACTGCGGCCCAGCAGATCAGTCTATAATTAGTCTAGCAGTGAAAATGTGACTGTACAGTTTATTACAGCTCATCAGAACAAGACAAAACCAAAGCTGCTATGCTCACAATGAAGAGTAGAGATTATAAAAGTAAAGAGAAAGCTCGTGACTGGCAGCTGCATAAATAGGTCATCATATATCAATATAGAGACATGTAGGAGTATTGATCATCGTCGTCATATCATAGTAATGATGCATTGCTGTAACAGGAATAAACTTACAGTGAATGTGTGGCAGTCAGGGGGAAACTCTAGGTTTGGAGCGGTAGTGTGTGAGACTGTCTCTGTCAGTGTGTGTGTTTGTGCCCTTGTCGGGGTGCATGTTTCAGGTAGGTTGGGGGATATCAGCTGTTCTACATTCACGGTGAGAGGTTGGGAGGCGCTGTCCTGCCGTGGCCTTTGCGGGTGTCAGGGAGGGTCAGGTTCGGGGGGGGTCCTCTGTATGTGTGGGTTGGTCAGCGCAGTAGAAGTTGAAAGGTCATGGCAGGGTGAGTGGGTTCGTCTAAAGAAGGATGCACTTTCCCTTCTCCACCCACGGGTTGTTCTTCATCAGCTCTGGATTCAGAAAGGGATCCTCTGGGACGCAGTCCTCTATCCACTTTACCAAACTTTGCAGGGAGACAGGGAGACAGAGACATTTTTGAAATTCCAGTGGAGGTTTATGACCACAATCCATCCTCTATTCACTTAATTTATTTCCATACAAGGTATAAAAGAGAGGGAAAGTTTGAGCAACTAGAAGTAATTTACTGCAATTCAGCTATTACTTTTTGGATGCACTTTTGTTTTTATTAAGTTCTAGTTTACTTTACTGCAGTTGAAATCACATCCATGAAAGTTAACCACTTTTTTTGATCAAATAATGGAGAGCAGCCATCCACAATATACTGTACATCTGTGATTACAATTCAATTTAATACACTCAGAAATGATCTTGGTATGTTGGTCAATGCCAGCTAACTAACAGTTGATGACTTATTGAATTGATTACTCTTATATATTACTCTTACTCTATTACTCTTTGCTTGTGCTGTTACATTATAAGTTCTGCAGACTCTATCATTAGCCACCATAAACTACTGGTCATATCAAAATAGTGGGACTGCAGTGCCAACTAAAAACGTGTTATTGCTTTGAAATGTATTTTTATTTTAAGATATTTTAAGATAAATATTATCCATTGCTTTTTTCAACACTTATATAGTTTGACTTTAAAGTCAGTTGAAGCCTCTCTAGCAGCACTGATGAAGCCTCAGATGAAGTGTTTCTTCTGAGCCTCCTTGATTGGCCCTTAATCTACTGGCACTGCAGTGAGAGCTGCAGACGGACGAGGAGAGTGCTATACAGAAAATTATTACTGCTGCAGCTTTGCTCAATGCTCAGATGTGCACTGAGGCTCCAACAATAGACTTCAAGGTAGCATTACTCAATGAAGATATCACTCTTTTATCATTTTGATAGCCTAACTGCGGCCATATCCAAAATGAGTGTATTTATTTAATCTATATTTATTATTCTTGTCTTGTGCATGCAATGTATTGGAGTATAACTTATTAAACTTTTCAATACTGGCATTACCTTGGAAACAAAAACACTACACTTCCAGGCCAACTAAGAAAAATCCATCTGCTGCTGTTTTCCATTAGAAGGTTTCTTCTTTGGACTCATTCTGCTCACAGCTGCTTTTTGAGGCTTCAACTCTGCAGATATTTGTAGAGCGGCTGTTTTCTACTCACTCAGTCACAGTCTTGGAGGACTTCTCTCGTTTGAAGGCCAGCTGATACTTGAGGCTCTCCACCTCCTTCTTCATCTGGGGCAAGTCCATCTCATCCATGGTTGCAGCTTGATGTAGGACCTCTCAACCTGCACACAGCAAGAGGAGGGTAGAGTTATATTTATACAGCACACAACACTGCTAAATAGTAGGCAGACAATCTTAATAGTGCCCTGCAGCAAGAACAGCACAAAGTACATTAGATTTGTAACCACTGCTTAGTGATTCCTCCTACAGGAAGGAAGAATGCAGGCTGTTAAATTCATAGAATACATCCAGGTGCTGCCAAAACCAGCAGACCCACTTAACACCAAAGGATACATGCAGTTGATTTCTTATGTGTTTCTTTTGCTGCTTGTTTCTACTTTAAGTAATGTTCCTCAGCTAATATACCACATTTCATTGCATTTGCAGCAAACACGAGTTGAATGAAGTTAACAGTTCAACATGGGTTCACTTCTTGTTTGTGGCAAGTTAGAGTGGATATTGATGTTGATGTTCAAGAGAGAGAAAGGAGAATATGTTTGGCTTCAAAACAAATAGGAAGGACAGCATGTACTTCTGCTGCGTCCCATTTCTTCCCATGCCCCTCAACCCTCCCCATCCTACGTCTTATTTGGAGTTTTGTATGTAGTGGTGTCTCAGAACTTTCTCCAGTTTCACTCTGTGAGACGACTGGTAATACTACTAATGCAAACCTGTTCAAACCAACGTAAAAACTGACATATCAGCTGTATGAAAATATAAATATCCACTTCTATATAAGTCTATTCAGTAGCATAGTATTAGTGGTTCTTAGTGTATTTTATTACTGGTCGATTTCAGTGTAACTTCTTTTTGCTATCTTTTTACAAAGGTACCCCTCATCTTTAGGTGCCCCTGATCTGACCCTCATATAATAAATTAGGCATGCCCTGATCTCTTTTGGACAATTACAACATTTTGAATGTATTGGAAGAGGCACAACCATACATTCAAAAAATAGATGTAAATGAGAGTTTTTACACTTGTGTAAAAGGTGTATCATACGTATTCTACCTGGTTCTGTATATGATACCAGCTCTTCTCAGATTCTCTGAAGATTACCTTTTCCTCTTGTATTAAGTTTGTAAAAATATATGCAACTGCAAAATATGATCCACCCACCATAATAAGATCAGTTCTCCCTTTACATAGCCTTTAGAGATTAATGTATCAGTAATATGCACTTTAACAGGTCGTAGATTTCACTCAGACTACAAGGTGGTAGCAGGAAACACAATTAGCGACAGACAAAATCCATCCTACGCAGACTAAACAGCACAATTTATCATATAAAATGGTATTAGCGCTAATTGAAGTTGAACACTAAGTATTGTATGACACAGAAGTACAAGTGATTTATAATCATAATGTTATATACTTTCTAAACTTGACAGAATTGTGAAAAGTGGAAACCAAAATCATGATACACAGTTAGCAGAGTGCAGCCTTCTAGTGCACTTCAACATTGAGTAAGAGGAAGAAAAACACATGTAACCAGGTCAAAGTCATTGTTGGCTACATCTGACTGCAGAGCTGCACTTATGTATAAATGCCCTGTTGTATTCAGGTTACCTTTAAAGTCGAACAGAGATTTCAGCATCTTACTATTGTATTTAATCAAGAGTTCTTTCTTTCTACTGATGCAAAAAAAAGGGTCATATACATATATATCTTTGATATACAGTATATGGGAAATTAAGAATTGAGCTGGACTCAATGTGTGCTTTCCATGAAGACTGGAAGCAGCAGATTTGGTACTGTCATGCCCAAACAATAATCCAGTACATGATTAAATAAATCCAGCACCTCACTCCCATTATTGTTTTTACATTAGTGCATTGACTCTCTACAGCAAAGTTGTCTTCATCCTCTTCCTCTAAGTCTTTTTCTGTATCTGTTCCTCTCTCTCTCTCTCTCTCCCTCTCACTCCACACCCACGCTCTGTGTCCACTACACACTCTCAATAATGCTCTTCCCCATTTGAGTGTGTACTTGCATGTGTGTGCACCCTTATGTGTGTGTGTGTCTGTATGAGTCAGGAGGATTGGGTGAGCCGAGTGGTTGTCTGGTCTGCACTCAGAATCGATCTCACTGAGGTGCTTCAACACAGAAACAACAATGGTATTTTAAGGGACATTAAATAATACTTGATATTATGCAATTGTCCTTTATGACAGGTTAGTGAGTGAGGGGGCACTGGTCAGGGTGCTCATCTAAGTATATACCTAGGCTATCTATAATTATATAAACTGGAATAAAATATGAAAAAAATTAAAATACACACATTTTTGTGTATACTGTACATAATGCACTGAGCTTGCTAACAAAACTACAAAGGTCACATAAAAAACTTTAAAGCTGTGTCAACTTAGATTAGCGTCAGATTTGAAAATACCAATAAAATCTAATTGATTAACCTTATGACCTTATTATGTTTTATGTTTTATATGTTAAAGTTGCTGAAGCTAGCTCGTCTCTGTTTTCAGTCTTTATGCTCCTTAGATAAGATCTAAGATCTGCTACGTTACTGATATTTTTTTTTTGTTTTTGTATCATATGACAACTACAACTTAATAAAACAAACAAAAAACATAATGCAAGCTGTGTATACAGTATGTGTGTCTTTTTGTGAGTCTGAGGAAAAGACCAGGTGCAATATTACACCACCACTCTCACTCACCATCTCTTGCTCCCTGTTTTCACTTCTACTTTATCCATGTTTATCATCCTTTAACTTGTATCCTGTCTAATTTTCTTGCTTCTATCTTCTAATGTCTCTGTTTGTCTACAGTCTTTCTCATTTTTCCTCTACTAACAGATCCCCTTTTTTAAATATTTCCCTGATATAAGGGTCATGGGAAACTGTGCACAGCTTATGAGTGCCACTGTCTTAAATCAGGCACCTGCTGTTCTGGATGTCTGAAAGTAAATCTGCTGCTACACCACAAAGGAAGCTGCTGTTTGCTAAAAAGAACATCACTGCACGCAAGTTTGCCAAAGAGCACATTGACAATCTACAGCAGTATTCAACAGTTATTAATTCCAAGGGTTCACATACTTCTTGAAAGATCAGAATTTGTTTTTTGTTATTTTAGGCACATCATATTTGCTAATACTCACTCACTCACTTAGATGAAGATCAGATCACATTTTTTGACAAATTAATGCAGAAAACCCAAAAATTCCAAAAGGTTCACACACTTTTTCTTGCCACTAGTATTTCATATAAATATCTTCATTATACATGTTTTCCTCACGCCTATCCTTTAATATTGTCCATCATCTGTATCTTTTACCCTTTCTATTGAACTGTCTCTCTAAATCTATTTAGATCTATCCATATGTCCAGCTCTGTTATTTTTCTACAGCTCTGCAACCAGCTAATTAAAACTAGAACTTCAAACCTTAGACACCATGCAATGTACGGTAAACCCTATGTTTAGAAAAACTTAAATCTTGAAAAACCTCTTCCATACTTCCTCACGGCCTGCTGCCGTTTTACACTGTGAAGTTTAAATCGCTTGAGGCAGACAGGTCTCCCTTGTGCAGCAGTCTCACTTTCTTCCTCTCATTGCTCTGTTATCTGTTTTCTGTCGCCCTCCTGCTGTCTTCCACAGATGCCTTCTCACTAAGTGCTCCCTGTCCCTTTTCACAAATGTTTAACACTTAATCCATGTCTCTACACATTACCGCTCTTACATCTTCCTTCCAGAAGTGAGTCAGTTATGATAGTTACTGTTCAAACCATCTAAAATGACACATTACAACTAAACCTGGAAGTCATATATAAACCACAGCTAGATCACTGACAAAGTTATTGTGATCACTTGATAAAATTATTATAAACCAGTCTCTTAAAACCCCTATCTGTTTACTCTAATAGGGAAAACCTCTCTCGCTGTACTAGAGAGGATAAAAAATGGCGGAAGTATTTCTTTCTTGCTGGCATCCCACCATCTGCCATATAAAAAACTCTAAAAGCTTTGCTTCTTATTCACACAGGATGTGTACTGGCAGTAGCGCGCTCGCTGGCGTTTGACTTTCATGTTAATGCAGTCTCTGGACATGTTTAATATACACAGTGGAGATATGTTGCAATGGTCTCAACTCTATCAGGTTTCAGAATCAAAGACAACTGACGGCACTGTTGTTAATGTTACTGGTTTATTCACATATTTTCTGCTGACGATGTGGTTCTACTGGCTCCATCGAACCGTGACCTGCAGTCAGAGTCAGCACCTTCATATGTGAGCACATGTAACTCTGTCCAGGCTGAGCTACCTGGACAAAAAAACACAATGCACAGCAACACACTGTACAGTGTGTCATGGAAGTGTCATTAGTTTTTAGGATTCTGGATCTGGATCCAATCCACCATGTAGATGTTGTGATTTTGCAGTCCCAACGTCTTAGACTGACTAAACAACAGAGTCACTGTTAACATTACCATCCCTAGAGTACTGCCACTAAACAATTAGAATATATGTGGTTGTTTGTTTGTACCAGAAGCCAAAAATGTCCACTATATATGTATTACCATGGACTGCTTGGGGCAAAAATACGTATTTACCAACCTCTATTTTGGTGCCATTGTAAGAGATGGAAGCCGCAATTTTGATGCCTGTAGTCAAAAAAGGTGCAATTTCAACAGAAGCCATCCTCCCTGCGGGGGGCCACGCTTACAACAAACATTCATGTGGGTCTGATGAGAGCCGTGCAGTGGCAAAAAAAAATAGCAGCATTGTTTGCAGTTTCCTGTTTTATTGTTTTGTTTTGTTTTTGCAGATATTGGTCCTGAAATGTGATCTGATCTTCGCCAAATTCACAAATATCAACAAACACAATATTTCTAAGCTGATAAAACATGAGCAGTTGTTATCTTAAAGGCCTTTATTAAATATACCCATTAAACATACAGAGTGCAAAGTGATGGCAGAAAAAGTAAGTAAACAAGTGTTTTAATAACTTGTTGAATGATCTTTGGCAGCAATAACCTCAAGCAACCTTTTCCTGTTGCTGTGGATAAGACCTAAAAAAAACCTCCAGGAGGAATTCTGGACCATTCTTCCTCAGAGAACTGCTTCAGCTAAAATATAATCTCAGGATGTCTGATGTGAACGGCGCTCTTCATGTGATTCTACAGCATCTCTACTGGGTTGAGGGCTGGGCTCTGACTGGGCCACTCCTAAAGATGGATTTTGTGTCTCTGCCCTGAGGCAGCCCCAGATCATAACGTTCCCCCCACAACATTCGACCTCTGGGAGGATGTTTTCATGTTGATTTATGGTTCTCTTTTCACACACACTTGTTATTTATGGGTGTTAATGTTAGAGGAGTAGAGGGTTGGAGTTAGAAGGTTTAAATATGCTTCACCTGCTGTATTGAATCATTGTACCGTACATTATGTTATGCATTGCTGTCAGCTGAGCTGCATAATCCCTGTAGAACTATGTTTCTTGACAACTTATACATTTTATGTGTAAGTGTATAAGTTATGTGTTATGTGTACTGTCTGAACCGGTCTTTATCTCTGTTTATGCTGGGACACCTGGTGATGCTACCTGGTGATGACTTGGAGCCCAAACCTAATTATTAATGGTTAATGGTCCATTCTTTATTACATTGGTCTCATTTTTTACAAAATTTCAATGTATATTTGTGTATGCAGCAATTTGTGCAGGAGATATGAAGCTGTAAGTCTAAACTGGGACACTTTCCATGAAGTGAGGTCAGGTTTGCTTCGAGATTACATTCAAGTTTTATAAAAAAAAAAAAAAGATGAACGTGTTAATTACATTTTCTTTATTAACATTATGTGTAAGAAATTTTAAATGGAACATTTCCATCCTTTTTGTCTTTATTTGAATGTGTTGGGGTTCAGTGGGTTGTCACACTGTGTGGGTCTGCATTCATATTGTGTGTGTATGGTCATTTCTAAAGATATGTTTGGGTGGGTGTGTGGGGTGGTTGTTTTAGGGGAGGGTATGTAGGTCACATGGTGATTTGGGTCAAAAGCATCCAGAGATTAACCTCTACCCCCTGCCTCCTCTGCTGTCTTCCCAGCCTCTAACAAGAATATACTATCACAGTGTGTGTGTGTGTGTGTGTGTGTTAGTGTGATAAATCTCTCTGACTTCTGTAAAGTAGTGGCTGAAGGTTATTATAGGAAACCAAAGGTAAAAGGAACATAAAAAGTCAAAGAGCTAAAGACAAAAAGAAATGAGAGAAATAAGATGGAGGAAAACAGAGTGAGAGACTTTTTTTTGCCTCTATAGCTACTGCATTGTAAATACATGCTAAAAATAGATAGGAACAGGCAGAGCTCCTCTGACCAGCAGAGAGTGGAGACAAAAGAAAGAAGAGGCTCCTTGCTGTTAAACTGAGAATAACACATGACAGAAACTGGCAGATGATGTATGAGATTTTACAACCAGCTGATCTGTTTGGCACGTCAATAAGCTTTGAAGCCACTGGGACCAGTCCAGCTCATATCGTACCAGCACAGCCATGTCTACATGGACAAGCATCCAGTCAATCAGATCTGATCAATATACGCCTGAAGTGGGCTGGATGGAATTCATGTTTTCATGTGAGTCAGGACACACTAAGGTCAACTGTTACATATCTGTCTCTGACTGAGCCCTATCACAGCTCCTCAATCCAGATGTTTTTGTCCCAGAGGGGAGTGACCTGGACTCTGATTGGCCAGACCTGACACCCCTCTACCAGAGTCCACCATGGTGAAAGTGATGGGTAGGCTTATTGGTGTCATGGTTGGATCAGTGAACAGGCCTGTATGTTAATATTTCCAGGGGAAAAGTCAACCAGAGGACTACAAAGAGATGCAAAACAACCGCAAAGAGATGCAAAATGACTACAAAGCAACAAACCCATAGAGACACAAAATGATTCAGAAGGGATGCAAAATTAGCAAAAAGAGACAAAGCGATCACAAGAGCATGTGAAGTCACTGCAAATAGATAAAATGATGATTCGTGAAATGATTACGAAAAAAACAACCCCAGTTAGATTTAAAACATCTACAAAGAGACACTAAACAACAACAAAGACAACTAAATAAGAGCTGCAAACAACCAGGCAAAGACCCAAATGCTCACAGACATGATTATTGATTGATTTGTGATTGAATATTAAGTGTTGTTTGGCATTCATGTGTTCCACTGAATGAACACCGTAGCTATTGCAATGTACAATTTTTAATTTCCCAGACAAATGGCTCTAACTTTAAATTGTATCACATATTTTAATCATCCTACAAATGTCCTCCCTTTCTTTAAAAACGTCGCCCCGGTCTGCGAGCATCATTTATCCTTAAATCAAGGTCAAGTTAGTCTCGAGCAGGATGGATAGAGGAGGCGGTGGAAGTGCACAGAAGAAATGTAAGTTTTTATGTAACATTCGTGGGTTCCATATGGGCCAAGTTTGAAGTTTGTGTGGTGGTGGTGGTGGTGGTGGTAGGGTGGGGGGTATGGAGGAGGACAGTATGAAATCATCCATCCAGATTGTTCCACTTTGTAAAGTACACTTCAAATAAACTGCAGATGACACTCAGTTCATAAACTCCCTTTAAAAAGTCTACATTAAGAAAACATTTTCATGAATTACTATTATTTATGTATTCTTATTTCATGTTACGGCTTCACAGAGGCCTGTAGGACCCCTCTGTGCTGGGCTCGGGGAGTGAGGTGAATGTGGCTGACAGACAGTCGCATCTCTTACCTCACTCATGCGCCGGTGGAGGCTGTTGCTTTTACCAAGTCTGACCGGTGCAGTTCAACCGGAGGGAGGGCACAGGAGACAGCAGGACCGACACACGGATGGTGCTTTATTCCCCAGCTACGAACCAAATAAACTGCAGTTTTAATGTCCGTAGACTTTGTTTGTCTCTGGGAGGCGGAGCGCAGTCTCCGTATCCACTGAAACAGATCAAGGATAAAATCCGCAGTCTCCGGAGTAAAACAGACGATGACGACCAGTCTGAGTCTCTCTGCAGTGCTGGAGGAGACTCTTCCTATTCGGTGGTCCTCCGGCTCGTTGATGCTTGCTTGAAAGCAGCAACACAATGAGGGAGGCAATGTGAGGAAGTGGACAAGTTAACAAGCTGGTCCGGTGCGCCCTCGTCCACTGCCCGCTTCTCTGCTGGGATCCTGCTATATGAGCGTCCGTGCGTGTGCGCATGCATGTGTATGTGTGCGAGAGAGAGAGAGAGAGAGGGAGAGAGAGAGAGAGAAAGAGAGAGAGAGAGAAAGAGAGAGACTTCCCTGAGGATGCGTTTAGAGTGCAGGGCAAGGAGGCGTATAAGCTGGTTCCACAATAGTGGAGGAAGGAAAGAGTGTGTGTGTGTGTGTGTGTGTGTGTGTGTGTGTGTGTGTGTGTGTGTGTGTGTGTGTGTGTGTGTGTGTGTGTGTGTGTTGGACCCTCTTTGCCCCCATTGCCAGACTCTGGATTTCTGTCCTAATATGGCCACTTACAGTACAACTCCATCTGCAAAAGACAGATTTGGGTTTCCACTGAGGGAAAAATACATATTTAGGTTTGTTCTCACATACGAGAAATGCTGCATTTGAATCCAGAGACCACAGAAGAAGAGCTAGGTCTTCTTTGACTACATGTCATGTGTGCAGTTTCAGTGGTTGTATTTGTGTGGCACAGTAACCACTTTGTTTGACTGTGGACACCTGATTTCCATAAAGCCTTAGATGATATTCGTAAACAGTTGAAAGAGCACATGATGTGATGTCTGTGATACCTATGATAAATTGCATGTATATAGTGAATCTAGCACAACCTGTTTGAGTCATTTCCAGCACTCAGTTTGAGTACAGATTTTAGGGCCAAAAACATCCCCAGGGGGCACGGCTGCTTTCAGAACTGGACGTTTTCAGGTGGCTTCATTCCAGCAAGTTAGAAGCAGGAAAGTCACTCTTGGCACGTGGTCTTGGAGTTTTCAGAGGTGATCATACATTTTGTATTTAATTCAGTTTAATTTAATGCAGTGTAAAATGTAGGCATGTCTATTATTGGTGTAGCTGTATAATATATAATATACTACTATATAATATTGTATTTGTTGAATGTAACATTAGTTGTTTCTTTTTATATTTGTTGAAAGCACTATTAACTTTACATTTTATCAACATTTGCAGGAATGGACATACTGCCCAAATGGGCATTTTCCCCATAAGACACTCCTATAAGACGTTTCTAATATATCTTGCCTGACGCATGTGTCTGGAGTAACGTGTATCTGAAAGTACTTCTAAAAGAAGTCGAAGCATCAATATACTGTATGTGTAGACCAGTGAATAATCAGCAACTGGACTTTGACTTGACTCGACTCATCATCTAGAAAACCTCACCTGGCTTATTAAAGAATCATCACTGACAATCAGTGAATAAAGTTGAAGTGTGAGTGTATGCAGCGTGAAGTTGTAGTAAAATTTACTTCAAATGATCGCACAACTTCATCCTTTCAAAGTAGTTGAAACGTCGTTACAAGTATAGGCAGTGAAGTGTACATCTTGAAAGATAGTAAAAAAGGAAGTATGTAAGTAGTAGTAGTAGTAGTAGTAGTAGTAGTAGTAGTAGTAGTAGTGACATGGACGGATAAGCAGAAGAAATTCAAGCATGAGACCATAGGAACAAGTTAACACTTACTTTGATGAGTGAAATACTGGTATAAGACGTACAGATTACTGTAAACACTATACAATGCATGACACAATAAAAACATACGTAACAATCTAATGGATCACTTAAAAGGGAGACTTTTCCAGCTGCATGTATCTTGTCTTCAGATTTAGCATTCAGAGCTGAGCAGCAGTCCCTACACTGGGAGCCGCTCCTGGCTATCAGCAAACTGTTCTCTAGATGGGACTCCCGTCCAGACAGCTCTCGTCTAGTGCAATGATAACATCGCACTTAATGACTTTCAGCCCAGCGTTGCTCCTAAACCGTCCATCTCGAAATCAGGTCTGTGGTGATTCAGCAGATTTGAGTAAGTGGGTTCCACCTGTCAGCAGAGGACTTGTAATATGAGACGAGACTCAGGACTCAGATTGTCTGAAAAATCTGTAGCCATGTTTACTAAGTAGGTATAAGGGCAGTGTTGAGCCACCGCTATAAGAAACTGTTTCCCAAAAATAGAAATAAAAATAAATAAGTATGCCTTTAGATCTGCAATGTTTGAAAAACACTATTAAACTGGTGACCTAGTTTACTCTTATGGCTCTGTTTTTGACTGTGTTTGACAGGAAAGAGCCTTGTAACCGCCCCATCACCATCACCGCAGCTCCACCATGCTCTAATTCACACTAGACCACGTAGGATGTCGTCCCGAGACACTGATCTTGCTTCACACCATCAAATTCTTGTCCCAGTAAGGAATTCAGATGTCCCTCCTCATGTGTCAGGAGCTTTACCGCCAACAGACTGCACTTCAGTCTGAATTAATTATTTAGAATTATTATAACGCTACATTGAATGCGTGGCTTATCATTTCCAATCTAAAAAGACTAAACAGACATGTTATTTGTTTTTCCAGTATGGTTTAAGTTTTCATGTCTGTGGTGGATGCACAGTAAATCTTTCAGGAGGAGATGCAGAAACATAAATGGGAGCAATTAAATACATTTCAATGGAAAAAATTACATAGCTGTATTACTTTTGTTATTCACACTTTAAGAGATGTTCCACATTACAGGCTCTATCAGGAGCTTTGACCGTCCCAGAGAGTGGACATACCAGGATGCCACCTCAATAGAATTAGTCCTTTTCACCTCTCAGGGTCATGATCTGCCACTCTTTAAACCCCTCCTGGGGAAAAAAATCCATTCATATTTGATAGCATATGACTTCCTGTACCTGCCGCAGCTGTGCCACTACGGCCGGAGTGCACGCTGGGAGCGGAGGCGGTCAACCACTTACAAAGAAGGTGTGAAATGTCCGGGAAATTGGATGTCTCACTGCCCTAGAAAAACCTTGAAGTATGTTTTTTTTTTTTTCTTCTTCGACATCTTATTGATTCCAAGGAGCAGAAGGTGAAAGGTCAGCTAAAGAGCTGCTCAGACTCTGGTGGGAAGTAACAGAGTACAATTACTTTCCTGTACTTAAGTAGAGTTTTTAAGTATCTGTACATGTATTTATTTTTCTGTCTTTTACTATCACTCCCTGCATTACAATACAAATATGAGTACTTCTTACTACAGACTCATTACTTTAGTTCAGCTTTCTTTCAGGCCAAAAAGTGCCAACAAGGCATAAATCTCTATACCAGCAGGATGCAGTAATCTGTATTCATCATTCATAAAGGCAAAGCAGAACAAGACCTTGGACTCTGGAGATATACAAACTGTAAACAAGGCAGCACTTGGCATCGTTAACGTTTTTCACCCCACTCTCGCTCACCACAGGCGCTTTATGGCTACTTCTAATCGAGAAGTTGTAAACAACCCTGGAGTCCTTTTCGCTTCGTGTGCAGTGATTAGCTAAACTAGACAGCCAATCAGAGTGGCGTCTCTCACTGACGGGTCCGGCACCCGTGCTGAATTGGCTGAAAAGGCACCAACAGGGCTCCAACTATCTGACGGATTTGATGAAACTGGATCATTAAGTGCTTTGTATTGAAGGGGAAGGATTGTAAATTCTTTTCTCACATATTTTATGTGGAGCCAATGGAGAGAAGCTAACGTTGGAGAAACATGATTTATTTTGCTAGTTTTTGTAAGAACTCTGAATGAACTCATTTTGGATTAATTGGAGGTTTTTTAACAGGTTATTGGGGAATTCTATAAGTAAAGAACTAGAGAGACAAACTAGTTTTTCAGCATCACTTTGAGACTGGATGCTCCTTATTTTAGCACTATTCCTCAGGTGGTAGGCCGTTTTAGAGATTAATTTTTTTGTGAGTTAAAAGAGATGTTCTGGTCGAAAATAACTCTAGGGTTTCTCACAATAGCCACTTGAGGCCAGTGCTATGTCATGACAAATGAGGGCTTTGGGAAAATACTATAAAATGTTCAGTTTCAAGGCTGCATCATGTCAGAACAAGATGGTGTGATTCAAAGAGTGAGTGGGTCTATTTACATTTTCACTAATTGAGGTAATCCAGTGACTTAAATGCAGTGCTGAGGCAGTTATTGTCAACGCCTACACAGATGTTAAAGTCACCCACTATAATTACTTGATCTGTACTAAGAACTAAATCAGATAGAAAGTCTGAAAAGGGTTAGGGTCAGACTGACTGCCACCAGGTTTCAGTGAGACACCCTACATCTATCTTTCATTAACTAAGTTATTTACTAATAGGAATTTAGATGAGAGAAGTTTAAAATGTAATAGTCCACATTTGACTGTTTTATTTTTACAATGCATTGTGCACATGCTGGAGATATTGCTGTGGCTGCGCACAGAGAGAGAGAGAGAGATGTTTGGCTGCCTACGCAGCCGAGGTCACATACAGATAGCGTTTGAAGTGGGATTTGATATTTGTTGAGATATATCACTCTGACCCACAGATGTCAGCTTGATTTAAGATTAGGAGCAAGGTCAGAAGAACACATGTTAGAACATCGAAACACTAAAGAAAGTGTAGCAATGACAACTCTTTACTGCAAATACATCTTATAAAGTTTTTCTTTACTGCCCTGTTTTCACTGAGCTACAGATTTAAGTCTCAATGACTCTCGGGCTTCAAAATCTTTTTCAGCCGCCATTTTGCCTTGACATTCCAGTAAGAGTTAAACATTATAATACCATGAATGGTGGCTCTGTTTCCGTTTAAGCCACCCTACAGTCTCTGTACATACAGAAGGCTCTAGAAACACCTTCTGGCTTTAGGCTTTTGACGAGCTGCGTCTAATCCAGGAAGCCTCCACGTTTTACCCGGTTCTGTTAATCTGATGTCATTTATAGTGTGACACATTTGATGAAATGATGTCAGTAAAGAGGGTCTGGATTAGATTAGATTATGGCTCTTTGTGTAAAAGCACTTGCTGCTGTGAGGTTGCATACTCTGTCTTTCTGTGTGTGTGTGGGTTCAGTATATTGAGATTAGATGTCCTTCAGCAGATTACTAATACTCCATTAGAGAGAAAGTCTGCTGGTTTAAGACCAGTTTACCAAACACACTGATAAGTAAAACATAAGCAGTGTAAAATATCATGGAGGTTGTCTGAGCAGAAACATCAAAAATAAATTCATGCTTTATGTCTTTATCCCTCTCCTACAGCTTGGTCATGAACTAATAAGTATTAGATCAAATGAACTACGTAGGAATGTGTGGGTGAGATGGGAGAATAAATATTTTCTTTTTATTTTTCAAATTATTCCTAAAATAACTTGCATGAGTGTTGTGCTTTGAGCTATTTGTTTTTGCTGCCTTACTATTTTCATTGTGTTCTACATGATTGTAAATAGGAAATGTTTCACAGGGTGGAGGTAGAGTGGCTCGTCCATTCAGCAGTGGTTTGGCCTTGACCAATGAATTTCCTGAAACATGATGCTATTACCAATTATTATTGGTAGCCTGCCTGCCTCAAATGTTTGGACACACCTTTTCCTGTTCCCTGATTGTTCAATATTTTGTACATTATTATATTATCGAAGCCGTCCAGACTTGGAATTGGAATTATGTAGTGAACAAAAAGTGTTAAACAATGCAGAACTTGTTTTATATTGTTGATTCGCCACCTGGAATGGTTTTCCAACAATCCTAAAGGAGTTCCCAGCATGTTGAGTACTTGTTGGCTGCTTCTCCACTCTCTGGTCCAACTCATCCCAAACCAACTCAACTGAATTCATATCAGGTGATTGTGGAGGACAGGTCACCTGAGGCAGCTCTCCATCACTATTCTTCTAGGACAAATACCCCTTCCATTATCTAAAGGTGTGTTTGGGGTTATTGTCCTGTTGGAAAACAAATGACAGTCCCACTAAGGGAAATCCAGATGGGATGTCATGTCGCTGCAAAATGCTGTGGTAGCCATGTTGGTTATATTTGTCCTCAGTTTTGATTAAGTCACCAACACTGGTGACTCCTATCAAATGCAATCAAGCTGAGGTTTTACTTTCTCTATGGATGTGCTGTCATTATTTTTTCCTTTTGGAAAACATAACTTCCCCTTTTTTGTTTTCCCTGGAGATTAGATGAATAATTATTTTATAAGTCTGAAGCAGATTCAGTTGAAAAAGTGGAGAGCTGTGATGAAAGTTCACTGCTATTCATCTATGTTTAGTCACAGCTAAATCGTTTTCTTTCACAAGCACTACTGTCGGCTGTTTACCTTTGTAAGGGTTGTTTCTAAGATATAATTGCCAGCGTTTGTCTGTGAAGAGTTAACCACCTCTGGTTGCGTGCAGAGAGGTGGAGCATATTTAAAACTGGAAAACATGCATGCCGTGGTGATGGTGATGTGAGCAGCAGCAGCACTTAGAGACAAGGTCTTACTCAGCACTGATCATTAATTCATGATGTGCATTTCAGATGGAAGCTTGGATCAGAAAACTCAGCGTTACATTAGTGAGGAAAATGACAAAGTGAACCATAAAGACAGATGCTGCAGCCATACAGATGTGAACAAATGGACGGGATAAAGGCTGGAAATGAGAGAAACAATAAAGGGTTTCATTTGAGCGGTGGATGAGTAATACACAGGATTGCCTGAGACTCCTGTTCTGTTTCTAAAAACATCCACTCTTCTCTATCATGTGCCGTAAAGGGAATATTCAATTCCTGCTTTGATCTCTTCCTCATCTTCCCTCTCTGCACTCAAACTTTGAACTCCCCTGACCCAACAGCCCAAACAGAATGTAAAATGTTTCAGCACATCAATATTAACAAATCCCCCAACACAAACTTAGGTATAAGATCATTTGTCCCTATCCTCAGAGCGGGGATAATGGGCCTTTGTCATTGTAACAAAAATAGGAGCGTACCTGCACACACTGTCCCTACGGAAACATTAAAAAACCCTCGTTTAAGGCTGTGGAATGATCATGATTTACTTAGGTTTAGGTTTAGGCAGAAGGAAGGACCAAACATCCCTCTCCTGGCTCCGTACCCCCACCTTCTCTCTACCTTCTGTAGACTTTGTGACTCTTCATACAGCATCGACCGGTGGAGAAAGTCAGGTGATTAAAACATAACTACGAATCAGAATAACCTGCTTGCACAGACAAATTATGAGGTGGTTGTGTTTTTGCAGGAGAATAGTCCCCAGCAAAATCACAAAAAATGTCATATTTATAAGGGGAAAGTTGAATAGTGGGATATAATATCTGATTGCCTGTCTTTCTGTCACAGATTTTATTGTTAACATGTTTCTAACACAATATAAACATGGAACCTTAAAAACAGACAAATAGCACACGAGCAGATGAAATCCCACTCTCTCTCTCTCTCTTTTTCTCTCACCCCATCCTCAGTCCCCTTCTCCCCCCTGCTGTTTCCTTCATCCTGCTCCACTCACCAGCATCACCCTCCTCCATTGTGTGTCTCTCTGTAATCCAGTGTGTCTCTTTGTGCCTGTACAGCATGCACTTTGGCCCCTAATGGACCCAGGCAGTGGGGAGAACTGCCACCCTGTTGTCTCTATCCAGGTCAAGTGTGTACGTGTGTGTGTGTGTGTGTGTGTGTGTGTGTGTGTGTGTGTGTGTGTCTGGTGCCTTGTGGACTGTGTGCATTGTGTGCATAAAAATAGATTTTCCATTAAACCCCTGAAAACCTGGTGTCACGTGAAGTTTTTCCTTGACATTAAATATGCTCAGAGGCGTCATTCTCAGCATCATGTTTTAGAACAATGACCTGACAGCAGGAGAAAGTTGACTCTTGAACAGTGTCAGTATTTACACATTGATTTATTGTTGGTTTATGACAGGTTTAGGAGCTAAATGCTACTAAAAAAATGAGCGAACCAGGGAAGTGAATTGCCTCTTTGTGCATGTGTAGAACAAACCAGGTTGACTGAACAGATCAGGTAGTAACAGTGCCCTGGAAAGTAGTGTCCACTGCCTGTACTGTATGTTACTTTCTGCAAACAGTCTCTCAATGCAACAAGAATAGATTTGCTAAGTTTCTTAGTTCACACAAACTGAGGTTGTGGCCAACTGAGGATACATAAGAACATTTTACAGTCATCTTCATTCACTAGTCCACTTGTTCGTGTGTGGTTGTGTGTGAAACAGACACAACATATGCAGTCGGCTGTTTCTTACTGCTGTAAATAAAGGCAGTGTTAAGTGGACTGAAGTGAACCGTTACTTTAAATCAGTTAAACGTTCAATGTCACATTCAAAGTGTGCTTGTTTATGAGAGGGAGGAAGACTGTGTCAGCTGTGACAGGCATGGTTCCCCGCACAGAAGGAGTCAAGTGTTTTGTGAATGAAGACTGAACCAACGTGACACAATGAAACACTTGGTAATTGCACATTCACACACACACACACACACACACACACACACACACACTGGTAAGAAGGATATTTTGTACACTCTGCTGTCAGCTGTTTGAGACATCTTATCAGCGTCTGAGGAGAGGCAGCGTTTTTGAAAAGGAAACTGAATCGCTCTGTGTCAGCCGACCTAAGAGCCTGCTCTGCTGTTGTGATCGCCATTAAACAGTGTCGCAACCCATCCAAAACATGTGCATCACAGACACAGGGAGGGGGATTGCCTACGAGTGTGTGTGTGATGGCGTTGAAGCCGACATGGTGAATGTGCGTGTGTGCTGATGTGAGTGCTGGAGGGGAGTCTTTTCAGCCCTGCCCCACACACAGAAGATAAAACTACTAATGGCCTGGGCATCCTCTAATGGAATGCTCAGTTGTGCATGTGTGTGTGAGTGTGTGTGCGCGCACGTCAACAAAGCTGCATTTAAACCATCTCTTATTCATGGTTGCATTACGGCGTTCAGGCCTGCTCTTTCTGCCTGTCTATTTACAGCTCCTTCTCTCTGTCCCACCTATTCACATGCACCTACTGTTAGCAGGCTGCGAGGCTGCGCGGATCGACCCATATGTGGTGATAAAAGACCCACTCTCCACAGCAGCGCCTCGCTCCCCTGCACCTCATCCCACACAAAGTTAACAGAGGTTAATTTTTCTGTTTATATCCTTGCATTTTCAAACTTCAGTGCTGTCCTGAGCCATGGTCATGACACAGTTCATATGACATGGAATGAGTTACACCATAGAAAACAAGTGTTCATGTAAAATGTATTATTTTAGTTAGTTACTTATGTGCTGTACTAATTTTGAGTTACTTGTACTGTAAACAGAAAAACCTGAGCCCTTATGTGCATCAAAACTATACTTGTTTCTTCATTCCTAACTCATCGATCATCTCATGAACACTCAACTTTATCCAGTGGGCTGTGGAAGGGCCCCATTGGTGCCACATCAACGGGCAGATCACACCACTGATAGTTAAGTTCATATGGTTTATTATGGGTGTATGTGGCCTTTAAATCTGATTCATCTTCATTTGCTTGTCATGGTTGGACGAGTTCAGGTGTTACTAAATGTCAAAATGTGTTCTGTGAAAATCCCTGGGCTAATATCTATTAGTTGTTATATTTATTACATTTATTGTTAGATTTTTTAAGGAAATACCAAGCAACTGACTGTTTGTATCCCTTTGCTCTGGCATGCTGCACAGACGGGTTTGAGACACAGACTTACATAGAGTGTAAGAGCTGGATAAGCAACACCCCCTTCTGGTGAAAAAACAAGATCATAAATGTAAAAGAAATTTATAATGTGCACCCTTTATATACTTTCACCAGATACAACAGCATCCTTAAGCCAATGATTATATTTTGGATACTTCTTAACAATTTGCTCTATTCAACAGCTCCTCTCAAATACAAGCTCATCCATATGTTTCAGTTTTAATGGGCATCTTTAAAGGACATAGACTACGTGACAACGTGAACATACAGTCAGATCAGTATTGAGTGGGTCTGAACTCACCTATTCAGCCTCCTACTTGTTTGTAAAAGAGAGTTTTAAATATTTAAACAGAATTATTATAGTTCCTATAGTGACGTTTTGATGTATCTTGTGCTGTTATTGATGAGGTGTCTACCTACTGTGCACAGTGTCACTACAGTGTCATTTACATTTAGTATATAGTCTTTATGTAGGATTTTATTAGGTCTGCATGTTATGTCATTACTGCCCATGCCTGTATCATAATCACAGTGTGCTAACTGCATCCTTATTCGTTTTCCTTCCTGGTTTGGTGTTATGATCTGTCGTCTGTACATACTTCATATTCTATGCTGTTCTGTCACTTTCCCTCTTCATCGCACCATCGTCCACGTGTGTTTACCGTAAAACGTGACGGTGCCGTCGGACGATGGCTCGGTCTAGACAAGAACCAATAACTACGCGGAACCGGAGAGAAGATGGATATATTTGGGAATTGTGCGCTCTGCAGTTGGTTCGCGAAATTACGGACAGCAGCGCGTCCAATGGCAGCTCCGCGAATGCAGTTGTGGGTAGCGTAGTTTGACACCGGACGACGGTGTTCACGTCGGTGGAGAATAGGACTACAGGTCCCAGAACACCCTGCGGCAGTTGAGTTGCGTGAGTGAGGCAGAAGCAGAGATAGGGGAAGATTTCGGATTGTCGTCTGCAGACTTGGGGCTGCGCTTTCTCCAAAATAATGGTAAGTCAACAGAACTAAATCGGGCGATGGTTTTTTAATTTACTGTATTGCTGATTACAAAAATAGCCTAGACCTACTGCTAGTGGTTAGCAGGACTTGCCAAACACCGTCAGCGGCAGTGATTGCTGATAGAAAATGTAACGTTAACATTAGCTAACTTAAGCTAACAAACAAGCAGCTTTAACTTGCTAACATGTCTATCGCAGTTTTTATTTGTCGTTAACAACACGACGGCTGATAAAAAGATTTACTGTAGGCTGTGGTTGGCAGTAGCAAAAATGCCTAACTGTTATACTGCATCTGTTTAATCCGAGTTAGCTAGCTAGCTGTCAACTTTAGTCCATTGTGCGTGTGTTCCGCCCCCTTGTCTGTGTCGAGGCTCCCTTTACGGGAACCTCCTGGCCTGTGAAAACACTGTGACGCGGGCTGGACCGGACTAGAGGTGCTGGAAAGCTTCAGTGGGAGATTCTGCAGCCGGTTAACACATGAGCTGACAGTTCGCATACCTTTCTGTTTACATCAGTATCTAGTTGTCCGGGTCACTGGTTTTTGGCTCTTACTTCCCTTTGTTTGTGTGTTGCGTCGTCCCTCTCAGCTCCCCCTGTGTGTTTGAAGGTTTACGGGACACATTGAACATTGAACATCAAATTAAAGTGTTGACAACACTCAGGATCGGAGTCGCCTCCAGTTAGAGATGCGTTTCTCCTTCATTGAGTGTTTTTTGTACGTCTCTGAGGGACCAAGTTCAGTGAGTTGCTGTAAAGTGTATGTACTTTATATCAGGTGCATCTGTAAAATGTGTCGTAGAAGTTAAAATGAAACCAACTTAAACTTTTTTGCTCCCATTAACCTTGGCTATCTGCTGATACACAATACCAATCTGATACATCTGAGCTAATATGAAGCCAGGAATTTTAGGTAGGAGTTTAGCCTTGTCACCAAAAATGAACAATTTGATATGAATTTTTCACGTTATGACAGATATCCAATCGCATAAATAAGCTTAAAACAGATATCTAAGCATTATTAAGTATTCAATGAATACATTCTTAGTAAATATGTTATCACTATGTAAGGATGAGTTTTTAACGGGTAAATAATGTACGACTGCCTGAACTGTGAACTTCCTGTTTTCAGCTGTTGCTGAGTGTATTTCTGCTCTGCGTCTCATTTTATTTAATGCTTCTGGAAATTCTCTGCTTGAACTGTTCAGCTACATTAACTCCACCGTACAAGCGCCACCATGCCCTTGTTTTTTCTCTGCATCGACTGATACCTCTAGTTAGCTTTCAGCTGGACTGTAGCCGCTGGCAGTTGCCAATAATTCTTGGACCAAGTGTGGGCGTGTGTTTTTTTCCTGTGTCTCTCTTAAAAGATGGAGCCAACTTATGGTTAAAATTGTGTATTTATCCATTTTCCAGTCCATTCCCTGTAGTGCAGCTTGGACGAAATTCATCAGGCTTATTATACTTTTTTGCACACTAAGTGTCACATCATCTTTCTCCTCTCTAATTTCCTCAATTCCTCTTCATTCCTCTTTGTGCCTTTTCCTCTTCCTAGGCCTAGCACTCCAGCTACATGCTGTTATTTCATTGTGCATGTATGTGCAGTTCGGGTTATGAGCAGTGGTAGGACATCTTGCTACAGCTGATACTTCGGTGGATGCCACAGGAGCCATCCACAGCAACCCAACCACCCCCCCAGCAAACTCCAGCAGTTGGGTGAGAAACACTAGTGTGACATGGAGAGCGATTTAATGAAGTACCTGCATTATACTTGTGTTCTTTGATGCACTTTTCTCATCTTCCTTCATTTTAGAGCAGGATGGAGGCTTCGTTTGGCCCTGCCTTCTCAGCTGTGGCTGCTGGAGCTAAAGGTGACACACCTAATCTTGTCTTCCTCTTCAAGAGAGTTTCTCTTTCTTCTTAATAATTAGTAAAGTATCATTTTTTAATGAATTTGGCACTTTAATGTTTTCAGCAGAAGGATCCAGCACCTACAAGCAGCACAGAAGAACTCCCTCCACCTCCAGTACCCTAACTTACTCTACTCGCGATGATGATGATGGGATGGTAAAATTGCATAATGTTCCCACATATTTAGATGTACTATGTTACCACTATGAACTTCTAGTGGTAACGCTTGGTTTCTGCCTTGTTCCCTCAGCCTCCAATTGGTACCCCGCGGAGGTCAGATTCAGCCATCTCAGTCCGATCTCTCCACTCTGAGTCCAACATGTCTCTGCGCTCCACCTTCTCTCTCCACGAAGAGGAGGAGGACACGGTACCAAGCACATAAATATACTATAGACATGAATTTAAGAACTGAAGTCACGTCAGTGTTACCTACGAGTGTGTTTGCTTATGTGTAGGAGCCCCAGGTGTTTGCTGAACAGCCATCAGTAAAACTCTGCTGCCAGCTGTGCTGTAATGTCTTCAAGGACCCTGTCATCACTACATGTGGGGTAAGTCTACTACTGTCCTTTATACTCCTTCTTCCTGTTTTCAATTTTATGATGCTTTTTAATAAATAGTTTCTTGAGATTTCCACCACACGTGATCCACAAAAAAAGTCATGAAATGTAACCACACCTGTTTCTCTTCCTCCTTCCTCAGCACACCTTCTGCAGACGATGTGCCTTGACTTCAGGTGAGACATAAAGTGTGTTGTAAAGAGTAATACAGCTGCTTTTACGTCAACCAAAGTGGGCACCAATAACGTGAATAACGGCTACATTACATTTAGATGTGAGACCTCTAGGACTATAGTTTGTCATTTATATAACCTTATCGTCATATTTGTACTCCTCACAGATAAGTGCCCAGTGGATGCAGCCAAGCTAACAGTGGTGGTGAACAACATCGCCGTAGCTGAGCAGATCGGAGAGCTGTTCATCCACTGTAAATACGGATGCAGGGCTACAGCCAGTGGTGCAGGTGGTGCTGGAGCCTCAAACGCCACTGTGGCTGGGAAACCTGGAGCATACGAGGTGGACCCACTGGGCTGTCCATTTACCATCAAACTGTCCACACGCAAGTAAGAGCTAAAGATTTGACAACGGTTGGATGAATGAAATATTTCAGTATGAAGCAGCAAAAAACCCCATCCCAACACCCTGTATCTCTGCAGAGAACACGAAGCCAGTTGTGACTACAGACCAGTCCGGTGCCCCAACAACCCCTCTTGCCCCCCATTGCTCACCATGAACCTTGAGGCTCACCTCAAAGAATGTGAGCACATAAAATGTCCACACTCCAAATATGGGTGAGCGTTTATGAATCTTTTTATCTGTTTATTAAGTAGCTTTATTACTGAATATTCTCCTCTACCTTCCACTAATCTGCCTCTCCTCATTAACAGCTGTACGTTCATCGGTAACCAGGACACATATGAAACACACCTAGAGGTGTGTAAATTTGAAGGCCTGAAGGAGTTTCTGCAGCAGACCGATGACAGGTGAGCACCCCTAAAGCTATGATTGCAATAGAATATCAAGACTTCATCAGAGGCATGAGCAGTGTTCTAATATCAAAATGGAGGTAAACAGAATCCTTTGTTAAAAAGTTCTTCAGCACTAATTTATTATTGCCACTGATCTGCCTATATGTCCCCTAAGGTTTCATGAGATGCAGCTGACCCTAGCCCAGAAGGACCAAGATATTGCTTTCCTGCGTTCCATGTTGGGCAAACTATCAGAGAAGTTAGATCAGCTGGAAAAGAACCTGGAGCTCAAATTTGGTATGATTCACATAGAGACATGGGTGTTTGTCTGCTTATTCAGCCAAGCAAGCCAGAACTATAAATACATACAGTTATTTGCTTATTTACACACTGAGACTAGAACCAGCTCTACTGAGCGGGTTGCAGAGAAATTATGAGTCATGCTCGAGCATTACACAGGTGGATTGTTAAAGAACATGCTGTGATGCCTGCAACTAATTTCAATGGTTGTATATGATATGCTTTTCTTTTTTGTGTACGTTGTGTCTTTGGGTTTACATGAACCAAATGGTGCAAAGTCTTAATGGTGCATCACAAGAAGAGTTGGAGCGGAAATGCTGATGCATAAATACTGTCACATTATCAGGGCTGTCCTGATGAAGCACAGCATGTTCTTCCCTCTTCTTTCTCTAAACATTAACATGCCTGTTTGTATATATTTCAGATGTGTTGGATGAAAACCAGAGTAAACTGAGTGAAGACCTCATGGAGTTTCGTAGAGATGCCTCCATGCTTAACGTAAGTGTGTGTGCAGACAGAGCGACGGGGACAAATGTATGTGTGTTGGAGTTTGGAAGCCACAATACAAGGACTGGAGCCCTGAGGCTTGAGTGAAAATCACACACGTCTTTCACCAGGTCTTCTTGCTACATTAGTCTTCTTAAAAAGTGAATATTATTCATTTTCTGTGTTTCTGTAGGATGAGCTTTCCCACATCAACGCCAGGCTCAACATGGGAATTTTGGGCTGTAGGTATCTGCCTGTCTGTATCTGTGTGCCGTTACTCTTCACCTCTCTCCTGGAGGAAACATTGAAGTCCTGGATATCTGAGATGCAAATTCTACCTCTGACTGTTCCTTCCTCCTTTGTTCTCTCTTCACCTACTTCTCTCTTTCTCTCTGTTTTATTGTCCAGTTTCAGCTTCAAATACAGTTATCTGTTGTTTAGTTTTCAATAAATACATATCCATTTTTTCCATCTCTGTGCCTGTGTTTAGCATATGACCCCCAGCAGATCTTCAAGTGTAAGGGGACATTTGTTGGCCACCAGGGTCCCGTCTGGTGTCTGTGTGTGTACTCCACTGGAGACCTGCTGTTCTCTGGATCATCAGATAAAACCATTAAGGTGAAATCAATGCTCAAACACATGATATGAAAAAACAACATTCATGCCCACTGAATGCAGTACCCCTGTGTATTCTTTTAAGTTTTAAGTTAGTTATTTTTAGTCTGAACTGCACTCCTTGTGTAGGTATGCATGGTGATTTTTATGATTGAAGTTTTTGAGCTGGATGTTTATTCATGTTCTCCTTTTTTCAGGTATGGGACACCTGCACCACCTACAAGTGTCAGAAGACTCTCGAGGGTCACGATGGCATCGTGCTGGCTCTGTGTATCCAAGGGTAAAGAAGTGCACACATACACACTACAAACTGAGATCACAAAATTTGCGTCACTATCAACCTTTCACCACATCATGACTCGGCTGTATTTTATTTGTTCATTTATTCGTCTCCACAGAAACAGACTGTACAGTGGCTCAGCAGATTGCACCATCATCGTAAGTACCATCCTGTTCAGTTAGTGCTCTTTTTAAGAAAAACACTTTCACTTGGTGAAATGTTTTAAAAAGTTTTGTTCATGTCTTTTTGGTGTCTGGTCTCTGTGCTTCTTGCAAAGGTGTGGGACATCCAGACCCTGCAGAAAGTCAATACAATCCGTGCTCATGACAACCCTGTATGTACACTGGTCTCCTCCCACAACATGTTATTCAGCGGCTCCCTCAAGGCTATTAAGGTACAGATATATGTAGGAAATGATGTAATTACCCAGAATATGTTGTGTTGTTTCCTCATTTGCTTTCCTTAATCACATCAGTTCATTTTACACTTAAGTCAAGATTTATTTAAAGTGTATTTTTTACATGCGAGTGTCTCAACAAACTTTAAGAAAACAGCAGAACAGACAGAAAAGATCTAAGTCGAAATAATGATGAGGAGTTAACAACAGGCCAAATATGAAATGCTGCATTGAGAACAAGGAGTTCTGTAAAAAGTACTAATTAAAAATACTATGAAATAAATACTACTGTCAAATAAATACTCCGTCACCTTATTTGTTTTTTTAAGTGACCTAAAAAGTTTAGGTTTGACTGAGTATTATAACAATGTGGCTCAGTAAGAAGGGGGTGTGGGGGGGCAGTAATGAGTAATGGCTGCAGCTCTGTCTTGTGTTCTGGCTCTGCTCTGCGTGTGCTTTTTGTGTGTGGGTGTGTTGGCCATGTCAGTGCTCTTACACAGGGACTTTCCTTTCTTACCCAACTGCTTGTGTCTCCTCCTAAAGCCTCCTAGTGGAGCTTTGTTTCAGCTCAGTGACATCATGCACTTTATTGCCTCAGCTCAGCGTTCACTGCGTGTGTGTTCACTGCCATGAATGTATCATAGCTGAAAGGTAGCCTCTGAGTTTAGCTTGCTGTGGTATGATCGTGGGGATTACTTACTGTGCTGTGGTTTTTAGAAGGGCAGGGGCATTGGTGGGATTTCCTTTACGGAGCAGTTTCACAGAAAACCTCTTATAATAGACACATTTGCTCATGGAGGTCATGTCAACGCTTACAGCTAATATTTCTTACAAGAAGTGTGTCTGTTGTGGACTCTTGTATAATTTGAACTCAATAAAGTTTTGGTTTCAGTGAACCATGTTTGTTTGTGTGTGTGTGTGTGTGTGTGTGTGTGTGTGTGTGTGTGTGTGTGTGTGTGTGTGTGTGTGTGTGTGTGTGTGTGTGTGTGTAGGTGTGGGATATCGTGGGTACAGAGTTGAAGCTGAAGAAGGAACTGACCGGCCTGAACCACTGGGTGAGAGCACTGGTGGCCTCCCAGAACCACCTGTACAGCGGCTCATATCAGACCATCAAGGTAGGAGGGGAGCTGCACTCTTAATATTGTATGTTGTAATGGATGTTTTGTTCAGCAATCATAACTAGTCCCATCAGGCCTGTCTAGTTTGGATTTCACCATAATGTGGCAACATGCAACTAACCAGCCTACGGAATGAATCCAGTGTTACCAAAAGCCTGAGTCATCATTTGGGTTGGGTTTTCTGGTTACGTTAGATTAACTCTGAAACCTCTTGAACTGCAACATCCAACGTTGGCAGCCAAGGTATTTGGTTTTGGGATAGTTAGCTATTATTTTGTAATACTAAGCCTAACTAGCTTTACATTACAATACAGGAACAGTGCTGTTTGGTCATTTCTGTGTCTTCTCTGCACATCATAAACATAATGCTGACTTTATGCCAGGGCTACGAAACAAAAAGTCAGCATCAGCTTCTAAAATGTGCCAGTGAAGGTTGTCATTTTAATTAGAAACACATCAGCTGTTAGCAGTAGACGTTTTTCTACCCAGAAACAATCAGGTTTTATTTTTGTTGTGAGTTGCAGCATTTTGAAGGTGTTGTGTTTGGCAGGTGCAACACATTTTTCTGCCAGTGACGAATCTGAGTGGGATTTGAAAGATGGCCTGTGTTTAATTTTATTGGAGTTGGAGCATAAAAATAAAAAGCTGGAGGAAAGTGGATGAATTTTATCCTGGTTGCCTGGGTGACCAACAATACTGCCCAACATTCCTCTAGAGGAAAATCAGGGATAATCAGCAGAGTCAGACTTCTTGGAAAAATCGTCTGGGATAAATAAGTACAGTACATCTTTGAATACATGCTTTGCTGATCAGATGTGTTGCTACGTGGACGCCGATAGCTGATACGTGCTTCAGTGTGCTGCTGTTATTGTCACTCCTGTAGACGCACTAGGTTTTAATTAGTACAGAAACCTGGTGGTAGACTGTGAAGTGCTTATGAAATAATGAATAAAGAAATAAGGAACAACTTCACTGAGGTAATGAATACCAGTGAAGATGAAGAGGATAAAGGGACTGACTGAGAAGAGAGCAGCGAGGGAGGAAGGGGTTGAGGAAGTGCAGGCACATATATCAGTCAAGTAACGCTGCCACAGAGCAAATACAAACATCCTAAGGGTTTGATGAGGGATTACGTTCTTTTAGTTAGTGGTTTTAGTGTTAGTGTGACAACTCACAGCAGACTAACACCAATGTGTGTTGCCATTGAGATGAAAATTGACAGCTGTGTATGTGCGTGCGTGTGTGTTTGTCTCTCCCTTCCCATGGTGTTGGTGCTCACCGTGCTTGTCTCTGACTCTCTCTGTCTCTTCGTCTCCTGACTGTCAGATCTGGGATATCCGCTCTCTGGAGTGTGTCCACGTCCTGCAGACCAGTGGAGGCAGTGTCTACTCCATCGCCGTCACCAACCACCACATCGTGTGCGGCACCTACGAGAACCTCATCCATGTAAAGCAGCAAGCGTACACACACACACACACACACGTTTTGTGATAGTGAATAAAGGCTGTGATACAGTATTTGCCAGAGAACCAGTAGTGTTGATGATGATGATGTTGTATCTCACCACTCTAGGTGTGGGACATTGAATCTAAAGAGCAGGTTCGGACCCTGACGGGTCACGTGGGAACAGTTTACGCTCTTGCTGTGATCTCCACCCCTGACCAGACCAAAGTGTTCAGCGCCTCTTACGACCGCTCCCTCAGGGTGAGAACAGGCTGTGTTCGTGTGTGTGTGTGTGTGTGTGTGTGTGTGCGTGTGTGGACTAACTTGTCAAGAAAGCAAATAAGCTCTGGTCCTTGAAGTGTTGAACTATTCCTTTAGCGTCTCAAACTGTATTTATGCTTGAAAGGGGAACTGACATGTTGTCGATGTGCAGGTGTGGAGCATGGACAACATGATCTGTACCCAGACGCTGCTGAGACACCAGGGCAGTGTGACCGCTCTGGCTGTCTCCAGAGGGCGTCTCTTCTCCGGAGCTGTGGACAGCACCGTTAAGGTAGGATAGATCTTCCTCCATCAGCTGCTCCACCTGCCGTTATCTCATCCACCTGTTCTTTACATGTGTTTGTTTTTTTTAACAGGACTAAGAACGAACCAGTACACTGAGTGAACATAAAATAATATTTCAGAATAAAAGCATCATGTTTGTTAAGTCTTTTTCTCTTTCTCTCTGTCTTAGGTGTGGACTTGCTAAAGAAAAGACTCCAGCTGACTCGTTAGCATCATTTCCCTCCACCACACCCACGTCTTTGATTGTGATTTAATGGTGACAGCGATGAGGTCTGCACCGGAACTGTTTTGCTAAATGTTGCTTTTAAAACTTCAGACAAACACTCCGACACCTTGGCCTGATTGTCAGGGTTGAGGCTCCACTCCGGCTCACACTCCTCAGTGACCCACTGCATTACAGGGCAAAATAAGACAAGCTGCCTTACAGTTACGCCACACAGCGCCAGAACAGAGACTGAATGGGTGCTGCACTCCTGTAATCAGAGCAGGAAGCAGACAGGATTGTGGTTATTAGAGTTTTTCCAAACTGTAG
Source organism: Anabas testudineus (assembly GCF_900324465.2). Lineage (NCBI taxonomy): Eukaryota > Metazoa > Chordata > Actinopteri > Anabantiformes > Anabantidae > Anabas > Anabas testudineus. The sequence continues at coordinate 4,045,315 of NC_046617.1, read as the reverse complement.
ATAGTCCTGCCTGCTTCCTGCAGACACACTTGTGCTGATGATGCCTAATGCATACTGTTCAAAGAAGTCGAAAGACTGGTTTCACAATCATGCAGTGATGCCAAACTCACTCCATGTGTCAATGCATTTTAAAAGCCACATCACTCCTGAGAGAAATCTAGGAATTCAAAACACAAACTAGTATTAAATAGGTTTTTTACCTGTGAACAAAACGAGTGATTGTGGTCAAAGGTAATTGAATACACTGTTCGATATTATCTTATTCATAAAATATCTGTATTGGTTTATGTGTCATAACTAACAAGGAACTACAGGAACACAAATGCCGAACTAGGTTTAAGGTAATTTAGAAGCAGTGTTACATTACAAGAGCACAAACGCATATTTTTACACCGAACTTTCCAGTTTGATGTTGGTCGGAATGATCAGAAAAGGATATGTATCAACACTGGTAATAGAGGAATTTCACTCCACATGGTCTCAATTTAACTTCAAATACACATTCAAATGCATTTTTGCACAGAACAAGGATTGAGGATCACTTCAGTGTGAGATACGATCTCTACATGTATGAACAGGAGGAATGATTACTGCGAGCAAATTCTCTTGTAGTGTTTCCACTTTGCGGATAAAATGTGAACCTGACCTTTAACCTTGTGATCATCAATATCAGTATCTGCCTCATAAATCAAGTAGCACTCCATCAGAAACAGGACACACGTTCACACCCAGACGCAATAACACGTTTTCTTTCTCCTTGTCGAGTGTGCTCGTCGGCCTGCTCATTTTTGTGAAACCAGCCTTTGTAAATATATATATAGAGAAAAAACACAGTTAAATAAGTGAAGACTTTGAAGAGGTTGACAGATCTATAGATTTACTGAGTTTTATATTAGTGCCATGATGGAGCGGTATACAGAGCCGCTCAACAGTCGTGTACAGTTGTGTGAAATGACAAATAGCGCTCATGAGAAAGGTTCACACTGGCCTCCATCACAGCAGAGAGACAGGTGGGGGGGGGGGGCACCATTTGTGTGCATGTATGTGTCTGTTATTGTGTATATGTGAATGTGTTTCAATGAGTGCCATATGTGCGTGTGAACAGTCAGGAAAGTCTGAAATGATGTGTCTTTTTCTGTGATGTGCCCCCCTCCCTCTCCTCCTCGCTCTGTGTTTGACTCCAGCCAGAGAAAACGAACATACTGTAGCCACACGTTAACACTTTCTGACTGGAAACAGTGTGAACAACCACAACACTCCCACATGTGAATGCAGAGAATGTGGCACTGGTCTAAAGTGAAGGCCTGCTCTCGTAAATCATGTTTGAGGACCCACATTGGGTTAAAATCTGAAAATGACTAGAAACGCCTCATGACAGAGTTCATGAAATCACCCAGACCAAATTCACAAGACACATGAAATTGGATTTTTGCAGTATTTTACTTTGATTTTAGTGCAGATCTGGCCCCTACATACTGTAGCCATGGTGGGAAAGATGGCGAAGGATAAGAGAGGAAGTGTCTTCAGTGATTTCTTGTGTACTTGTAACCATGTAAGCCTGAGTTGGTCATTGATCAATAAAACTATTGTACACTTTGGAAACAGTGGAAGTAAAAATGTGTCAACCCTCTGATCTATTAGTCATTGTAGTGTAGCAACAGTGGTACCGACAGCAGAGCGAGCCAGGTGTCAGTCTCAGGACACTTTGAGTTATAATTTGACTTGAGTTCGATGAGAACATTTTTGTGTGCTAAATGCAAAGGAAAAGAAAAACATCTACTCTATTGTAGTCAGACCAAAATCCCCAAGCAAGGCGCATGTTTTAAAGGAAAAAGGACTGCACACATTCTATTCTTGTCTTTTGATGTGTGTTTAACCAGAATAAGAGAAGAGCGTGGAAGGGCCTCATACACAGTGTGCTTTCTGCAAGTCCCCTATATTTTATGCACATTCATTTTAAATTCTTATACTGGTCCTGGCTGTTCTCCACCAATTAAGCAAAGACAATTTGTATTTATGGTTTGATATGAAAAATCATTAGCCTCAAGGGGCTTTATAACGTCGACAACATTCGATACATTTGATCTATTATAACACTTGGATGGAAAAGGTGTTGTATGGAAGGAATAAATCATATGGACGTGTGGACTGAGAGACAAACACAAGATCAACACTACAGTAAACACACTGAACCTAGGGGGTCTTGGATTTGTGCAGTTCTGTGCTGCCCCCTGGAGGAGGACTGAAAACCTACAGGTCACATCACAACACAAATGAGGCTGAGGAGAGAGAGAGAGCGGTTTGTATAGAATATTTATTTATTCAGAGCAGATAAGATGCAGTCACTGCAAACACACACACACACGCACAGAGATTTCCCACGGTCAGCAGCAGAGCAGCACCTCACACACACACACACACACACACACACTCGGCCTCTCTCGAGCACTCACACACAGTCACTGCAGAGCAGAGGAGACACCAGGCTGGTGTCTGTTCAGATAAGCACAGGCGGAAAATCAAATATAAGAACAACTTGGCCTTTGCTTTAGTTCACGAAAAGAAAACGAGCCGTACTCGACTGGAGCTCCACAACACATTTGACCATCGGTGGTGTTTTCACCTGTGTAGGTTGACCCCCCCAGCCCCCCCGCACGACCAAACACACTTCAGAGTGATGCCTAAAACACGTCAGATGACCAAAAAGAGACTAAAGGAGGAGGGAGAACAGGCAAAATGCTGCTGTAACACGACCAGATTCAAAACGCAAGAGCGTAAAACTGCAGGTCAGAGTGTGTCTGCACATCTGTACGGCCTCAGTTAGCTGTACAGCTAGCTCATGTGCTACAAAAACAGAAAAGAAATAAAAAAAACCTACGATTTCACATAAATATCAGGTTGGACTTTGGTATTTGAAGATGTTGGAAATTTCATACATAAAGCCATAAAACATGTGGACATTTAAATCTACAATTTAAAGTAGCTAAGCTGCTACTGACCACGGCTTCATTTGTTGAACAGAATCCAGAGAGGGGTTCATCTCTGTATCTAACTCTCAGCGTTGCACTGTGGATCTCTCTAGTTGTGTTCCAGATGTTGTGAACACAGTGAAGTGTCGCTGTGTAGATGGAGAAGTGAAAGCTGGGTGTGAACTGTTCATTCAAGCTCAGCATGTGAATAAGTGATCAGCAACTGTGGGGAAAGGACGTCACTGTTACTTGGGTTTAGTTTGGGTTGGATGATTTTATATTCTTGTATGATAACATATGAAATAATAGAGCGAAACAGAACAAGAGAGAGAGAGATCCCCGTATTTAGTACATACCCATCTACTGTATTGTAGTCAGACCAAAATCACAAAGCAAGGCACATGTTTTAAAGGAAAAAGGAAAAAGAACATTGCATGTAAAACAATACAAAAATAATACAACTGAACAACAAGAATTGCTTGTATTATACACTTCGCCACATCTGGACACATGTACACATGTAAAAAAAAAGAAGAGCTTCCTGGAAATATCCCAACATGGACGCCAACTATAACTCATCAGCATGGAGAAGCAAACTGATGCAACACTCAGATTAGATCTGTTTACTCTGAAAAATAGTCTTCAGGATGACACATACATCATAAATACACTTCTTTTTTTTCTTTTTTTTTTGCAAATATCCATATATATATAATCTCTATGTGATCATAATTTAAATACCACAACTATTCTCTGGATTCTTACTCACTGATATAAGGATTGCAGCTGCTATGGGACTGTGACACGTCTATTTTCTTACTGGGCCAATGTGCAAATGGAAACTCAGTGTATTGCACCTCACTGGAGGCAGTTTCTGGTTGGTTTTAGCAACTTAACATTGTGTCAAAACAAACCATCCATCTTAATACTTCGTGTTTTTTCCAAATCTCATGAACACACTGTCATGGCAACACACCGTGTAGTAACCATGGTGATGTGGATGAGAGTAGTGGTGGAGGAGGGGTGGTGATGATGTGGATTGTCATGGCAACACGGGGTGGGTGGTTGGGAGCGCGTGGGAAGAGAGAGAGGGGTTGTCTGCTGAGGTGTCAGGATTTCAGGTTTCAGCCATCTTGGATTTTCTTTTTTCTTTATGTGCTGTAAAATTAAATTTCCCACACAGCCATCGTATCTGTGCTCAAGATGTGAGCAATCCACATGTAATTGAGTCATTTCATTATAGAAATCAGCATCTCCGCTCATCACCTTACTGTATAGAAACACGCCTGTGCCGACAATGACACAAAAAAAAATGTTTTCACATTCATTTGCTGAAGGGGAAACGATTCTCTGTGCTCTGGGACCTCACAACCGAGGACGGACTGTTCATTCAGAAAGAGACATGGTTGCATATTCACAGATTATGGATTGTGTGGCGTATTGGAAGTTCAGTACATTCCTGCTTAGACATGTTTGAAAATGCTACTGTGATTATTAAACTTGAAATCCCTTCATCTCGAGAGTTACTAATCCTGGAAAGAAAGAGTTTTAGTATAGTTTTACAAAATTAGGAGTCAAATGGTTTTCATAGCTGTTTTCAGCCATTTAAGTCTAAAAGGGGGTACAAAAGCAGGAGTCAGGAATGATTTCAAACTGTCTGGGACAAGTTGACTTAATTAGCCAGGCTTTCTCTAGACATGTTTCTGACTGTGGTGGCTTATGTCTAATCTGACCTTTGACCCCCAGACACAACCTTCTTTGAATTCATGCTTTAAATCCCTCCTATGATATAACATGTGCATCCCAAGACAACCTCCTGTAGCCCTTACTGCAGTTTTCTCTCCCTCCCTCCACCTCTCTCAACAGCTTAGGTAATGCTGTGCAGCTTCCCGTGTGTACGTGTGTGTAAGCTGGCTGCATGGGTAATTGTGCTTCTCCCGTGTATGTGTATGTGTGTAGTGACTGTGATGATGATTATGCAGCAGAGTGTGTAGATGCAGCCAGTTCAGGAAAGCTGGCATACATATGTTTCTACCTCTGTCTCTCTCTCTCTCTCTCTCTCTCTCACACACACACACACACACCTCAGGAGCAGAATAGTCTCGTTTTGGTCACAGATAAAAAAATTTCCACCAAGTCATTTACATCATCACAACACCAGAGGTCACCATTCCACATAGAACCAAGACATCAAACCAAAGAGCTAGAGATTCATATTTATCAGTATATTATATATATATATTACTGTGCTAATGCAGGACTTCTTCAGTAGATATAAACTCTCCATGCTTAGAATGTACACATACCATACTATGATTCATTACACAGTTGGCTTTTCAATCAGTATTAGTTTAGATTATTTGTTTAAGTCCACGTGGAGTTCTTAGAAGACCCACGTTTTGATTGCAGTCTCCTCTGTTTTGTTGCATTTCTTCATCTCTCCCTTCTGCTGATTTTTTTTTTTTTTTCAATTTTCTCTTACCATTATTTTTTTGGTCCTTTTTTTCTCTCTCTCTCTCTGTAAGTATCTCTCTCTTTATACGTCCTTCATCCCCCCTTCATGTCTGTCCAGGCCTATGGTGCTGTTCCATCCTCATTTTCAGCATTAGGAGAGGCCGAAGACGAGAGGAAGAAGAAGAAGAAGAGTAGGAGGCGACGGGCAGACGGACGACATGACGAGCAAGAAGGGAATGAGCACGGCAGAGGAGACAGAAGAGGTGACAGGAAGAAGAGCGAGAGATAGAGAGAGATAGAGAGGCATGTTGCTCATTGTGCCATCTGAGTCACTCCTGATGTAGTGTTGCCGTGGAGACACGCTGAATGTAGTTTCTGTGTTTACTCCAACATGGCGTCCAACTGGTCGGCCAGGTCATCAAACATGCTGCCGATGTCGTCGAGGATGCTGACTGTGGTCTTCTGCTCGGCCACAGAGCTAAATGCACACAGAAAAACAGAACATCATAGAGTGCAGTAGGAATGACATCTTTTTGTAGGCCAGCCTTCAAGTTAGCATCACATCACCCTCCTTACTCTTACCACTGCTACACCTCAAGTTTTATTTTCTCCCATGGAAAAGAAAGTTTGAAAGGAAGTTTACCTACAGGAAAACAAAAGTAGGTCCTTATTTCTACCTGATACAAATGACAAGTGTTGCTGGCAGATTTTGGCTTTAGCTAGCTATCTTAAGAAGCTACTATTAGCTCTATGAGTTGGCTTAGATTGCTACAGTAACTTTTGAATGTGTCCTGCAGATTCATATATAAAACAAGAATCTGCTTCAAAACAACTAGTTTTATGTTGTTTTAATTGAATTATTAATTACAGCCTGGGCCTAGGCCTGGTGTGCCTACTTGCAGCCTAGTTACAATTGCTAAGCTACAGTACAATTGGTCAATTAAATATAATGAGCTGAAGTGTCTGGTCTTCTAATAGTCATCTCTGCTACTGACATGATTAATTTTAGTAATTGTAGTTCTAATTTCCTAGAAACAAATGTATTCACTGTCTAATTAGTTACATGGCTTATTTAACTAATTCCAAATCTGTGCATGAAAAATAGTAACACACACACGGTAAATGTGTGCACCCTGGTTGGAGACTCTCAGGATCACTGCCAGTTGTGTGTCATTAGTACTAATGCAACTGTCAAAGCTGAGCAGAGCTGGTGGTGTACTTATAAACCCAGCCTTCACCACACTCTGTCTTGTGGTCTGTGCCAGCATTTTCACCCCCGATCTACTGCTGTGAAACTGGAAGCTTTTGGGTACGTGTGACTGTGTGAGTATGCGAGTAGCTGTGATGTGTGCTTCCATGTGTGAGTATACGAGACTGTGTGTGCGCCTTACTCCTCATGTCGTAGTATCTTATCCTCCACGGCCTGCAGCGCTGCAGCCAGCGACGCGCTCGTCTCCTCCAGCTTCTGATGTACCAGAGAATCCACATTAAAGTCAGGTGTTGTTGTAGTTGGCGTTGGTGTGACCCCACTACCCACCATTCCACTATCCACTGATACACCCCCAATGGAGGAGCGAGGGGGCTTGACAGGAGGTGGAGTGGGGCTAGGAGTGGCAGGAGTCTGGGGTGTCTGGGGCGTGGTGGGAGTCTGTGGTGTGTGGGGGCTCTGGGACGATGGGCTTGGCGGTTTTGCATTTGGCAGGCTAGGAGTGTTATAAGAGGGGAAGGAGGGCGGTGAACTGGTCTGTCGGGCTACTGCAGAGTGGTGTTTGACTGGGGCAGGAGCTGGGGTGGGGGAGGGGGGACTGGTCATGGAGTGGATCAGTTTGGCCGGTTTCGGTGCCGTGGGTGGGGGCGCTGGTTTGGGCGAGACAGGTGGCGGGATCTTTTTTCCTTCCACTGCAGAGACAAAGAAAGGCTGGATTACTGACAGACCAAAGCTGAACTGATTACAGAAAAGCCTACAGGGGTCGGTGCTTGTTATGTCACCAAAGAACTACACAGAGTGCCTCACATCACCTCCAGCTGGGCAAAAAAGCACTAAGAAATAACCTTCTATACCTTCACACACTCACATACTCAACACCTGAGCGTTGGCTTGGTGTGTCGTGGCCCTTAAACAGAGTGTTCCTTAAACACAATCTAAACCTTCCCCAACACCTCTCTGGAAATGGAATTGGAAGGAGGGCGACTGCATCAAATTTTTGTAATTTTCCAAAGCCAACAAATTGATATTCACGCACGGTTGGATGACATGTAGAAACCAGTTTGCTCTGAGCATACTCACACCTTTTGCAACTTTAAGGCATCAGTCTGCTTCAAACAAAGTGCTTGTCAAACAGCGCCTGAATCCCCCTCCTAAAGCTGGAATAGGTCTCTTGCAGGGGACCCTGCGCAAGCTCCTCTGTGAAGGAGTGTGTGCTGTCCACAGCAATCAGAGTGTTCATACCTCTACAAGCCCTGCTTTCGTCTGTTCTGTTGCTAAAAAACACTGCAGTCGCATTCGACAGCAGCAGACAGTGGTTTTGTTGCTGTTTTTGGACTTCTTCAGTCTTGTTTGTTATCTTATTAGTTTTAATTAGTTATTAGTGTTTTAAAAGGAAAATCTAGTAACCTAGCCTAGCTGTTTCATTACAAAGTAGGTGTAAATTTCAGATCACGTCCCCTGATACAACGTCCATAAATTGTTAGTACCTGGGCTTCCAGGCGTCCCAGGGCCTGGCAAGGGGACTCTCTTGTTGGAGGCAGGCTGTGTGGGGGTTTGTGGGCCCCCTTGTCTCTTTATTTGTGCCACTACAGGCTTGGGTGAGACCGGAGGCTTTGGTTTCCTCACTGGACCTCCTTCATTGCCAACTGGAGCTCCCTGATCCACACTGTCCCTACGAGGAACAGCAGTCACTTGCGGCTGAGGCTGTTGTTGGGGTTGAGTTTGAGGCTGCTCTGTTACTCCGGCATCAGACAACGGGCGACGTTTCATGGTGGCTGTTCCATTCTGGTAGGGTACTGGTTGTGTGGTGTTCGCTGTCCCAGCCCCCAAAGGCTCTCCATTGGCGGTGGGCAGGTCTGTGTAACCCTCAGGCTCCTTGTCGCGGCTCTTGGGTCGTCGCTTCACTGTGGACGACTCCTGCAAGGTGAAGTCAGAGCCATTGGGTTGGGGCTTGGAGCTGTGGGGCCGTCGCTTTAAGGTTGCCGTGGCCTCATCTCTGGTGATGTCCTCCTGGGTGTAACCACTGTCTCCCTGCGGGCCGTCACCCTGCAGACATACACAAAATACACACTAACGGAAAATTCATAAATTCATGATAAGAGGTAATTTTTGCACAGACATTCAAAAACATAGATAAATGGATAACATAAATAAAGCTCACAGAACATAGATTTACAAAAGCTTCAAAATGGATTACTACACATTGGATTTTAGCACATTAGCACACATTAGTACATTACATAGATAGCTAAACATAGATACACAGATATATAGAAGAACATATATATAGATAGCTACCTGTCCTTGTCCTTCTCCTTCTCCTCGCCCCTGCCGGCGGATGGTCAAGCTTCCCTCATCTGCAAATGGCAGGTTCTCTGATGAACTGCCGCTGCCCCCAGAGCTGGGATGGGGTGAGGATGGAGGGTGGGGTGAGGAGGAATTTACAGATGGAGGGGAAGTTTCTGGCTGAATTGACGGGGAAGGGAAAGCAGAGGGAGTCGGCTGGTCGCGCCTGGCAGCTGCTACCAGCTCAGAGACAGGGCCACTGATGGTGCGCCTTCGATTCACAACTTCGCCGTCCAGGCCAATGGCATCACGTGTTTTTCCCACCTGGAAAACACACAACCATATTGTAGGGTCACTGGTTGACCATGTAGTAGTTCAATAATTACATCACTAAATATTTATGTTACACTGTACATTATTATTATTGTCTAACATATACAACACTAAGTCTTACACAGATGGATACCTGAAGATAATTCTTCTGCAGGGCCATGCCTTTGGGTCCACCCCCTATAGAAGACATTTCCAACATGGCAGCGATGCTCCTCACACTACCCATGCTATTTGTCTCCACGGCACCTGTTTCAACTGATACCCCCAGATCGCTGGCCCGCCGCTGTTGGTGGTAAGGCACGTCCAGCATCCCACCTGTGGTAGTAAGTGCGTGTTGCTGTGTGTTAGCATCTGTCAGGTTAGAGTTGGAACTCGAGATGGCAGAGCTGGAACGTTTGGGCGGTGGTGGGGGCGGGCCTTTTTTCTTCTGGCGCAGAGCAAAGGACTGTGTCTGATTTCGGTTAGCGCCCTTGTCCTGGTTGCGGACGGAGTGGCTGCGACTGACACGGTGGGTCACTGTGGCATATTTACCCCCTTCCCCTCTGACGACAGCCGAGCGCTGACCTTCCGCTACCTCTGCTTCTCCTTCTCCTCCTCCGCTGCCACTCCCTCCCCCTTCCCTCTCGTCACACTCGCTATCTGAGATGGCGTATCGGTTGAGGCTGTGGGCTCGTTTTTTCTGGAGTGCAGAGGACTCTGCTCCTTCTTCCTCAGCCAGCTCAGCTTCTGGTGGGAGACAGAGAAGTGGGACCTGTTGGTTCTCCCTGACCTCTATCACCTGCATCTGTTGGTTGTGCTGCGGGTGTGCCTGGTGCTGAGGCTGGACTTGAGGTTGCTGCTGCTGCTGCTGCTGGGACTGAACCTGTGGACATGGAGCTCCACGATGGGTGGGAGACTGAGGAGGGTGGGAACGTGGTGACTGAGGTCTCTCTCCCTGGATGAAGTGGGGGGATGGCTTGGGTTTGGCCTGTGGGGAAGCTGTGCTCTGGACGGAGGAGGTGGAGGAGGAAGACGAAGTTCTAGCCTTGGTTGGGGTGTGAGGAGGTGTGTAGGGAGGAGCAGGCTGAGAGTGAGAATGGGAGTGACGGTGTTTTCCTTGAGAGGAGACACTGCTTCTGTGGGAGGATGTGCTTCCCTGGCTGCTTTGCTGTCTCATAGTCCGTGCCTCCTTTTTAGGTGGCCCAGCACCTCCTCCTCCTGTCATAATGTCATCATGATCTTTGCTGAGGGTGCGAGTTCGCTGAGCTTTGACCTCCGGACCTGGCTGGATCATGGCACTCTGCAGCTCAGTGCTCAACTCGCTGTCCTGGAAAGTGCTCATCTTTGGAGACATGAGCTCTGAATAGAGGCAAAAAGCTAATTAATATAAAGAGCAGGTTTAAAAGTATAGTAGGAGTTTATGATTATGAGATTTTCATCTGTTAGTTTACCATCTGGAGGTGGGCTGTCTACTGACATGACTTCCTGCTGCTGTGTGATTGGTGGAGGCTTCTTCCTGGGAGAGCCCCGCCCATCTGAACTGCGCTGCATTTCAGCCAGTCGCTTCACCGCTAGCATCAGCTTCTTCTGGTGGCCTGACATAGATAACAATTCAATTTACTTAATTTAAGTTTTAGTTTAATTAAACTAATTTAAAAAACATTTTTCAACATTGAAATACTGTTCATCAATAGAAATAAAATAAAAGGTTATCGATCAGGAATATAACTGCACACATCCATAAACAACCTTGTTAGTTAAATCATTAGACCTGACTGTAGGAAGAAAACTTTTGTTCCTCCTTTCATGAGTTTGGTAAAATTATGGCAAATTTTTCGATTGGTTAAAGGTATTTAAAATAATCTTCTGCGTTTGCTTCCCTAGCTAATTTGTTTAAACTATTCAATTCAATTCAATTCAATTTTATTTGTAGAGCGCTTTTTACAATTGACATTGTCACAAAGCAGCTTTACACAACCAAAGAACAGCACATGAACAGTGAATGTGTAAGAATCTTAATAATCAGATTGTCCCTGATGAGCAAGCCGAGGGCGACGGTGGCAAGAAAAACTCCCTGAGAAGGCAACAGGAAGAAACCAACAGGGAACCCATCCCTAACATTTCCCTTTTTACAATAATTAAAAAGCTGTGTGGCTAGCTAGCTTGACTGGCAACACTAGCTAAAGCTAACACTCACCATAAATTACGTACAATGGTTATTGATAATTTCCTGTTAAGCCAATGCTAGCAAGGTTAGCTAGCTAACGTAACTTCTTAACAGACACCTACACATACTGCTGTCATCTAAGGACCATATGTTATAAATATAGAAAACAAATAATAATGATTAAATGTGTGTCAAGACAATACCAGAAAACAAATAAGCTTGTGAATAAAGGTTTTAAGAATCCTTATACCAGCTGTTTTCACTTGTAGCAACATATCTATGCCGCACTAGAATGATTTCACATTCAGTTGTTCGTTGTTGAAGAGACGTCTCCCTATGACATACTAAATATATTCTTGCCTTAACATAAACAAACACATCAGCACTAGATTTCAATGTTTAGTAGTAGATTCTAGGGAGTGGAATCATTTTCTCCATCAAGTTTACCCTTAAACTGTTTAAACTAATCCAGATCTACCCCTGACGCTAACAGAGCCTGTCTTCCTACTCCTGAGCCTCGGAATTACCAGACATCTTAGTTATTTTGCAAAGACCTAAAGGAAGTACTAATCCCTGTTCTTCCTGCTGAGTCCTGATTATGACCACTGACACCTGCAGAACCTAAGTGCAAATTTAACTGTAACATTAATTAATGTGTAGAAAGTCAATTGTGACTTACCCAGTTTGTTGATGCCTATTTCCTGCAGGTCCTCCCAAGTGATGTCAGTGATGAAGTCAATGTTCTCATAACCGTTCTGCACTAAGACCTGATGGTACTGGCTTAGACCAATGGCAGACAGCCACTCTCCTAGACTGGCCTGTGGGATAGCCAATTACACATCTGGTACTTGATCAAGCAGTTGAAAGATTATATTTATGTGTAGTTTTAGCTCTAGACTAGTTTTCTATATCAGGCAAGCATCTACATAATTGGTAATTTGTAAGATTGGTCAGCGTAGTGTGTGTCTGTGTTGAGTTTTACTCACAGGTTTCTGCTCAGGCAGCCACTCTGTGACACTTAGCTTGTTAATCTCAGATGTCATCTTCTTTCTGTGACCAGGTTTTGTTATTCCAATAGCTGTCAGATCCTACACACGCACAAACAAGCAAATGCATATACATAAGGAAGGTAGTGGCATGTGCAGGCTTTTGCTCCACAAAGTGCAGTCAGATCTCAAGGTTCAAGCAGCTCCTGTCATTCATTCATTCACTCACTCACAAACGCATACACACAGAAGAAAACGTGCACCACGGAGAAACAAAAGATAATGCGACATCTCATGAAAGCGCCTGCCATTTGGGAGGCAACAGCGGAAAATGTAAATGTCTTAAAATAAAAACAAAAAAAGCAACATAAGTAAAAGCAAATGTTTGCAGCGAAAAATAAGCAAAGAATCAGCTTGAATCAATATCATTTAAATTATGTTTCTGCTTTGTGATCATTATTTCTGTCATAAACAAACAAGCTCATACATAAATGCAAACTAAGTGAATTAAAAATGACTGAGTGCTGATTTATTTGGATCTGTAGTTGATTATCCGTCCATTATCCACTCACTATTAAGTATTGGGTCTAATTTAGCAGCACATTTGGTGATTTGGTTTTATATATACACAAACACGCACACACACACACACACACACACACACACACACACACACACACAAACACTGTTACATAACTCAAATCTTATAACAACACAAAATGTTTTAGGGGTAATAAGGTAATAGGGGTAATAAAGGCAAAACTCATTTAAAGTCAAGTGCAGATGAAACCCTCAGCATGCACAGCTGCAACCAGACTATGCGACAAAATACAAATAATTTATATAAGCTATACATTTTTTGTTTGTAGGTGAACATAGCACAGAGCATTGGTCTTTCTCCTTAAAACAGGCAGCAGCAGCAGTGTTGAATGTGAAGTGAGGGTCACGAGGCTGTATGTTTAGTGTGTTTCATTTTTCAATGTATTTAACTGCACTTGGCAAACGTTTTGCAGCTAAACTGCAAGCAGCAAGTCAATAATGTCTTACCGCACCAGAGGGCATGAGGGAAAAGCAACTCAACATTGGTGAGCCATTCATTTAAACAGAGTGCGCTATTTTTTGTTTGAGTAATAATTACTCCAGGCAGATGTTTGTTCTGTCATTTCGTCATCAGTTGCCGTTGTTACTTAAAGTTGTATTTAAAGATCTGTGAATCATCAGCACTGAGACTTACAGAGACCCACAGCAATTCAGCTGTGAAATACATTGAACTTATTTACTTGTTTTGGGTAATATTTTGCAAACTGCAAAAGTAGTTAGCCTACTAACTTTAGTCACTTGATTAAGTTATAGGTTATAAATGTAACAGTTTTCTGTCTTTTCTGCTGTGTTTCCATCAACTTCTGGAAAAATTATTAAATTTAAATGGATTTAACTTAGTCTGCTAATTATTTTCAGCTTTGAGATAGTTGGAAAGTGTGGCCCCTTTAAACTAATCAATCAACATTTTGGAAAATACCTAGTCGCTCTCTGATGGTGAGTTAGGTGACAGGCAATGAGTTCCACTCTCTCTCTCATGTCTGCACAGTAGATATCAAGTAGTGCCAGCTGCCAGAAGCTTAGCTTAGCACAAAGACTGTTTATGCTAAGTCACTGTCAAGTGTTCTTTCCAAGATATCCAACTATGCCGCTAAAAAATATATATTCTATAAGCTCAAGCACAATAAGTGAATGTTTACTTAGCAAAGCTAAAAACAGCCCCACTCCAACCCGGCAGCTGAGAAAAGCTGTGATAGGATGCTTTGTATATGTATTGAGGATCAGTCATCAACTCTTTGACTCCATTCATGTTTTCAAATATTTCCCTTATATGACTAATTCAAAGCATGCCCGTGCAGTGATGGCATTAAAGGATACCAGGAGTCAGAAACACTGGAGAATACTGAGTCAATGGTGACAGGTAACAGGATTGACCAGGATAGGTTTGGCAGGAAACTGGGAATGCATGGCTGAGATCAGGCTGGTTTTGTGTTGTGATTGTGCCCATTTAAGAGTGTAACGGGAGTGTGTACATGCATCTTGAAAACTGCACAAGGACAGCACAAGTCAAAGTCGTGCAGACTTGTTTCCATTGTGGTCCTTGGAGGTGCCTGTGACCTCTTTGGGGTTTAGAGGGTCAGGGTTCAGTTGCCTTACCTCCGGGGTCATTCGGCTTATGGTGGGCAAGTCATACCCAGCGCCCAGGAAGTTTGGAGCGTAGACCTGCAGCTGAAAGTCGCTCAGCCATTGGACAACGGCCTCTGAGCTCTACGGGAGAGAAGACATGGGGCATGCGGTCACTGGCTCCTTGTCTGCTTCTTTAACAGCCACTTTTCCTTAGCAGGGCCAAGTAGGGCAACAATGTAGTTACTATAGCCTTATAGTAATACTGAAGTATTACTTTAAGGTTTTCTTTGTCTGTCAACACAGACAATACATTTACTAATTTAAGTTTTTACATTTTCGAACGTTTTTAATGACGCAAAGAATTAATCCTGGTTAGCCCTGCTTGGCCCTGTAGTGGAAACCAGGCTCAAATTAGGAAGGACAAAGACCCTGTCTACAATGTGTGTATGTTCCTGCAGGACTTGCAGATCAGCAAGACCAGATGACACTTTACAACTCAGACGTAATAAACATGGACTTCTTTTGCACTCTAATTTCGAAGAAGAAAGATCTGAAAATACTGTAGTGAGGTTGTAACCCCTACAAAATACATATTCTAGAAGTCTATGGACAACTATGGACCTATTGTCACAAAACCTGCAATGGAGCAGTAATGATGTCCACCAGGCTTATGCATAATATTATTACTCTTTTAGCTCTGTTTTTGGTCTCTACCGACTCCTCCTTATCTGCTAAATGCTCCACTATTCACCAGCAAACACAAATTTTGTCTAGCTAGACAATGAGATTACTTTGTGAATAGCTGGCACAACCAAAGTCTGATCTGTTGTAAGGGACCATACTGTAGATATCAGACCTCAAAATAATGAAGCTACACAACTGTGTAGCGCCTCATTTACTCTGTCCCTGTCCTTTAACTCCCACATTCCTCCTGTCTCTTTTCTCTTTCTCCATTTGTCTCTCTCCTTCTTTTCACTCCTTTTCTTTATCTTTCCCCTTGACCCTCCACCTCCACACTGTCCCTCAAAGCTGATTGGTTTTCCCTCACCTCTTTCTTCCTTGTTACTCTATCGAGGGAAGTACTAGGACGCTGGGTGCTGAGGAAATCAGGACTCTAGCTAACAGATGGCCATGAGAACATGGCTTAAATGACAGCACACACACACACATACACACACACAGGCATCCAATCCACATAAAAGTACCACAACCACCTGCTATTTAAATATGCTCAGTGGTTTATCAAGCATGAAATTATTGTACAATGGTACATAAACTTAAATATTGGCCCACACACTTACACATATATACAAACACACACACACACACACACACATACAGGCTCTACAGTAGATGACAGTTTACTGTAAATGGTGTAAACTCAGATTTCACACTTCTTGTGCTCTGCTCCACCCACACAATGCATACTGCTGGCCAGCACGCGCACGCACACACACACGCACACACACACACCAATATCTCGAGTAGAGTTTTGTTTACCAGAGACGACCACTTACGGGACTTTTATCTCAACAAAATAAGAAAATGCTGCAATGGAAGAATAAAAGCTGCAACTAAAAGGAGTGAATAATGATGTAAAGCAGATAACAGATAAACAGGAGAAGGAAAGAATTTTCTCTCTCACACAGACACAAACTAACACCACCACGCACCATTTCTTGCTCATAGATTCATACCAGATCATGTCATGTATCTTCCACTCACACACTCACCGTGTCATGGCTGCAGCCAAATACTCGCAGCACGGACGAGGCCAGTTGCGAGAGAAACCGCTGGGACATCTTGTTGTGTGTTTTTTGTATATCTCTATGTGTGTGTGTCGGTGTGTGAGTATGAGAGTGTTGTTGTTAAGATGGCTGAGGAGCTAAATTCTCACCATGCTGCAGTTAGATGATGATAGTGGTGACTGTATGACTCGTGTGTTTGTAAATGCCTGAATCTGTTGGAAATTGGGACTGTCCTACCTTCCCCTCTCCTGGCCCCTCCCCTTTCCTGGTTGCCGTGGCATCATAAGGCGGCGCCTCGTGAAGTGGACAGCCTGATTGGCTCGATGTTCGAGAGGAGCTGGCGGAACCTATTGGGAGAAATATCATTGGCCAAGCTGTTGCCCCATCGCTGTAACTTTGGGTCCATCAACAAATTCCACATCTACCTACCTGACCTCTATGCTCCTCCATCAACTGTCTCCTACAGTGCTTTGACAAGGACCAGATCAAATTATTGCTTGCCAAGACATAACAAACCTTCTAAACTAATCACACCCTCTACATATCCTCCTACATCCCCTGCCTTGGCCATCTGTCTGTTAGACCAGCCAAGATATGCGTGTGTGTATCTTTGTGTGCATAAATGTGTGCATGTGTGTGATATGATGGCAATTTTTTAAAAGACCAGTGGATTATGACTCTTGTTTTTCTAACTCAACTCCCTTGCTCCCCCTCATTTTGATCAGTTCCATAACACTTGGAAGTATGGTTACTGTGAATGTATTTCTGCCTAACAAAATCTGCTGAGTAAACTCAGTGAAGTACACAGTACAAGAGCACAATAGCTGGAGGTGAGTCGAGTCGAAGGGCCACTCTTCATTCTGGCCTACCTGCAGGTTGGTCCACAGACTTGGATTGCTCCAGTAAATGCTCCTTGGCTTTGGCAGACTGGGACAAGACTGTGGCTAGAAGCTGCAATTGTACACACACACACACACACACACACACACACACACACACACACACACATACACACACACACACACAGACAAGCACACAAACATATATGCATTAACATGGATATAAACTAACTTAGATTGTGTTCCAATTAAATCAGCATTAATTGCAGAAAAAGCTATAACTAAATAAACGCTGTGTAGTGCTAACTTTAATCACAAAGCAACATTATCATTTATTTTGAGCCCAAAGTCTAAAATTCACTCTCCTTTAACTCTCTTTCTTTGTCTCCTCCAACTCTTTAGTAAAATGCCTTGTTCACCAGTTGCTAGCCAATTTAGTCTGTGTAGTGGCAATCACAACCAGTTTATGTGCAGTGGGTTTATTTTTTACTGAAAACAGCTGCCTGGTGTTGCTGGAAATAGAGTTCATAAGATCAGTGAGAGTGAATCGAGACAGTAAAGTTTTGGGTCGTAAAACCAAAACAATGTGGTAAAAGCTAAAATGCTTTGTGGAGCTGAGTCAGGTGGTAACTCTCAGCGAGTTTGGGACTATAAGCAACTACTTTTACATTAGCCATAAATAACACTTAATAACAACAGGCACAACACATTTATTTATTTAGTTCTTTAAAGCAAAAGTAAAAAAAGATAACTGCTTAGACAATTTGTTGCCTAGTGATTCAGAAATGCTAAATACCATTGCTATAACCTCCATAATTCCAAATGAGATTGATTTATAATAATGAATACTTATTGATCCCCTTGGGGAAATTTGTAGTAAAAGTTCTCTGGGGGGAAAAAGGATGTATGCTGACGTTTTGCTACATGAATCACATTACAACCTTGGTTCTCAAGCATTCAGTAGGAGCAGTGCAATACAAATCTGACTAGTGCTGATGAGAATTGAGTGAGACACAGAGAGGACAGATGTTTTCATTCAGTCTGATGCTAATTCTGCTGTGTGGATGTTCTAAAAAGTGTTTTGCTTGCAGTTTCTTAAAAGAATGCCTCCTGAAAGTTTCTGATGTGCAGCTGGCTGTGTGTATAAAACACTTCTTGGTATAGATTTGCCAAGTACTTGAAGCTCTTCTTATATCATGATATTACATGTGATATTGACTCATTTGGCGATTCTATAACACATCCAAGATCTCCCCTATATGTTCAACCAGAGTGAAATATGGTGATATTAAGTCTTTCATGCATAGTGGTCACTACAGTGGTAAGCTATTCAAAAGCTGTTCTCTTATATATGCATGTGTTAGGGTTAAGGTTAGTAGGGCCATGGAAAATATTTCTCTGTCTTTTTGTAGAAAATCCTAGAAATTCAGCAGTTAATTCTTGCTTTCAGAGAGTATCTATGATTAATAATTGTTCATTTATATAAAGCTGGAAAGGGTTAATAAGTGATGTCAAAGATTTACCAGTCTACAATTAAGCAAACAATCTACAAATGGAGACACTTTGAGACTGACTAACATCATGTGTCCATCTACAGTAGGTAAAACATTAAACAAGCAGGGTGTCTATGGCAGGACACCACAAAGGAAGCTGCTGCTTACTAAAAAGATTATTACTATTTGGAAAGAACACACAGCACTACATCTGGTGTAAAAATTGCACATATCATCATGAAAACATTATCCCTACTGTAAAGTATGGTGGAGGAAACGTCATGATTTGGTCCTGTTTTGATGCATCAGGGCCAAAATCCACCTTTTGGAGTGGCTAAGTCAGCCAGTCATTATTTTACAGTAAGGTTTTTATGGTTCTTCACAATAAAGACACATAATATTTGTTAATACTTAGATAAAGATTCACACACACATTCACAGTCACATTTTATGACAAACAAATGCAGAAAAACAAGGTTCACATACTTATTCTCGCCGATTCCAAATTTCCCCAATTTTGAGTGGGCAGTTCATATAACGGCAACATCCTCTGTCCTTAGACACTCCAATCGCAAAGATTTCTGAGCAAACCTTTTCCTTCTAACCAGTCAGAGATGACTAATTAATTCAGCTTGACTGTTTTTTATTAAAAATGTTATTCTTTTAGCTATGCTAAAATATTTATTAAGTGCATGTGTGTGTGTTACCTTAACCCCCTCAGCCTGTGCATGGAGGATGTGTGTGGCACTGCCGGCACTCTGACCACTGCCTGATGACCTCACACTTGTCACACTGCCAGAACTCCCCACACTGCTGCGGTCTCCACCTGTAACACACACACACGCGCGTACATACAAAACATAAAAACATGCATTCACACATGCATGTAACCGCCAAAACAACATGTACAGATTTTGTGCATGCCAAACAGACGGATGCATATGTTCATACATACACACACGCGCAAAGCAACGTGGTAACAGGTGTGGCTCTCCATTGAAATGCACTGGGCAACTTGTGGTTGCATGGACAGGACAGACAGACAAGTGGGCAACAAACACAGAAGTGGTGTAAACAAGACACACATTTTCACACACATACTGTTGTTCTTTCACTCTTCTTTTCTTTCCTTTCCTTCCTATGTTGTCTTGTTCTCTTTCACACAAAAATGCCTCGATACATCCAGCTGGAAAGACACACAGACTGTAGACTGATGCAGATGACTGCAGTCCTACACAGAAGGTCACTGAGTTCAGCTAAGCTTTGGATGGAGGGATAAGCGGGACATGGGAGACTGCCAGGAGCAGGTCAAAGAGTATCTGAAAGCCTTCAAACATAATAACTTTGGAGCTCTGGATGGATGTATTCTGTTCTTAGGAGAAGTGTTTGCTGAGTGGATGTCAGATACTGTTCGAGCCTTGGGCAGAGTATAATAAGTCCGGGGTTAAGGGCTCAGCGCAGCACGGCTTAGTTACCTGCCACTGGCTTGCGCAGTACCCAGATCTCTTCGTTGGAGCCTCCATGGGGCCCGCAGGATGGGGTAGGAGAGCTGTGAGGACTTGCCTCTGAGCCGCGACAACCTTCAACACAGAACACCACTGTTAGCTGCTAACCAACCCTAAACTGACCTAGGAACCATTGCTAACCTCCTATCAACAATTAGCAGCAACAGCTTTTCTTTCTATTTTGGGTGCAGTGGAAAACTATAAAACAGTTACTACAGTAAATGTAATAGTAACATATTATCACCTTAACAGTTAATTTGGTGTTAGCTTATTTATATATATGTACTACCAACATTCACTTGGAGTTGTGTTTCTAGCTACTGAACCCGAGACATTTTAGTCAACTGTTCGCTCTCCTTTTAGCTCAGCAACGAGAAACTCTTAAGTTCATCCCCTACATTCATCATGAATGAAAACACTAAGGCTGAAGCAAAAGCCGCATTCCTCCAAATCAAAATAACAAGCTAAAAGTGGCTAAAAAAGCTCCATAGATCTGTGGAGAACTGCAGAGTCTAGTGTTCTCAGAACAATTAAAAACAGTCATCTGATGTATGTTCATATGAAATACTGACAGGTCCAGCCTTAATGCGAGACTCAAGCTTGTATTAGCTTTTAGTTTAGTTCAAATCTCTGACTTAAAGAAAGTAATAATATAATCATAAATGTAAGTTATGGATCACAAAAGTAAACTATAAAATTTATTTACAGCACATTTAAACTATTTAGAATTAATTGTTACATACAGTAATTCAACTTTAGTATCAACTTTACTTACTTTCCACAGCATCTAAAATAAGTTCAAATGTGGGGTGGACTGGACATTTTCACTAACGCTTTCAGTGCTATGTATGATATTTGCCGATCAAAGCAGATTAAACAACTACAGACTTCACTAACTAACTAAACGTGTTGTTGACTTTCACCGATTACTGTGGTATTCATTTGGATGTTAGTAAATAACCATTTATCATCAAAAAACACAATCATGATGTTTTTGCTGATTTATCTCAACGCAAGAAATCATTTGTCATGGCCAAATTTGTACTGTAATCTATTTTCTGTAGGGCGTTTTAACTGTATATTTTAAGATAGTGAGGTAGGGATAGTTAAATTAAATCCAACTAATTTGAAAAAGACTAGGGCAGTAGGAGAGCAGGGAAAGGAAGGTTTTATAAGGAAGTTTCAAAGTCACTTACACACTAGTCTTTCATTCTTCCAACACACATACACAGAAATAAAACAGCATATATATATATAGATATAGATATATGAAAACATTTATATACCCATAATACATAAATAAATCTGTAACATGAATATTTGTGCATATACACATATATGCTATAATGTACATACGCATACATATATAATGCATCCATAGGTGTGTGATTATATATGTAAGCCTTGTCAGAATGGGGCTGCTGTAGTGCATTTGGAGAGTTTCATAAACCATTATAACCATCCTAATAAGGGTTTATAAATGGTTTATTCTGTATGTGTGACCAACAGTGCTCCAGAAAAACACACATTAAAAAGTTCTCTTTGCTTTAATGTGATGCCACAGCTCTTTCTTTCCTGTGGCCATTTTGCATCCCTCCAAGTGGCTTCAGGCAAAAAGACCTTGGACTTAACTTGAATCATCATCAGTTGAGAAGCTTCATATTTTCCTTATTTTGGTTGCTGAATTCCAAATTTTTGTATAATATGTGGCAGGAGGTTTATCTAAATAGAGTTTAATTCTCCTGGAGGAAGCAAAGTGGTTTTGAGTGAAGGTTCCAGTTCACAGAGTAGAGTTCACCGTTCAGTCAGTACTGAAAACCTTACCTGAAAAACATTCCAGCTGACATTTCCTAACAATTCCTAACAATGTATTTGGGTCTCCTATATAACACATTGTAGGAGACACTAACTTCTTACACTTAATAACTAGAAACCTTTGCATGTCATGTGATACATTATTTCACCATTTACTTCTAATATCTTGTGACCAGGAATGCCTGTTTAGTTTGAACATGAACTTAAATGAAACCCTCCACACACACACACACACACACACACACACACACACACGCACGCTGCTTTCCAGCACAGGGACATTACAATAACTTTTTCTGCTCTAAAGTCACACCAAAACAAGTCATCACTCTAAAATGTGATGACTTCCTGGAAAGCTGTGTCCACTCAAGTAAGTGTGTAGTCAGATTTAGGTGCCCACAACATTAGTAATCTATTGCACAGACGCACACACAAACATTGAGGGTATGCTGTAAATGCAAGGTGGGTAAAAGTGGGGTAAATTGGTCAAATGGGAAAAAAAAACCCCCAAAAAAAACACCGAACAGAAACCACGCTTATGTGGTCAGGACAAACTTGTGTATTGGGGATGTGGATAAGAAAGTAACAGGTTCATCCTAGGGGATGGGAGACTGGTGATATACATGGTAAGAGGGAATAAAAAGGTGAAAATAGGAAGGAAAAAAACTGCTAAAATAAAAGAACCAAGACATTAAACCAAGTCTCAACTCCGGTAAACAGACGGGAATTTTCGATCTATTCTTTCTTAATTGAAAAAAAAGTTCCAAAAGATGTCTGAAATGGTTGTATTACTCCCAAACCACACCACTCCAGTAGCTTTACTTTATGTTTTCTCCATCCTTACAAAGCTCTAGTCACAACACCTGCATGAAAGCTATGAGGCTATGAGGCTATGAGTGCTGATATTGCTGTATACTGTAGAAATAATACAGCAAGAAGCAGAAATAAAATAATAATATTATTTAATGGAGATTTCAAGTAAAACGGGCTATAACTACAATGTATTGTACATTTTCACTAATGCAACCGAAAAGCATTAGAGAAACAGGAGGTAAATTAGAAGTGAAGTTCTTGTTATGGTGTTTTTTTAATAGTCTCAGAGGTTTGTTTCCTTTTCCACTGCATACATCTGTTGAGTGTGCAACAATAATGAGACCAGGACCAGGAATAGCAAATCACCTAAACACTTTACACTCCTACAATGTATCTAAAATCTAACTCTGGCTCTCAGTGATGAAGATGAACAACAGCAACAACAGAAAAACAAAGGTTATACAGAATGAGCAACACATAAAATTACATAAATAATGATCCGTAACAGAAAAACTTTAATGGATGTCCTCCAACAATTAATATACCAATCAGAATCTTACATGACCAATCAGAAATAGATTTTTATACTGGTAGGTACTTAATGAAAACACCAATGGAAAGCATCCCTTGAAGTTTTAGTTTCATAATAATAATAATAATAATAATAATAATAATAATGAAAAAGGGGGTGTGTACCTGGGGCAGTGGGTGTGTCTCCCTGTGGGGTCGTCACAGGCGACCTGTTATAGCCAAAGGAAGTGAAAAGTGGAAGCAGTGGCTGATGGGAATGTGGTGGAGGAGGAGGCGGTGGAGGCAGGATATGGATCTGATGGAACGTGGTGTCGTTGCCGTTGACTACCGCGTTGGCAGGGGCAACCGTCGCCGGGGGAACCAGCGGTATCTTTTGAAACTGTTGAGTGCAAATGACTGTGCTGGCCAAACCTAGATAACACCCACCGTGACGACACACACAACCAGCCAACAGTGAACCACCGCCACGTGACAAACAAACAACACAACAGAATTACACATAAGAAAAGGGGGGAAAAAGAAAATTAAAAACAAAGGCTGAAATTACAAAAGTAAACAAAGAAATTAAAGGACATGGCTTATGTCAAAGGTGGGAGGACAGAGAGAAGAAGAGACTAATGTAGGCGTCCTAGAAATGATATGAATGAGTGGTGATGGATGGTGAAACTGGGATGGATGAGCATTAGCTGATAGGAGTGACCTTTTTACTTTTAACATGTTTGAATCTTCCAGTCTTATAAATGTAGAACAAGGCAATATGTTCTTCATATTACATGTGCATATAACAATGTGCACTTGTGTGTACAATCTACACCCTCCAGTGGGATAGTCTTACAGGCTCTCCTTCATTTGAAGCTAAATGTCTTGCTAAGTTGTTAAACCTAAACCGACCTCTATCCAACATAACCCAACTTGAGAGTAGGAAGGTTCCTCAGCTAGTCATCTCTGGTGGTGATAGCCAAGTGTCAGCCTCTTGTACGCATACTTTCAGTAAGACTCCATAACATTAATGCAATGTGAACAAGCCGCTGTCATCCTTCTACACAATACAGTGTTCTGCAGCAACATATTTCTCATACAATCTGATGTGTGATTGTAGCTCCAACAGTGTGACTGTGTAAATGAAGCTCAGACAATCAACTTGTGTCCAATGCTACAGCAACAACACAATGCTTACTTTTCCTACGAATATGGCAGCTGCCACAAAGCTCACCTATAAGATAGCTGTGACATATTCTGTACATAATCTACTATACCCACACATAAGAATTTATGTGAGTGATAAACTGGCGAGCTGACTAGGGTGCACAGTAACTCCAAAATGACTTGTGTATTAGCCTAACATGGATCAGGCAGGTGAAGGTGAATTACATGTCCTGCAACTGTGACAGTTTTGTACTATTGTAATATCATACAGTATAATACTGGGTCTTTCTGGTAGTCTCCTATACTAATTGTGAAGACTGATATAAATACTAGGATTGATCTAATTACCAGTGTGGGAAAAAAATTTAATTAGTTAATGTTTTAATTGGCGAAGTGTGTAAAATGTAGCATCCATGTTAATGGAAAATGGAGCAGAAGAGAAGTACAATACATGTAGAACACACTGACTGCAGTGGGCTAGTGGGAAAGAATAATAATTAAAAATTGATGGAAAAACATCTGAGTAAATAAAATCTCTCAGTGGAACAGCTGCTATACCCCCCAGGTGTGGTGTGTGTGGATGCGCTCTGGCAGTGATTAGTCTGTGTGCTTGTGGAAGCTGAGTGGGAGTGCTCCAGCTGTTTTTTTGTACTGTATCTGCAGGACAGATGCAGCCATAATAGCACTTTTCTCTAGCATGGAGCAGGTTCCACAGTGGCAAATTACAAAAGAGAAAACGATGACATGAAGGGCTGAGCACATATGAAAGGAGATATAATATGAATGACATAGAGGTGACTAGAGGAGGAGAGGAGTTCTGTGATCATAAGGGATAAAGCAGACAATCACATAGAGACAGGACCACAGACTGAGACAAGCAGGTGTATTGCTTTACAGAGAGACAGACGAGATGGGCAAACAGGCCTGCCAGACCTACAGACAGACGCCAACAGACAGTTAAAAGCAGCTGAGCCTCTTAGTGGATGTGCAGTTATGTGATGGATGTACAGTAAATGTGTGGTGTAGGTATCACCCAGAAGATTAACAGCTCATTGTACTGACATACATGTAAAATGGAGCAGGGAGGTTAAAGAATGAGCAGAGTTCCTAGGAACAGCTGATGATCCGCTGTTTAGCTTGCCTGTATAGTGATGAAAACACAGAGATCATACCTACATCTTTGACACACGACACTGAATCACAAACTATTTTGACACTTTAAGAAAATATTTTTAGCTTTCTAATGCCACCCTTGGGTTTTTTTATTGATATGAAGCTAACGCAGCAGTTAAATTAGCTCAGCTTAAACAAAGCTTGGAAAACAGTGGGAAACCTGCTGCCTGTAGCTACATATTTAGCCTACAGGTATTATTCTCTTCTTATGTAACTCACAGCAAGAATGCACATGAGCAATTAGATTATTTATGTATCTAAATAACCTGTGCTTTCATCGTCAGGTTGAACTCCTAAAGGCTTTGTGTTTTCATCCAGGCAGCTGCAGTATTGTTACACATTCTGGTCAAAGTGAAACTACAACTGTTCACAAACATCAGGTTTGGATCCTACCGTCAGCAGGAACGCGGTGAATGTTGGTGCCACTGTGCTGCTGGCTGACTGGTGTGATTTTATTCTAACCTGTGATTATCCATTGACTACATTTGTAAGTTTTCAGGACTGTTCTTCTGCTTGATCATTTCAGATTTGCGGCTGTTTCACTTTTCTTCTTCTTCCTCTTCTTCTTCCACGCTATTCTTCTTCTTCTGTAAGTTGGTCTTCTGTGTTTACTCCAAATACTGTGTCATATGTGTATTAAAATGTATTCCCATGTTTGATTTGCTGGCATTTTAACACACAGTCAGCTTGGCCGCAATGTTAAACTCCAGCACATGCGCGCGCACACACACACACACACACAGAGGTAACCACACACCTGTGCGCTTGCTGATAACCTCCACCATGGTTGACGGGAAATAGCCGACTCTGTCATTTCCTGTTCGGTTGTCGTGGATACAGCCTTTCCAGCGTCCATCAGGGTGCTGCTCCAAAACCTGTCACAAAGATACGTTTAAATTTCTTCATTAAAGTTTTGTTTGTGTGAAAAATAAGAGCACAATTTCACCAAGCTATGATTTAGAGCCATTATTAACTTTCCAAAAGTCTCTGCACAAGCCTGAAAATCTTTAAAGAACCATCTGTTTTTAAAGTGAAAACAGAACAAACAAAAATGCACTGGGAGCTGTCTAAAATTCCCTGAGTCAGTCTGTGAAGCCAAATTGTTCATTCAGACCCTGAGGGAGAAAGAATAGGCACGGCTTGGCTTCTTCTTAGTGCAAAAAGTACCCGAAAGCTGCATAAATGCTAATAAATATTCATGAATGGTGGGCGGACTGCAACGTACAGTGAAAACATCTTTCTGTAGAAGATATTCATAGTAAATGAGGGAAACCACTTATTCTTGCATATTCATTGGTAATAATAACTCTCTAAGTATATCCTTCAAAAGTCAAAATTCATCTGGGTAATATTATTCCAAATAAATGAGCCAGATTTTATGGGAATAATTTATTCAAGCACCTTGACAGTACAGCATACTGCTATCTGAAGTATTATGGGACATTCAGGTACAGATGCTGGACACTCAGTAATTGCACTGTCTCATGTAGTTAGGTTAATATGCAACAGTGCACCCTGCAGCTCCCTCTAGGGAACGGACGAGGGGCTGTGCTTTATTTAAGGGCTTTCTAAGGATCCACCTGTGAATCCTCATCTGCAACTAATTATTCTTTTCAGTACTTCTTCATCATTAACAGATGAGGACACATTTTCTATTGATTTACTGACTAATCATTTCAGCTCCAAATGTCTGTTTGTGAGCTCTGGGAAGGATTGAGAAATACAGGAATGCAAAACATAGACATTCATTCAGTGTGTGTGTGTGTGTGTGTGTGTGTGTGTGTGTGTGTACCGTAATAACGTCTCCTGCTTTAATGTTGAGGCTGGTCAGGTCATAGTTATTGCAGTAATCTTTCAGAGCCCGAACCTGAAGGGCTGCTGAAGCATCTGAGAGACAGAGAGAGACAGCTAGTTATCCCATAATTTACAGTAAACGTACATTATTATGTAATTCACAATATCCACAGTATGACCAAAAAACAAAGAACGTTTACAACAGTAACAAAGAATTTAAGAAGAGTGTCCTAAATCAAGAATGTTTCACAACCACTTTCAATATGTAACTTTAAAACAGACTGTGCCACCGTTACCTCATGATGGCATCTTTCCTGCTAAAATAATCTACACATTTCATACTGTATGTCCTGATGTTGGGAAGCACTAACAGAGTAGTTTGGCACTTTGTTTTGTATTTTCGTCTAATTGCTTGACTATATCTTTATATTTGGGATACAGGTATTAAAGTGGTGAGGATTTTCTTTACTAACAGATGCTGAGCTATTTAATGAACTAATTTAACCTTATCTACATCATTTCTAAATGTGAGGCTAATTTCCTTTGTTGCTCTTTACATTAATTTCGGTCCACTTTGTCACTGATATATAATAAATATATAAACTGACCTGCTGTAGTCTCTAGTCCCCCTCCACGCCTCCTCTCTGCCTTTCCCTCCCTCTCCCACCCTTACACCGTCCCACCACCCTCCAGCCGACGTACCTCTCAGCAGTTGTTTGATCTCTCTGCTGGCTTGTGTTGCTGTGAATTGGTAGACGATATCCAGCGCAGTCTGGCTGTAAGTGTTCCTCACCGTGGCATTAATACCACTCTGTCAAAGCAAAAACAATCATGTTTCTCTTCGGTAATTGGTGATTTTCAATTAAATTAATTATTATTATTATTTTTACATTAAGGCATGCGTACCTATTTATACACACAAAAAAACGCATGATATTGAGCTTCTCTCTATACTAATTAATCCCACTAGGGGTGCAGTAATCTACCAGCATGTCATCAGAAAACTAATCCACACACGCTCATTCTCTGTAGCCGTTCAACTACTTCCAGCATTATTCTTTAACCATGACAGGCTAACACTCAGGAACAACATGACATTTAGATCTGTTGAATCAAACATAGGCTGTATGAACAAAGACAGGTTCAGACCCTTCGGGGCCAAAGACTGTTAACCTTTGGCAGCAAAGGGAAGTTAAGGCGCACACGGTCATTCTGCTCCTTTGCTGTAAAACGTGAGGATGTAGGGATTTCTGAGGGTTTAACTTTTTATCTGTTAATACATTAGCTGGGGGAAAACCTATTTTATATTAGTGGTATTGCAGTTATGATATATATGTATTATATAGATAGATATTTATAAGTTCAATCCTATATGTACTGTATCTGTGACCATGTTGACCAAATTTGGTTGAAAGTCACTTATTGGTGGGGGGGTCTGCTTATTATATTAATATATGTATTTTTGGATTCAGGGTGGGTAATATGTACAGTACAAGTCACAATGTTCACTTTTTGTCTTTAAAAATATTTGTGCAATTTTACAGTATGTTTAATCATATTTGGAAAATATTGTCCTGCTGATGGGGCTCAGCTCTCCATTCAATGTTTAGGTAAATGATCTTGTCAGGTCCATGCCACACATGCCAGACCCCATCTAACTGGACCCCATCTAACTGGACTCCATCTAACTGGACCCCATCTAACTGGACCCCATCTAACTGGACCCCATCTAACTGGACCCCACTTTGTTTTGCTTTCATCTGAACAAAGAATGTACTGCCAATATTCACTGGGCTTATTTTCAAGTTCTTTGGCGAGTTTAATGCCGTCTTGTAAGCAATGGTTTTCTTCTTGGATGTCATCTGTAGAGACAGAGTTAATACTGTCTGCTCAGTCACTGAAACTCCACAGATAATCCAAGAGCCAAGTCACAATCACTTACTCTGTTCTTACTCCTGCTCAATATTTCCTTTCCTTCAAGGAAAGGAAATATTGATCAGGATTCTTTCCCTGTTCCCTTTTCCTGTTTCCCTCGTGAAATTCAAATGGGTATCATTACATTTGACAGATAAACTGACAGTATGTATGTATGTTCATGTTTTTATTATAAATAGCATCATAACATAAAAAACATTAAAACACTAAGATGTACAGACAGTAACATTTTCACTGAATCAACCTGAATGTAAACTCTTCTTTCACAATCAAGTGATTGTGCTGAATGTTTTCAGTAAAGTTCCACTTACGTCCAGCAGGAGTCTCACTGCATCGGTCTTGCCACAGAGGGCTGCTTCGTGCAGGGCTGTACCCGCTTTGGTCTGTCTGTTGATGTCAATACCTGCCTGTATCAACAGTCTGATCCACGCAGAGGGCAGGAGAGAGGGACAGAAAGTGACAAGTGTGACAAAAGATGACAGGGTTGGCCGAGCACGAGAAAGAGAGAGTGACAAGAGGGGAAGAGGGGAGCGAGACAGTCAAGAGAGAGGAGTCTCATATGGAGACATAATGCAGAAAGAAGAGTGAAATCATGGTGTACTGCACCTGATTTAAAGGATAAGACTGATGCGATTGTGTATTTGTCACTGTCACCAAAACCAATCAATGACCAAAACCAACAATTCATCAGTTCACTCACATCTGGACAGTTTAAAGCTGCAAGTCTCTGGTCCTGAGGTTTCCTTTCACATTAGGATTAATACACGAATGGTGAGTTTGTGAGTATTAAAAGCACACGGGGAAAATGTATGTGGAATAGACTAAAAACATTTTTGTCATCATGGCTTCTCTGTCTTTCTATTAAATTAGATCTGAAAAGGAGAAGGAAGGAAGAGAAGATGTTATATTTAGAGGCACCCATGTTCACACTCCTTTGCCTTTTCTGCACTTTGCTGAGGAACTGATTGAATTTAAAAATGTACTGTAGTAAAAATAATAAAGTCTAATCTCTCATTTGGTGGAATGTGCTGCTGTGCAACTCTAATATGAGCTCAGCTGCATCATGTCTGCTTTTATTTCTGTAAAACTATTTGATATAATAATTTGATATAATTCATAAGTCTGAGTGGAATGTGTGAGGTCCCACATTTCTCAGCATAGTCAGAAACAAGCCATGAATTCTCCATAGAGCTCCGTGGAAAATCATATTCATATACTTGAGTTTTGAACATTCCCAGGAGTCACTGTAAAATTAAACAACTTTAGAAAGACCAGGACTTCTCCTAAAATCAGAAGAAAATGTGTTGAGGCCAAAAACCCAGAGGCTACTCTGAGAGCTTTCAGAAGTAGCCTCTAAAGACAACGAAAACTGCTGCTTCAGGCTCAACGTTGCTGTATAATATTCTCTCCTTTATTTACATAAGTGTCACTTTGTCTCTAATAAACAGTAAAGGAATACT
Source organism: Anabas testudineus (assembly GCF_900324465.2). Classification (NCBI taxonomy): domain Eukaryota; kingdom Metazoa; phylum Chordata; class Actinopteri; order Anabantiformes; family Anabantidae; genus Anabas; species Anabas testudineus. Next base: position 4,014,516 of record NC_046617.1, on the reverse strand, counting down.
GTATGTCTCTATATGTGAGGCTTTGGCTTTTCTGCATGTTCACAGTAAATACAGAACCAGACTGATCTTTTAATTGTCATTTTGCCAGAAAATGACATAAGGAAGATAAAGTGCAATTCATCAAGAATAATGCTGCAAAACGCAGATTTAATTTTCCTCTAACTTATAGTGGGTGTGAGTGTGTGCCTTCCACAGACTGCTGGCCGAGCCTAAAGACCATCATTTATCAGTGTCACTTCTAGAGAGGCGCGCTCTGCTCTATCAGCTAGGACAGGCTTTATTCTTTAGCTGTCTCTCTTACTTTTAACCAGTGTTTCTCTCTCTCTCTTCAATTCTCTGTCTCTCTCTCTCTCCCTCTTTGTCTTATCTTCACTTGGTTGCAGTCCTCTTTACTTTTTTTTTGTTTTCTATTTTCTTCCAGACCAGCAAATTACTGCACCAACAAACACGCTCACAGCCCTGAGTTACTTTAGTGTTTTAGAGAGATGAGAGGAAAAATGGAACTTGTGGCGTGTGTTTGCGTGTGCTCTGCCATGATGCTGTTCTACAAAAATATAAACAAAAATGTAGGAACATCCCCATCAAGTAAGAAACACAGACACTTGGTGTGATACTGTGGACAGTCATTCAGATTTGCAGTGTCTCCAGTCACATCAGCACAAGCGTCTATAAAATTCCATTTCATTTCAATTCAGTTTATTTGTATAATGCAAAGGCACTTTAAAGTGTAAAGTTTAAGACCTTACAATATATAACTGTATACAGAATTTTACAAAATCTACTGGACTTAGGAGGAAGTGACTGATGCATCAGCTCACAGTGTGTGGCAACACATTTGTTCCATTATTCCCTCAATGTACAGCATCATATTGTTTCCCTGCTGTGTTCTACATCTGTTTATCAGTAAACCCAGGAGGGCATTCAAACCCACTGATTTATTAGACACAGCCTGTGTGTGTGTGTGTGTGTGTGTGTGTGTGTGTGTGCGCGTAAGATAAACCTCTTTGTTGATTGATCTGGAGGTGGTGTGTGTGTACCTGATGATGTCGATGTGTCCGTTCTTTGCGGCTAGATGGAGAGGAGATGTGCCGTTGGGGTCAGTGGTATCTCCTTTTTTGGGCTCCAGCAAAGCCGCACACATGTTACTAGACAGCAACAACTGGACCACCTACACACACACACACACACACACACAAACAGGTTTGAAAATGACTGTAGATTGGCTATAACTGGTACTGCTTTTGAAACTATTGACTAATAACACAGGTTCTTACCCCAACTCTGCCAAACTCACAGGCCAGGTCCAGAGGCGTTTTCCCTGCATTATCCACAATACAGGGGTTGGACTGGTGCTGCAGTAGCATCTCAGACTGGAGACAAGAAACACACATACACGCTAAAGCTGGCAGTTCCATTACAATAGATCACAACATTTCAACTTTATTCTCCAGATTTCAATTTTAGTGATAAAATGTAAAAAAACAAACAAACAAACAAACAAAAAAACAGGTAAAGAAGCAAAAGCAAGTCGACCCTGGATGTCAGGGTTTGACACAATATATGTAACATAGCTAGAAGCTTTTAAGATTGAGCGAGTAAGCTGGAAACATTCAAATCAGCCAGAGGCAATGATTTCAACCAAATTATGGAGCTAACATTAGCGTAATCAGCTAAGTGGCTGCAGGTGGTCGTTTGAGGCAACAAATATTAATTGACCCTGCAGTGCTTTGGACAGAGGGAGGGAAATAAAGCACCAGGACAAAACCTGCAGGGTTGATTACATTCAAACTGCACGCAGAAAGACCCCAGACAGCCAATGGGTTTGCACCACTGCCCCAAACCACATGTTGCAAGGATAAAAAGACACACACACACACACACACACACTATTACTATGTATCACTCACTCACTATCGCAAAGTGATAATAATTCAGAGAGGTATTTATATTCACGGGGAGTGTACAGTGTATCTGTAACAAAAATAGACTTTAGTCAGATGTCTAAGTGAGTATAAAGTGAATTCATCCCTGTAGAGGCTTCAGCTTGTCCCTGGAAATTGATCTCACAGTAAAATGAAGGGAAAGGAAAAGCTTGGTCGAAACAGTAAAAACATGAGAGGATAAATTTGACTCACAGAGGAATAACTTCATTGTGTTTTCAGTTTTGTAATGTACCTCAAATTCTTTCTGTGCTTCGCTTTTGACTTGGGGGATGTTACATGATTTATCTTTTAAGCTGCTGTCTGCTTCAGTTTTTGCGATATTTTTATTTCTTTTCCACAATCACACTGAAAGCAGCTGTGGATTGGAGTTGCCCTTCATAAATCATGGTTATTTAATAAAGAAGAAGCAGCGGTTCTTCAGTTTTGGAGCCTGTGGATGCTCAGCATTGCTCTCCTCTAGGGTATGGAAGCTGATGTGGTGAGTCTGCTATATTTCATTGTTGTTGCTTTGGCAAACCTGCAGCAGCACTGCAGTGTATTCCCCCATATTTCTTTCAGCTCAAAAAGCCTCTAAGATGAAATTTTCTTTTTCTGTTTTGTCTCTTGACATATGTGTCATCTAGAGTCAGTTAGTAACACTATGTACTGAATGAATAATAGGGGGGTCACTAATGCACAGTAAACGATACATTAAATAAGCTGATGACCTTGGAATTAAGATCTGTTGTTGGCATCATTTCATATCAAATGCTGTATTCATGAAATGGCAAGAATAATACCAACAAACACTGATTAAGCTACTGTATGTCAACATGTAGAAATAACAACTCTTAAATCCAGAGATGCATATTTAAAAGTCTGAACATTTTGAAGTCAGCTGATCCTAGATAATGACGTGATTATCATGGTAAATCTGCTTGCAGGCAGCCGCAATAAGCTGTAAATGCAGCACTAAGATGATAATGCGACGTGATAGCAAACATGCAGCTGATACGGATCAACATTATTCTGACCACCTAAAAAAAATCTTTCTTTTTGTTTTTTTTTTTTTTGTTTCCACTAATTCCTGTGAAAATGATGTGAATCGTGATAAACGACTGTATGTACAGCATAACGATAACTGCAAAGACCAACTAATCTGGGTGGCAGAAAGGATTTCAGGTTCCTCAGACCTCCAGTTTAAGCCCTGTTTGCTGAGGAGAGGTGCAGAGGTGCGGTATTGCTCACCACGTCGTAGTGGCCGTGCTGCGCTGACAGGTGGAGAGGAATCTGTCCTTCATCTGATTGGCCATTGACAGACGAACCAGATTTCAGCAGCATCTTCATAGGCTCTGCTTTCCCCTGCCAGGCAGCGTAGTGCAGCGGCCGCATACCTGCACAGTAAGGACACACGTGGTATCTATATCGCTGTCTGTATATACACAACATAAATACACATACTGATGTTTATTAATGTGTATGAGGATGTCTGTATGTTGAATGTATGCTGTATGTCACCGTTTCCTCTGTTTGTTGTAAACACTTGTTTATAGGAGTGTGTGTGTTTTTCCTCTCACCTTTTTGGTCTCTGATGTCAACAGCAGCCTGTGACTCCAGCAGCAGGGAGATGAGCTCCACGTTACCGTTAAGAGCAGCATGATGCAGCGGGGAAAACCTACAGTACACATACACACACACAAACAAATCACGGTTACATTTGTGATTTCTGCTTGTTTTCTGTTATTGTTTATTTTTATGCCCCCTAAATGACAGACAGCTCCAGCTTTGCTATACTCAGATATTTTGAACTTACGGAACAACATACAAAGTAGACCGCCCAAACACACATGCAGACATGCAGGTCAGTGATAATGGCAAAGCTTAGCATGACAAATGTATTTAATAGCAGAGGATTAGGACCAAATATCTGATGTTTATCTACTGCAGAGCTAAAAATAGAGCACAGGGGGAGAGGATGGGTGATGTGATATGCAGAGGATGAAAGTATTATATTATGTAAAAGATGCAGTGTAAATATTGTATATTTGTGTGTGTGTGTGTGAGAGCGACTAAAGGGTCTGGTGAGTAGAAGAGACTAATATTTTGGATTGGATTCTTGATGGATAAAGCATGAGAGAAAGTTTAAGAAGAAGAAAACATGAGTTAACATCAGTTAACCTGGGGAAACAAGCATAAATGAGTAGACACATGAAAATCCCCCTCTGTGTCTTCCTCACACACACACACACACACACACACACACACACACACACACACACACACACACACACACACACACACACACACACACACACACACACACCTTCTATTTGACTCATATCAACAGTGACATGCGCCTCTTTCCTTCTCTCTGTGAATCGTCTATTCCCTAGAGAAAAACAGCTTTCAGAAGATTTTGACACTGTAACCTCAGAACAACTACCTACAAACTTGAGGTGGCACGTTAGGTTCACATATCCAGGTTATCAGCAGTTGATTCAGTCTTAGGTTTTATAATGGAGGCCACATTTGCTGGAATGGCAATAATGCTTCATATTGAAACTTTGGTGCAGTGACTTTAGGCCGAGTCCTCATCACCAACGTTGATTACAATCCAATAAAAGCAAAGTTTGCTTGGTGTTCACGTGTATGTACAATTTATCTGGCACACAATCACAATTCACATTCCTCAAAAGGATTACACAGTTGAATACGATGAAAGCACGTCTGAAGAACAAAACACGACTATTAGAACCTTTAAACAGAGTAATTATTAGGCAAACACTGAATTGTTTGCACTTGTCACGGTCCCTGCCCGTCCTTGTCCCAGTTTGACTATTTTCCTGTTCCTGCTCTCACTCTCTCTTGTTCTCCCTTCTGTCGTTGTCCCTGTCTGTCTCTCACTTCCTGTCTCTGCCGTCCTCCGTCTCACGTTTCTCCTCCTGTCTTTGTCTGTCTCCCTCTTTTCTCGTCGTTTTTCTGTCACTCTGTGATTTTCTGTCCCTGTCATGAATGGTCCAGTTCCTGGTGTCTGTCTCTCCCCTCTGTTTTACCTGTTCACTCTGTCCACTCTCCTCTGCCCTGGATACCTGATCTGTTCCACCTGTGTTTTCCCTTTCTATTTAGACACCTCCCTGAATTCACTCCCCTGACACATTGTGCTATTTCATTCCCACAGAAACCACTCTCCAGCATTTGTTTTTGACTTGCCTGCATTGGTAACCGGACCCTGGACCTGGACCTGACCTTATCCTCTGGATTGTGAGACCTTTGACTCTGACCCTGTTCTGTCTCTGACTAGCCTTTTGGATTGTGGACTGTGGATCTGATCACTGTGTATTCTGGCCTTTGCTATTTCCCTCTGACTCAGATTTTTGGATTTTGAACTCTGTATAGACCAGTTTCTTTGTACCCGACCCGTGTTCTGGATTTTGGTTTGTATGACGTCGCCTCTGGTTCCCCTCAGCTCTGCTTTGCTATATACTTCTCTGCCCTTGTGTTCCCTCATTACTGCCTCACCTTCCCACAGACTTCATTACCCAGTACTCCCTGCTCAATCAATGTCATCCCCTTTGTTGCTCTCACTGATCCTGCCTACGTTTCCCAGAACCCTCTGCTCACCAGTTATTGTTTCCTGTTTGGTTTTCTGTTCTTCCTGCTTCTCTTCTGCGTCTAGTGAATCCTCACAGCACTACAGAGAGTCAGTCTGTACAACTAGAAGGTTTTCAAGAAGAAATTGCAATAACTACATGTTGGAATCAATACATATCTCTTCAGTTCCCTTTGTTGCATTAGAATACATTCTGTACACAACATTTACTGCTTTTTAGCAGCAAAAGGCAGAGAAATCATCTCTGGGGTAGAAAGGCACACTGCAAAAATTACAGTTAGCTATGAATGAAGTATAAATCCTGCTAAGACAGTAAGTAACAGGGTGAAGCTACAGAACAGTCAATTAGACTATTAACAAATTGAGAGGGCAGTTGTGATGTCTTCTGGTTAGCCCATAACTCAGTTTTGTTCTTTGGCAGCTGCTGCGCTGCTCTGCAGCATGTACACTGATGTAATCTGAATGTGCTGTAACCGTGGAGATGGTACCATCCACCACTGGCAAGTAGCCAGTGTGAAAATACAGGCTATAGGATCCCTGTGTGTGAGTGTGTGAAAAAGACGGGTATATTGGAAGATACATGGAAAAATGAAATGGTGAGGGAGTGAGTGCTAAATAAAGTGCTGCACTCCCAGAGTGACCTGCTCTAGTTTATTCACTACAGATCACCCATCACTCCTTCCTTCTTCGTGTCCTTCTCTCTGCTCACTTTTCTCTCATCTTCTGCCTATTAATTCCTTTTCTCCCTCCCTTTTACGTTTCTACATCATTTATCATAATCATGGTTAACAGTAAACATGTTTTTATTTTGTTTTTTTACATGATCCCTGACATTGATGAAGTGGTGTCTTTATATGTGGGTCAGCTGAACTCCCCATCACCTTTAAAATGGCTCATTTTCCTACTTTTACTTTGCTTTCTTGTTAACAGAGCTTGATGATCAGTGATCAACAACGCCTGTGAATCCCTGTGATGCTCGATGCTGCCGATGTCTCTGACATAACTAATGTGATGTCAGTCAGAGGCTCCCTGTGGACGCACTACTTCCTCTGGCTTGTGACTGGTCCAGGTTATTTTCCCATCCATTCTGTCTGTCAGTAGATTTGCCTGCAGGAGCTTCTTTTTGGTAGATTTAAACAAACAAGATGTGGCAGATTTTGCCACCCTTGAAGAGAGCTAGGATAGCTGTTGCCCTGTTTCTTTTTGTTGTTAAGAAACAGTGCAAACTACCAAGCATCCCTTCAATTTAAATTTGAATAAATAATAAACAATCAAAGTTAAAACTGGGACTTAAACGTTTTGAAATAGGATGCACTGCACTGAAATAATTAATTAAGGCCTTTGGGAAGCAATATTTAAAGCTTATTGATGGGGTACCCTACTGTATTTGTTGACAATGCTAATCAGTGGGAAGCAGGAAACAGTCATTAAAGTGCTGTTGTGGAAATTCACCAGGGCAACGTTGCTTGACAAAGATCCAGAGGAGTCCTGGATTGGACGGCAACCCACTAGTTGGAAACTTCTGTCTTTAAGGCTAAATTCAGAGAACAAAAGTCTCCTGTGCACCACATATAACATGAAAGACTGTAACATGATAAACTGCAGCTTTGAGCACTGATATGTATCTGTGGCTATTTATAGGAGGTTTACAGTAAATCCTGCTGCCAAGACGTCTTCATATACCTCACTGTTCTCCACACTGTAAAGCACAGTGATTTCAGTTGTTATAAACTGCCATGCTTTGTCTACACAAATACTGACAACCATGTTTTAACACATAAATCTGCATATATCAGTATAGAGCAAGGCTATTTGAAGTTAAAGAAAAAATGGAATGACACTATCATCGTTACATGTGAAATGATCTACCGCTGTATTCAACATTGTTGAAAAACAAGCACTGAATAAAATATTGGCTGCAGTTCCAGCAGCCCTAAATTCAACCACGGCTTGTGTAGCAGCGCGCTGTTCCCCCTCAAACACTGAGGTGTGTTCCCACAGCGCTTGTACGGCAACACACTTCTCCATCCTCGTGACGGCTGAGTCTTCTTCCCCTTACTCTCCTCTCCCGGGTTAAACAGGGATACCATTACACAATGCTGCACTAGCTAAATAAAAAGGCACTGTGCAGTGTGTGCCAGCGGGGGTGCATGTATGGGGGAGGGGCAGGGAAGCCCTTGCTTTTGCCAAGTAGTAAAACCTGCCATACAATATTCATACCTCCCTTCTCCTCTCCTCCACCACCACAAACAGTGGGGTATTATTCCGTATACAGTTATATTTTGTAAGGTCTTAAACCTTAAACACTGATAAGTGCCTTGAGATGACTGATCTGTTGTGATTTCGTACTATAAAAATCAAATTGAATTGAAATCTGCCTCTCTCCAGACCTCTATCCCCTCTGTTCAGCCTTGGACGACCCCCCCTCCACAGCTAACACCTCTCCGTCTCTTTTTATGCATTACACCTTGTTTGTTTAAGTCACAGAAAAATTGTCAAATCAACACACTTTGTTTCACATGAAACTGTTTTCTCACTCACCCAAATCCTGCTGAACGATTTCTTGAAATCACTATTGGCACACTGAAGGACATTATCAAAAAGTTCATCAAGACTATCTCACATAATGCTAAAAACAGTCACAAGCTGGGGCATATTAACAGCGTTATCATGTCTTGGTTTTTTACTTCCTCCCACCAGCTGCCTCTGTTTATCTATCCGTCGCTCATCTCTATCTGTGATCTTTTCAAACTCTGCTCGTCTTTCTCCTAACCCTCCCTGTACATCTGTGCATATACAGCAAATCTCAGACTAGCACGGTCAATCTCATCGCCATATTTTTGGTGCCGTTTTGATGCTGGACTGTCACCACCTAAACTTCGCTCAGGTCCTCTTGTCACACAAACACACACTTTACACAGGCACACATGCTTTGACCTATTTCCATAATGAGACTCTGCCTCCCTGCCTGTCCAGCCTGTGACAGGCAGGGAGGCAGAAGACAGACAGAAAGAAAGGAAGAAGGACAGAGAACAATCTGTCTTATATCTCTTATTTCCCATCTGCTTGAGTGCAGCTTACACTCTTCTCTGACAGACCAACAACCTTTGTATTTAGAGTGATTTCTTCCTGGTAGATTGATGCAGTCTTATATTTTCTATTCATTTAGACATTGTTAATGAGTGATACTTTGGTTTACATCGAAAACAACCACATTACTGTATGTTGGGGACGGGTATCTAAGACCACAACAAAAAACAGAAAATCACAACATTAGCTATACCTTTTAGCTCTTAACTGTATTATAATAAAGATGAAGACAGTGCTGGAGTCACAATTGGAGGCACCAGGAAAAATACGGATTGGCTGCTTCTATTCTGGCCTATTGCTTCTGTACACTTTCATTATTAAGCCTTTTTGCCGGCTGACAGGTGAGTGCACTCACATTGCCAAGGTGTCTGAAGCAAGAAGCTTCCAAGTGTACTAAATTACAAGCTGGTGTCTTCGGAGGTGTTTAATTTAGAGTTGGTGTTCACGATGTTGCTACATCAGAATACTACACGTGGCAGGGGCACTACTCCATTTTCTGGATCAGCTGCAACAATAATACCACCTGCCTAATACAGTGTAGGTCCCCCTTTCCAAAAAACAGCTCTGACCTGTGGAAGCATGGGATCCACAAGATCTCTGAAGGTGTCCTCTGGTATCTGACACTAGGATCAGCAGTATATTGTAAAAGTTCTTTTTAAAAGTTTCAAGTTGGGACCTCCATGAATCGAACTCCCATAGTTCATCTCTTCCACAAGAAATGACACACATGAGCCTGGATGTCCACATGACGTTAAAGAAAACGTGGTTCATCAGACCAGGATGGAGGATCAGACCACTATCCTCCACCCCTCCGTGATCCAGTTCTGATGCTGACTTAACCTTTGTAGGGGCATATACAGGTGGACAGGGGTCAGCACGGACGCTCTGACCGCTCTGCAGCTACACAGCAAGCTGTGATGCACTGTGTGTTTTGACAGCTGTCAATCATAGCATCTCATAGGATTGGACCAGATGTGCTACCCTTCACTCCCTATGTGCATCATTCAGCCTTGGGTGCCCATGACCCTATCACCAGTTATTCTTCACTGAATCACTTTTGGCAGGTGCTGACCACTATATGCCGGGAAAAAGACCTGCTGTTTCGAACATGCTCTGATCATTACACTTCTTAATTTTTTCCTGTGTCTAGCACCTCAACTTCAAACACTGACTGGCCACTTGCTGCCTAATTCAGTATGTCCTGCCACTCGACAGGTGTTAAGACAAAGTATTCCATTCACCTGTCGGTGACTTGCACACCCTCACATACAGTGCAGAGCAAATATAATTACGGAGAAGGTCTCATTCCCAGGTCTCAATGGTTATGTCCCTGTTATGGTCCATAAAGAGGAACCTTCATTCTCTGCACTCTAAGTGCTCTGTTGTCACGTGACATGTGACGATACATTAGAGTATGTCCTAACATGTTTAACCTCTGTGTCTTTGTTGTTTCTCACCCACCTTTCACTGGCTCCATCACCTCTCTCTCTGTTTTGCTCCTACTCGATTTAATAATTATATCAATAACATAGAAATGTTGACCAGCTTTAGTTGGACTCCTGCTGTTTTAATGATGGTGCAACATCAGCTGATCGGAGCCACTTAGGAAATGCTACTTCACACACACACACACACACACAACACACACACACACACACACACACACACACACAGCAGCAGAGGAAAATCTGCAGTGACAGATCCCAATTAAGAGCTTCTTTTACACAGTAAGTTCATTACAAATCTCCAAGTGATTGCCAGGAAGAGTGAATAAATCTAAAATGAATTCACTTGTGCAGGCTCATTAGCAATGTGTGCTCATTATAGACAAACACCAAACATGATCCATGCATTTCTGCCATACATAATATTCTTGACTTGCTTGTGCAGCAGACAAACATGCACAATCGTGTCAGCATCAGCCTGCATGAAGCACTTAATACTGTGGGAGGAATTAAGGGGCAAAGAGGCAATAACAGTAAACACACTAATTAGATTGCACTGTTCACTTTCACTTAGAGCGGCTAAGCCGCTCAGTGAGGATTACTTTTGATCTTTATCGTGACAGAAACCACTTTATTCAGAACAGTTTGTAGTGTTTTAGCTCAATTTTAAATTATTCTCTCAAGGGTTGAAGCTGGCATGACTCATGCTTGTAGGAATTTGCATTTCTATCTTTTGTTGCTTTCTGCTGCCCTGTGCAAGACGGCACAGAAGTGTAATACACGCCCTGCCATCACCACGCATACACACACACACAACCTGCTGCCACCACTGCAGCCTACTGAAGTTCATTACAGTGGAAATGAACAAGTCATTTTTCCCTTCCAATGAACACCATGACACGTTCATCACACTATTATTATTATTATTTTCTATTAAACCTGTTTTATTGTATGTGCCAAATTACTGTTTTGGTTTAATCATGATTGAGCAATCAGCCCTGCAGTAAAAATGTCAACGATTAAACAGAACTGATTACAATAGAGTTTTTTTTTTTTCCTTATTCAAATAACCTGCACCAAACTAGATTACCCTGTGATCTGTCAGCAGTACCAGCATCTGCCTCACTAGCTGTTGAGTCGATTTCATGGACAGTCATCACCAGGGCTGGGAGCGCCGTAGTGACACAGCAGACACGAGTGGAAGTGCCCTGCTTTGCACTGTTCTCTGTCCCTCTACTGCTATCACTGTTGGGCTTGTGAGGTTTACAGTGTGCCACGTCAGAGCTCCTGCAGTGCTCTGTTTATCATGACACAGCTGAAACAAGAAAAAAGCCCAGTGATTCAGCTGACTGGCGTCATCAACTTTTATAAGGCAGCACTAATGCATTTGCTGGGTTTCTTCACTCATTTATTCTTGTTTCCCCATTGATATATATGACATCTGATCTGATTTTACACCGTGCACCTGCAGACCACCAGTAAATACACATACACTCCTATCTATCTTTAATCTGCCCCATTATATTATGGGAACAGGGATGTGAGCCACAGTTAGATATTTTTGTTTGTTGCTCTTTTGTTGGTTTCAAGCGGCAACTCAGGAACAAGTGCTCACATAGCCACGTGGCCACACACACATAAACACATCGTTCTAGTTTGTACTTCTGAAAAAAATCCTTCATTGTTTAGCACTATGGAGACAGAGGCAAAACTACCACGATAATACAGTTTGTTATGTGATTGGAAAAAGGGGAGGGGTGAGAATGAGGAGTGCATGATGGAGGTTAGAAAAAGTACAGGAGAGGAGAGAGGATGGCAGGGTGAATGGAGAAAGTGAGGGCGAATAAAAAGTTCAAACCAGTGAGAGAGACATGACGCAAAACCTGGACGGATAAATGGAAATACACAAGAGGTGATCAGGACATGGGAGGAGTTAGAAAGCACTCACCCGTCTGTATCCTGGAAGTTGACATTCACTTTCTTTGCAGAACCGAGGAGCTCTGAAACACAATAAGATGAAATATTAATTGGTTTTTGCAGACGATAAATATTAGCACCAGCTGCTTGGTTTAGTCCTGTTTTGTGACCAAATGCAGCAACAGAAGTGCTGTTTCATGTTCATGCACAAAAATAATCACCCCACATGATGATATGAGCTACATCTGTGATGCTGTTTGTTTGTTTGTTTTGAATTTAATGTTGAAGCCAAAGAACATTTTTCACTTTCTTCTAAATGAAAGAGACAGAAAACGTTTGTTTGTTATGAGTCCCATAGCCGTCATATTTCCTCAGCTGCTCTTCGAGCTCGCTACTGTCTGATTACGCATTGAGTGAGGTAATATGAGTCACATTCAAAATGCACAGACAGAAATATCCTTTTTAAAAAAGGTGTCCAAAATATTTCTTCACAGTGATCTCAAAAGATTGCGAAATAGGAGAGAAGTCTAGAAACAGTTTCAGCCGCATGCAGAAAACGGCTCACGTGTGCCCGGTTCTGATTCATAAATCTTAATCGCTGTGGAAAGTGATTACAGTACAAGCGTGTGCACGTGTACAAGTATATTTGCACTCCCAAAATTTGCCACAAATGAAAAGAGAAACTTTAAACATATGTTTGCATATTGACAGCAGAGCGACAGTATTATAGTAGATCTACACAAGACCTAATACATCATATGGAAATCAGGATTGTTGACACAACATCTAAACAGTGTTCGAATATGGGATTACGTCTGCCTCAAATTATATTTTGGGTAAATTATGAATACAACGAAAAAGACTAAACCAATATGAAACATCACTGCATAAACTCGGCTCAACATAAACTCTCAACATCTTGTCTGATCCTTATTGTAACAACAAACAAATATTATTTTGCTTCACTTGCTGTGGGAATGTAACGATTTCCAGATATTGTGGAGGAGAGTATGAGCAAAGATCAGTACAGCAATGGGTCAATAGGTGTCAGCATGTCCCCTTTCATGTCTGCTTGAAAAAATGAGGACGCTACATCAAGGAAGGACCTGTGTTTTTATATAGAAATGGACACAGCTGGACTCTCTTCAAGAGTCAAATATAATTTGGACATAAACAGATAACAATGATGGACAAAAACTGAATTGGGAAAAATAGTTAGAAATGTCAGATTCAGGAAGTTATAAGTCAGAAGGAGTGCATGTATACATGTACAGTGTGTGGTGGAACCGATGCTATCCTCACTATCCAGCATGCTGTTTGGGCAAGACGAGAATCCCGTATCTCTTCTTCTTTTAGCTGGATTTTCATGACACGGCTTGAGGAGAAAAGAGAAGAGTTCGGGTTGATGCAGTGGATCTCCCGGCTAATACAAGTGTGACAGAATGTTAAAATGAAATCCTGTATAGGTATCAAGGTTTCTAAATCTCTAAAAGAAAAATAATACCGCATGTATACATTAACATAAGATTCACAACCGTAACAGTGTGTAACTTCCTTTCTCCCATTAGGTAATGATGCAGAGCTGAGGCCCAGCAAATATGAGCCTGAACTCTGTTTAGTGTCTTTCTCTCACTCCCACATACACACCCACACACACACACACACACACACACACACACACACACACACCCACACACACACACACACACACACTCCCTCCAGGGTGCAGGAAACAGGACAGTCCCTCTATTGTAGAGGAGACAGCTCCCAGCGCCACTGGGAGAGGAACATTGATTTCCTAACAGGCTATTTCTGGCCTCTAAATGCAGGGATTCACTCACACACTTGCCCACAAAAAAAAAACAAAAAAAAAAACACGCAAACACACACATCAGGAGTTTTCAAATGCAATGTCTCCATCCTCTCTCTGTGTGTATTTGTTGTGAGAGGTGTGACACCATAGAACCTGATATGCATCTAGTACCGTTCATTACAGTTACACTAAGATATGGTTACAGCAAAGATCACATAGTGAGAAGATGAATGAAATTAAACAATTTAAATCAAAGAGGAGAGAGAAACAAGAGGAATGATAGGTGGGAAATTTTCCCATTTTGGTTATGTCACAATAATTCATATGATTAAATCTCCCCAAAACATGCACACTAACACTCTTGCCTTGCACATCTGTCCAGCATCAGCCTCTAATGTGGTTGCCAGCTGTCATAAAGTCTGATCCCTGTCTCTGTGCAGACAAGCTGTGTGACCCGCCATCACTCTTTTAATGTCAGAATGTTTTCTAGACAGACCTTTGCCATGAAAACTTTTCACCCAGTACATCTGATTTCACAAGTGGTCACAAGTTTGTTCCTTTCTTTAGTGGATGCACTCTGTCTCAATTCTGCCCGTGTCCTTTAGTGATGCCCTACATTTCCCATGAAGCTGGGTAAACCATCCCCAATTGGCTTTTAACTGTTACTATGTTTAGTTGTTTGTATTTTCAGAAAAGGAAAAGGGCAGGAGATTATTTATTATGCTGATGATAAGACTAAAGTAGCGATTGCAGCACATTCCTTGTTTACCCTTTTCACCATCTTATTCTAAACAGGTTTGCATGCTAACAATTGCTATTCTCCCTGCCTCACCCTGTGACCCTTAAGAGGTTGGATATTAGAATTTACATGTCTACAAATGTCTATGTAATAAATGATGAATTAGAATTAATTATACTACTTTTCATAAATACTTTTAGGAGTACATTTCTTGGGGGGAAACTAAACAACCTACAATCTAAAGCGGAGTTAATCGGCCACTTCTATTAACAATCCCCTGGCAAAGGTCAAAGGTCAGGGATAGCGGAATGGCACTGTGGAATCTTTTTTATTCTAGTGTCTATGCCTGAGTGGGCTTGCATGTTAGAAAAGGTCAGATATTTCCATATAGTAAATATGAAACACAGGTAATGAAGGTGAAAGAATATACAGTACTACGTGTTCTTCAGGGGAATTATCCACAGTCGGCTGATTCTCTGTTTTCTTACCCGTGGCTAACTGGACTGATTCTATCCTCATGGGACAGGAAAAGGGAACAGTGTCACTGCTTTTCTTAATATGCTGTGCTGTTATATAACATCTATCACCGGGAAGAGTCTTTTAAAAGATGGAGTTTATATTGTTCTAGGCACATAAAATACATTTATATTACAGAAAGGAAGAGAAGGGGAGGAGAGGAAACCTGCTAGCTTACACTCTTAGATAGTCTTAGCCCTGTGTCTTTCTCCTGTGTCTCCAAATTTCTCTTTCGTTCTCTCCCTCCTTTCCCTGGCAGTGACGATGGAAAATAGTGTGCTGGACTCTGGAGTTCTCTCTCAGAGCAGACCTGTTGTTTTGGCCCTGATCGATCTGCCCCCTCTCCTCCTCCTCTTACTATTTCCTCCACCTCTCCACGCTTCTTCCTTTTCTCTTTTCTACGTGGGCCATCCTTTCCTTCTCAAGTGATATCTCCTCTCTCTCCTGCAGTGTGTGTAGCACTTTAATGATGTTGGCAGGCCTTGTAGCTGGGTCTGTCTTCATGGATTCATGCTGCGTTATTAAGGCAGCCTCTTTGCTCTTCAACACAGCAGAGTAGAATAAAATGAGGAATTTAGTAAAACTACACCTTCATATCTCATGTCTTCATGTAAATAGACCTCTGAAGAACAGACTAAAACTGTCTTTTAACTTTTATTACTCCTGTGTGATGTGACCAATCAGAAAAATAGTAATTTAACAAGGTGCACATAGTTGAAGTCGGGGAAAGGAGTGGCTCTGCAGATCCTTTCAACTGTTTATAACTCACTGTTTTGGCCTGCTCCACCTGCTCTCCATGTTTCCAGCCTACAGAGATAGTTGCTGTCAGAAGAAAAGCCATAAAAATCGCTTAAACACCAGAGCAGCAGAGAAACAGTGATAGCTTGCTGGTAACACAGTGGACCAGCGCATTATGCAATCAGTGACCTCCCTCTTCATTTTCAGACACGGCCGCCCCGTGTCATCAAATAAGGAGAGGAGCTTTGTTCAAGACGTCATATAAGGAAAGACTGGGCAAGAATGGGACCTCTGCCAAAATCATCCCCTGCTTGCCAGATGTACACACACAGTAAATCAGCATACACACACACACACACACACACACACACACACACACACGCACAATGTGCTGCGTCATGAATGTGTACACACACAGTGACAGGCAGCTTTTCATCCAAACCAAATATATACCCATTACACATTAGAGTGATTTGTGAGCACATAACTCTAAAGTCTCCAATAATTAGCATGAATAAATTATCTTCATATAGCAACACATACAGACATACAGACTACTGGACTGTGTGTGTGTGTGTGTGTGTGTGTGTGTGTGTGTGTGTGTGTGTGTGTCAGCATGATAACTGCAGGAGCTGTTTGATCCTCATTGACCCTCTCTGCTTTCTCCCTCTCCATCAGCACTTCCAGGTCGGAGCTTTCTGAGCAGGTAGCACTCAAACGCCATCTGCTCACACGCACGCGCAAATGCAGACACGTTTAAGCAACGGCCCCTAGAGTTCCAGATTTGGGTGTAAGCCTTCACATTTAACATGCAAATACAGTGTAACACACACATTTCTACGGGGTATGTACCCCCTTTCATTTGCTTTCTGATACTTTCTATGACAAATAAGGCCATCCAATCATCTAACATGTTGCTCATGCTGCTGTCAAACACTCACTATATTTCAAGATGAAATGTCAGCCAACATTAATAAAAGATTTAAGGGACTCAAAAAGTGGGCTGACAGTTGAAATGTGCAGCCCTGCTGGAACTCGGTGTCCCGAGCAGGGTCCGGCCAGGAATCGCGTAGCACTGGGAATTGGGATAATTTTGGTGTTAGTTCCACATCTGTTACTGTTTCCATCCAACTAACCAACATTGAAACGTAAAGAGGTCAGCTAACAGTGAACTGTGTGTTGGATCTGCGGGTAGTTTTATTCTGAATCTGCTGCCAAGACACACACACATGCACATCATCCAGATGCACACATCACACGTGGAACTGCTTTACTATTCTGTAGCCTGCCGCAGCAGAACTCTGGGAAAATACTGATTTCATGATGTTGCTGCAACCTTTCAGCCTGCAGTGTAACTCTGGACACACACACACACACACACACACACACACACACACACACACGCTCACTCACAAACAGGGAGCACTGGGTTGAGTAGAGGTGGTTGCTAGGCAACAAGCATCCTCTAGCTCTTCCTACACATGGAGAACTGTGCTGTACACACACCCAAAACACAAAGATTCAGAATCACATGCGCCCACACAAATGCACAAACACGCACACCGCAACACTGAAAGACATTCATGTCGTTGTAATTAGAGCGGAGACAGTGTGTGTGACATCCTTATTTCCAGATGAACTGTCTAAAACAGCATCTGCTTCCTCCAGAGGGGCTCAGTGAACGACACGTCTTCATGGAGACTCGTCTGTTCAAACATTCAGCTGACGCCCATACCAACGCTCAACGCAGTGAGCTAACTTCACTTTATTACTACTGTTAACTCATTCACGATTGTAACTACAGAATATCTGTCCTCCCTGCTGACCCATACGCACACTGGCAGCCAACACTAAATATCTCTCTAACTGCCTGATTATCATATCGTGGGGAACCCTGTGTACTGTAAATCAAAGCAGAGGAAAAGGGAGCACTAAGGCATTAAAAGAGACGGCAGTGCAATTAGAATCATAGTCAGGAAAATAAAATATTTATTTTTTTATTTATTACATTTGTATAATATCACCCACATATTATACAAATGTGGGTGATTGTGATTTCGTTTTTTTGTGCATTATTCTGGTCAAATGCTGCAAAAAATAAAATCTTTTTTCCATAATTATGTAGTGATTTGTGAAATGCCAACAACTTGGCCCGACTGTAAATGTATAATAAGATGATTTATATCAAAGTGCAGCAGTGCGTAACTCTGTGCATCTCATTTATCAAACACAGCACTCACAAACTGACAGATGTTAGATTTGGACATTAATATAGGAAAACTGAGGATTTGATGCAGGTATATTGCATACAACCAAGTCTTTCTGTGTCTTTCAAGAGATTCCTTCAGGTACTACCATCTAGGCCAACTAGAGGTGTGGCATATCATACCTTCTACCTGTAAGACTGGTAGAAATTGTATTGGCTATATCAGAGATAAAGCAATGCAATGATGCATGGTGCATTTATGTTCCCTAACACACAATAATCACACAAGCCTGAGGAAGGAAGTCTGAGAGCGAGAGCAGTGTCTCAGCCTCCGATGACAAAAGTCCCTAAAAGGTAAACGCTTCAGTGGTATATTGTTTTCCACAGGTAGGTTTTTCATGAAGAATGCATTCACTTTGTTTTATTTAATATAGGTTGCTTTTCCATTCTTGTGAAAGCAATATGTTAGAAATGATCAAGGGAGCTTTTTCGAAAACTGACACCAATAATACTCAAGACTGGAATGGGTTTGATTACTATTGTCACAGGTCAAGTCAAGGTTACCGTGACCCTTATGTGTGACCCATTCTCATCACCGCTATATCTCAGGAACAGACGGAGAGATTTCCTACACCTCATCGACATCGACTTAGGTAAACAGATTAGATTATGAGTCTGGACGGTCATGCATGAAAACTGAACGATGACTAGCTGGTTGAGGTATACATCCGTAATTCTAGTTATTTTCTAGACTAGTAGGATTTCAGAACAGCTAAAATCTAAACTTCTTAAATCTTTTTAAATTCAATTCAAGACCCATTTTACATTCACTTGGGAATAAAGGTTAAGGGATATGAAGAAAAGAATCTAAAGAAAATTAAAGTTGAGTATTCGCTCTGAAAACAAATTAATTCACTGGTAATTTTTGTGTTTATTTCTGAGTCCTCTGCATCGCAGCTTTTCTAGTGGCATAGATCCACTGAATGCACTGTTCTCAGTCTAGGTCCCATTAATCTTGCACTTCTCAATATTAGATAGATGAAAGTAACAGAAACAATGACCCATGGAAGATGTTGTATCACTACAGGTGTGAATAGGCAGCACTACTCTGTCTGGAGAAAACATTTTTCCAAACGCACGACTAAATGAATGTGACATTAAGAAACTTGACATTAAAATAATCAACTAAACCTAAACATGATCCATAATTTTCAAGACCTATCAGAATTATAATTAATACTTTTTAAGACCTAAAATTGAAAATTGTTAGAATTTTAGATTTTCTAAAACCCTGTAAGGACCTGCAGAAGATGTAAAGTATACAGTGAAAAATACATTACATTATCCTTTGTCTCTACATTATCATATGCTGAGATATTGGACATAAGCCTTACAGTGATTTGTTTAAAGATTGAACCAACCAGAGATCAGACTAAAACAGATTAGAAATGATGAGCATACTGTCTATATGATCTCTCTCTCCTGTGTCTCGCTACCTAATTGACACCAGACCATCTCTGATACTTGGAAAGCTGCCGTGGGATGATTTCATTGATCGACAGCTGCATTATTAGAAAGCGACAGTCAATAATTGCACGCTGTCTGGATGACTGGACACTGCCACATGACGGCTACATCGCGACATCAGAAACACACGTACGAGTGTAGAATATATGCGGCCAGTCCACACAACCACACACAAACAGTCACACACGGATGTATTGTTCAGTGTGCCAGAGGAAGTCAGAGGTGCAGCCAGCTGAATTCATTTACTATAAATACACACATCATATCCTAGCTAACACACACATTTACAAGAGCACAAATAGTCTGAGAAGCACTTCTGTGCTCTGCCTCACATGTGTGATCCTGACACATCTGTTTCTGAGCCCTTTGACAGACAAGGGAGGATAAAAGTGGAAGAAACAAAACACTGGATAGAGATAGGAGCGTGTGTGTGTGTGTGAGTGTGTGTGTGAGACAAACACACTCAGTCCTAAATGAAGCCAACAAACCAACCCATCTTTTTGATTCTATTACCTGATCCCACTTCCTCTCATCCTCTTCTGCACATCTATCTTTTTTCTCTCTGATTCTCCTGCTCCTGATCTCCTTCCTCTTTATTTTCTTCCTATCTCTCAGCACCGACGACTGTAATGTTCTTGTGGCTGAATGGGAGCAAAAGATATGTTGTCTAAAGTCCTTCCCGAGTAGATGCAACAGTAGATTATTTATGGTTATGGAGAGACATGGGTGTGATGTTCATACCTAGTTTTTGACAAAAGAGCCCATCTACCTACTGTAGTTTAAAATCAGGTTATAGGGCCAAAAACTTGTATTAAAAAGGCGAGCCAGTGTGCCTTCACACACTTTATGATATAGACAGACTAGATACAACATGTATACAGCCTGTTACTTCATTAATAATTCACAAATAATTCATCGATCTCTTCCGTTGGACTTTCAAGTTGTTTTTAGCAGCAGGGCTCTGTGGGGATGACAATGTGGGTCAGCAGGCAGTTTCTCTGCCATTTTGGTCCAGGCTGAAACTGCTCAACAGCTACTGGATGATTTGCTATTAAATTTAGCACATTCATTTCCCCCACAGGATTAACTATAACTTTGGTGATAAACATCCTGCAGCAGCATCATGAGGTAAAACTATCAGTTGATCAAATACCTGAAGAAATAATGACGTCATCCTCAGCTTCACATACTTTACTTCTTTAGTGCTAAATAGCATGTTATCCTGCTAACATGATTCATTTAATTTTGATTATCATGTGATACTAGTGGCATCACTAGAATTGAATGCAACATTAATCACAGTTGTAGCCTTGGCTTATTCATCTGTACAGCACAACCAGAAGCATGCATGTCAGTGTGCACCAATCAGCCACAACATCAACACCACCTGGTATTGGTGGACAGGAGTTAGCATTAGAAAGATGTAATGCTGGCCATGATCGACAGGTATCAGAGCACACCTGCAGATCAGTCAGTTCTGAGTTCCCATGCTGACCCCTTAAAACACCAGTGGCTTGTAACATGGCTGATTAGTGTAGAAATGTGGTACCAGTGTAAAGAGGAAGTAACACTAACATAAATCCCACAGTCTATTCAACAGTCAATAATGACTTGAAAGAGGTATGAACACTTATTGTAAATATTGCAACTTCTTATTACCAAGTTTTAGTTTAACTCCTAGCATTACACTAAGCTGCCTACACAGGCTGACGCAACTGGCTGCAGGTTTAATGCATCATTCCTGTCTAATATGTGGCATTCTTCATTCCCTGCGCGTATGAGTGTGTGTATACAGACAGGGTAAGTGCACAGGACAGGATGACAAGTAGTGATTAGTTCCAAGCTACCATATTTGCTTAGCTGCATGCGTGCACACACACACACACACACACACACACACACACACACACACACTCCAATAAATGTGATTTCAGAGGCAGGTAAACAGGAAGTGGGCTGATTGAATTAGAGAGGAGAGAGTTTCTAAACAAATACAGGACCATCAGCGAGAAACCGACAGAAATGGATAAAAAGGGAAAGTAAAGATGGGAGGTAGGACAGGAAGCACTGATAGAGGAAGTGATTATGAGACAAACTGATCAATAAAGAGAAACTGTAACACACTTCATTATTGTTATGCTGTTTAATAGTATTCACAGGTATCAGTTAGTGGTATTTATCATGCATCTCTCTACACCATTTGCCAAGCTACACGCCATTAAACCTAACTGAATTACACTGGATATGAAAGAGAGACATAAAACAAGCATTGCTTATCAACCATAATGTAGCTAGATAGTTGCTCTGGTGAGGCCTTCGGGGTTTTTGAGTGAAGGTCATCTGTTTTTCAAAAGTGCTTGGAGCACAGTAGTGTTCCAAATTGTTGGTGGCAAAAAAATTTCAAGGTCCGACCCGAACCAAGGATTTGGAACACTTTCAATTGTCAAACTGGAACAATAAACTGTTTTTAAAACTACTCAAATTTTGAGTGGTTCATTTGTAAACTAACTAAGATAAGTGTGGTGTGGTGGCATAACACTCCTTCTTTACAATCTAGGTTTTTACTAGGACAGTGGGTTTGTTTCCATTATAAGCTACTATTTATACACACAGTGAAACTCTAACCCTGCTTTGACCACGCTCACTCAGCTAACCATGGGAGGCTGTCTCCATGGACACAAGAGTGCTCCTCGATTGAACTGCTGCTGGAACAGGGAAGGAGCAGCGCTCTTATTATCTAACCAACGTTATCTCCAACAGGCCGGCCCCACTGAAACTTTACCACCACCAATCAGAGTGGCAACCAGGCACATCTCTGCTCCTGAAACGCTGAATGAAGCAGTGCAGCAGATAAGCTGAGCTGAACACAGAGCTGAGAGGTTTCACATGACATCTTGTTAACCTTCACGTGTTAGGACTAACGCATAAGTGAGCAAGAGGAGGAACAAAGAGGGTTATTGAGTTTTTCCTCAAAATCAGTGTGTTTGTCTTCAGGTAAAAAATACATAAATAAACAACACATAAATAGGGAAGGAGAAAAAAAATAGCATCATTCACTATAACAAAAAATAGAACCCACACTATATATAATGAATAATATCCAATCATGTGGGCCAAAACATGTTCCTTAAAAATTTACTTTTAACTGGATAATAACAAATCCTTCTGCCAGAAACAGCAGTGACCTCCTGTAAACAAGTGTGTAAGTGTCAGTGCAACAGAATAATCAGTGTGATGAGATGTCTCCGTGACACCCACAGCAGAGCAGACGCCTCACACAGACGAGGAAACGAGAGACATGTTTTTTAATCATGTTCTATTAGTAGAACTGAGCATCGAGCGCATCTAAAGTGCTCAAGGCTCCATCTGTTTGTGACTGGCATGCTACTTGAAAATCTTTCTCCAACCACATCCAACAAAACTCTCATTAAATGCTTCACAACTGAGCTCCAGCGGAACAGGTCAGAGTGTAGCTTCATCAGCAGAAGGCAAAGGGGGGACGGAGGCTCTTTAAGCCAGACGCTGCTGCCACCAAAAACTAAATAGAAAGACAGATGAAATATGTCTTTTATGTATTGATTATCGCTGCTCAGAAGACCTTGGCCTGGAAGCGCTACGACTGCCACAGTCAGAGGTACGCTGGCGCTATACGGTTACCTAGCAACAGCTTTCTCGCCAGCTATCAAGGTTATCTCACTGATGGGTAACAAGTTTGTCAGAGCCACAGCACGCACATCTACACATGTTTGAATGCTATGCACATTCCTAAAGCAAGCATCTGGCCTACATTGCCTATACTGCTCTGCTGTCACTGCTTTGTCTGGTGTTATTCATGCAGTCTTCCTACATGTACAGCTTGTGCTGCAGATGATGGTGTGTCTTATTTAGAGATACAGCGTGCTTATCTTCAGTTCAAGCAGCTCAAAACTGACATGGCATTTTTATGAATGATTTACATTTATATTTCAAGATTCTTCAAGAAGCTTAGGCAAATTGTTGTGCAAATTCATAGGTGGTGTCACTGCAAGTCATGACAGGGTTAAACAAGGAGGAGGTGAAGACACAGACGCATTTCCACAGACACTGTCATGGTCGCATTTGTGCAAATCACAAGGTGAAAGTCTTCCTGAACACACCCTTTATAATTGTCAGAATTATGTTCAGCCACATAGCTATACAACCCTAACTTGTGTTTAAGTTCAACATCCCTGGACTTGCTTGTCATTAACTTTGTGTCTTCTCTGTCTTGTTGTTGTGCTTCTTCCTCCTTGTCTCCCTCTCTCTGCACCTTCCTCCTGCAGGTATCCCCAAACTCAGATCTTTTCCATATGTTCCCTGAATGTATTTGATGCTACCAGACACCCAGGTTATTATCTCCAGCTTCTTACTGCTCTTCCCTACTCTCTCAACCGTCCACTCACCCCAACCGGTCGAAGGCAGATGGCCGCCCACCCTGAGCCTTGTTCTACTAGAGGTTTCTTCCATTAAAAGGAGTTTCTCCTCCCCGCTGTCACCTACACTAGTGCTCGCTCCAAGGGGATTTTTGGGGCTTTCTATATAATTCATTATAGGAGTATATGTTTTCAACATAATTCAGTAAAAATAGTCATAAAGAAGTGTAACTTATATTTCCAGAGGGTATCATTATCTGCTGTTACAAATAAACGCTCATAAATCCTCTTAAAAATCACACAAAAAAACACATGCCTTCTAAGTATGTTTTCTTCTGTGTCAAATTACTCTGGCAATAATTGACTGTACATGCATGTTTCGTGGAAATGCGATTTGCTAATTTGGCATACATGTAATGTAGCCAACAGCTACCTCACTGATTCTTCATATTTCATTGATGTATGTGAACAGGCAACTGTCTTGACGAGGGCCCACAGTAACAAACTCTGAAAACCCCTAGGGCAGCATCATGGATGGACTGTTTCTAATTTTAATGGCAATTTAACATATACAGTATGGCTTGGTGAAAGGTCTAGTGAGTCTCTGAATGTTCATATTTGTGGCATTGACTTGAATGGATTGGTTGTGTTAAAGTCAGTCTCAAGAGTTTCTTCCTATTTCAAGCTTGGACCTGAACGAGACATGCAAACAGCATTTGCCGCTCCCGTCAAACTGTCATTTTACATCTGAGGTTGTTTGCCTGGAGAAATGTTAAATAGAAGAAAGTCCAAGTGCAGACACAGACGCCACTTCCAATCCCTGTATACTTAACACGCTGAGACACACAGACGGCATGACAACACCCACACAGACAGGCATGCACACTTCCAGGCAAAGAGAGACTTACAGAGGACAGTAATACACCCCGGGGACAGTCACATGGCCCCGTGATCAATAGAGACCATGTGTCTGATGTATAAAGATCCTTCTCTGTCGCTCTCACTGTTTTCACTACTTTGCCTTGCTCTGCTCTCTCTCCATTGCTCTTTTTTCGACTCTCCAACATTTACTCTCTCATCCCAACACTGTTTGTGTTTTCTTCAGGAGGAGGACAGCGATGTTATCACTCCATTATCCAGTCGTGAAATTCTAATCACATATGGCTACTTCCTTCTTCACAACTAATGCCACATAGAGCTGCCCTCTTAGCAGTCTAGTGTGTACTCTACCATTAACTTCAGTTCATCACACCAGATTTATCCCAGGAAATTGGATTCCCAAATGCAGCACACTGGAAGATACTCGAAATGAGAACCAAATTTATGCCAGCTTCCAAATTCTTAGTATTTCAGATTAGCTACAGTAATAAGGATGGCGTCTCTAACCCAAAATCTTTACTTTGTGTGAGATAGTTGAATAATTGACAGTAAATCTGGGGCAGTATGTACTAAACCACCCAGAACAGAAGTGCTGATCTCAGTAATTCATTTATAAGGAAGAGAAAGGAAGCCTTTCTGCTTAGACAGCACTCCTGCTCTCAGAAACACTGTTTTAAATCATATGGTCCAATGTCTCATCTGGGTCTTGCACCAACATTAAGTTGAAAGGTCTGTATTTTATTCTCCATGGAGCAAAACACAAAGGATGTTGGATGATGGGGTATTCATATTTCTGAAAAGTGATCAGACAGGTATGTCACATTTTGAACAGCTTGATTTGTATCACTATGTTGTTTTCTTTAAAGTAATTTCTTTAAATTGTCAAACTAAGTATTCTCTGGCTCAACTGTCCCTAAATATTCATCCACAACATTGTCTTCTGTATGGAGAGACACTTGTATCAGTACCTGAGATCTGCATAATGTCTAGTCTTTTGGCAAGCAGATATAAAGGTATCATCTAATCTAATGACGTCCCATGACTAAACCTCAATACCAATACTGCTTGTTGGTTAAACAAGGCAAAGTATCTGGATAACAAAATCACCGGCTTTCAAAGGTGGAGTGATTTTGCATCTTTTAGGAAGAACAGATAGCTACAACCTTCAGGGCATCTTCATTGTGCGAGGATCATACAGCAATTAACCATAGCATCAACATCACCAGGTGGCTTTGATGCTGTGGTGGACAGGACTCAGCGTGGGTTCTCTGATCAGTCAGAGGTCATACACAGCAAGCAGCCATGTACTGTGTACACTACAACATGCTGTGGCTAATTGGTGTGAGCTAATGAGGTGGAGGACCTGATGACAATGAATGTGAAGATCAAGAAGGTTCTGAGCGTAATTTGAAATCATGGCTGGGTTCACAACTCCTGGACCTGAGACTGACTTTGTTGTAGCTGGGACAATGGAGCAGTGGTGGAAAACCTTAGTTGGTTCTGTTTCATTAAACATGTTGAACAAGAGAAATGAGTTACTGACAGCTTCTCTGATGACTGTCATCACTGTCACCATCATACATACTGTGATTGTCTTGCTTACTAGAAAATCACCTGCTTTTCCATCATATGTACAGTGTGCCAACAAATCGGTATGTAGTTAAGTATATAGAGCAAAACTAATGTAGGGTGTAGCTACACTTAAAAAACTCACTTTTGAAATTCTATGAGCTCTGTTGTGGTACATTATAAAGTGGGACATCGCTGGGGGAAAAAAAACAACATGTGACCCCCCCACTATTATCTTTACTGTCTGTGCTGTTTAACATCAGCCTGGTATCATACTACCACTTGATCTTAAAAAGAGGAACAAGGGGTCAACTGTTGCCACTGGGTTCTCCCTGAAATGGTGCAAGCTCAGTGCCTCACACAGCAATAAAAAATACACAAGCCTGACAAAGGTGCACACACACACACAGAAATTCATCCAGTTAAGACACTAGGCTATAATAATAATAATAATAATAATACTAAGTCAGAGGATCAATTGCACACTACTGATGAGTTGGCACTGCTTGTATGATGTAAATGTCTGACTTTATAATTTGAGTAGTGTGACATTTACTGTACCACTGTGACCGGAATAACTAAATTTTCATAGCACTGACCCTTGTAAAAACATGGATGAAGTATAATTTAGTTTTTAATATTTGGGTCCTGACATTGCCTGCATTCATATTTATTGATGTTTGTAAATACACATACAGACACACACATAGTGAAATCTTGTTGATTGTGCAGCTAAGCCGCCATCTATTGTCATGAGAGGATCTAATTATCGTCAGATAATGCAACCCTAAGCTCTGGTGCAGTGTGTACTGTGCCTGTGTCAGGACTAAACACAGTGAAAGTAAAACCCGCAAATCCCATGGAAGCATCTGGCGTTAGCGGCAGAGATGAAGACGAAGAAGCAACGGCGAGGTGACAGATTAACAGATGAGGTTGTGTTCGCTGGGCCTGGTGTCAAAACAGAGCCACAAATGTGCTGATGCTGTTTAATGTAGTTGTTGTAAATGACGCTGTGTGTTCTGCACTGCATTGTCTTGTAGTCTTAATTAGATTTTCTCAGGTTTCACTGTGAATTGTGCTGCTTGTGGAGTGTGACAATTGACTTGGTGGCCTCTCTCTGAGTACAGACCTCGGGGCAGCATTGTGATTAGTATACTGAAAGACAATGACCTCATCACACACATAAAACCCACCATCAGAGCACAGTTTCCAGTCTGTTCACCCAAAAACAACGAAATGACTGTCATTCCCTAGAAAAATTTCCACTCTGATAACACACACTCACACTAAATAGACTGTGGTTACGAAACGCACGGCGTGTTGTACGAGGGCCCACCCAGACGTGCACAAACACACATTAAGACATGGAGCTACACATGACATGCCAAATAATTAGACATCTCACCCACAAACAAACACACACATGTACAGAATGGAAACACAAACACCTGGAGGCTTTTTTTTTTATATTAACAGACCATCATTATGTCTTGTCTCTGGCTTCCTTCATCACAGCAGACACATGTTAGTGATTGAAAGGAGGGAGAGGGACGCAGGAGAAAAAGGGAAGAGGAGAGGATCAAAAGAGCGGTAAAGTATGAGAAGATGGAAGGAGGAGGAACAGAAGACCTATAAACGAAACAACAACAACACATTAGCTTTTTTGTGATGGGGCCCTACTGGTAGAATTATGAGAAACAGCTCTAGTTCACATGTGTGGAATGTGCACACATAACCCCGACTGTACTGTATAGAAGCATGTGAATGTCCACTGATGGGAGAACACGGTGACTTAATTTTAAACTGTATACGTGGGAAAAGTATGTCAATCTTCGAGATTATCAATTTGTTTGAAGGGTAAATTAGAGATGTTTCAGTCAATAGGATGATGATGACGTGTGAGACAGGGGGGTCCTGTCTGAGAGACATCTGTGTCTTTACTGTCAAGGTCTGAGTGATGCAACATAGGATTGGGGAAGTGTGCCATGACTAGAACAAAGGGCAAAGGGCATAAAAGAAGAGCTCTTGCTGCTAACCAGGTTGGGAAGAGTAACCAAGAATTACCAAAAGTGTTTGGACACTATTAGTCACCTGTTAGGCAGATTGTGTACAAATAGCAAACATTCAACCCCAGAATTCATCAACCAACAAATATCGCACCAAGACCAGGGGTGTAAGAGAGTATCACTACACTTGAGTGTCGCAGTATTGTTTTGTGTGATACTGTATTGATTATATTATTATTGACTATATTTAACATTTAAATTTCTTAACAGTTGTTGACTCATCATTGTTATCATTTAACTTGGTTTTGTTTTCTGTACTTCCACCCCAGCAGTTTAAAACCACATGAAAAACGAGTGCCACCCACTCTGCACTCTGCTGACAACAGTTGTGGTCATATTCTCATGACCACAACGGGACCTTGTAAGGCAAACGTAAACACTGTCTGTCAGTGCTGTCATGTTTCTGGTGAGAAGCGGTTCAGTGGAAAGAGGTAGAAACAGATTTAAAAGCACAATAGTTGCGAGAACACTGGTGAAATGAGAAGCCGAGCGGAGAGAAGCAGCAGGTGGAAAAAAAATGGGCTAGAGGCTGGGTTGAGTGGAAGTGAAAATGAGAAGGAGAAAGAAGGATAGAGGTGACAAATTCATAGCCAGTGTGGCAATCATCCTGACCAGGAATAAGCCAGCGCTGGATTAGAAAACAGACGCAACATACACCAACGCCATCTCATCCTGTTTGCACTCCCATTTTCGACCCTCCGCCATCAGTATCTCTTCTATCTGACTCCATCTCCCTCTTCTTCTCCCCTCCGCTCTGTCCCTCTATTATAACCCAACGACGTGGGCTCAAACTATTATGGAATATTATGATTGCTCGCTACATTTAGACTGTGGGAGGAGGAGAGGGGGAGGTAAAATAGAGAAATACAGGGAGCTGGAAAGACAAAGATAGAGATGGAGTGAGATACAAAAACAAAACAAAAAAAACAAAAAAACGTGCACAACCTTTCACGTAAAGCTTGTTAGCCTTGAGGTGTTAATAAAGAAGAACAAGGTATGTGTGTGTCTGTGTGTGTGTGTGTGTGTGTGTGTGCAGTGATCTGTTTGGCCTTGCAAAGCTGCAATAAATCTGCTCCTATACACTGAAAGGGCAGAGAGGGGAGGAGAAGGGAGGGGAGGGGAGAGGAGAACTGTTGTGTCCCACTTTTGCTTTGACCTCTATCTTTCTGTCTGTCCCTGTTCTCCCCCGATGACACCACACACATTATCCAAACTTCCAGCAGTCCTTTTTGATGCCTGCGTCTGCCACTGAGCTGTTTCCCCAGCGGCATGTAGCCTCCCTGGGCATGACTCATAATGAACATCCCCCTGCTCATCACCATCGCTGCTCCTCCGCCTCCTCCCTTATCCACCAAGGGTCCCCCACTCATCCGTTACGCTCCACTCCAGCTCTCCACCTCATCCCATCCTCTGCTATCTCTTTCTTTTCCCTGCACCTCTTCTTCTCCGTCTATCCCTTCTCTCTCGTTTCCCTTTTGCTGCTCTCTCCATCATCATCTTATTCCATCCCCAGTTGACCCTAAGCTCCCATTTCCTTTTCTCTATTAGCTGCCCCGCTCTGTCGTCCTCTTACTCTCATTGAGAGCAGGGCTGTGTTATCTAAACTGCCACGACCGAGCACTAATGTATGTTCACTAACAAGCTCGTGTTCACTCAACATGAGCTACTGGAGAGAAGTGGTCACTGAAAAGTGTTCAGGCTGCAGATATAACAATTAGAAAGTAAAAATAAAACATACACAAGGACCTGCTTGAATGTACTAACTTATTTTACTGAAGCTGTAGTTGTCCTTCTAAAAAATGAACTGTTGATTAACTTTCTAAAAATAAGAAAGATTTTAACGTGTAATAGCTTAAAGAAGCTAGCTTAAGAACAATAACAGAATAGCTTAGCGGAGGATTGCATTTCTAATGCTAATGGGCCAGAGGCTAGTCCGGATGTGATGAGCTTAGCTTTTTATTACAAAGGTTTCAATTTCTTATCATAACTGCTGCAAACAGAATAGCAACTTACCTTAGAACAGGGAACAACCATTTGTTTTTCAAAAAGCCTGATGTAGGAAATGCTGATAGACTTGGTTACAGAAGCTAGCGGAAGAGAGGCGAGAGCTAGTGTGACGTCATGACTTTGGCTCTCTGTGGGGATGAAGCTCTTAGCTATTTTTCAAACCATTAGTCCTAAATTTAACACAGAAAGAGACTAAAATGAGTTTCTAGCCACCTGAAACTGTCACTCACTCTTACTACAGCCCCATGTGACTGCTTCACCATGTGCCCCAGCCCTAGGCCTGCTAGCTGCTAAGCTATGGTTATTGCTGTTCAGGGCAGAGGTCAGTGAACAGTCAATTAGGCAAATGTAATGGCACACACAATAAACACACACATGCACATGCATTTCTAAGTGACACTGACATCGGTTTCCTGAACTAAGTGCTGGATTCCGCAGAGAGGGGCTCTCAATGCGGACTCCTAATATAGCTCATAAACCAGGCTGCAGTGCTGCACTCATTCAATACCAAGTCCTTCTCTCTCTGTCTCTGTGCATGGGTGTGATTGTGTGGATGTAGAAATGAGTCTGCTCGCTGCTGTATGTCGCTGATTATTCTGCAGATCAGTTACCCAGCAGTAAATTACCCTGCCACTAAACTCACATAATTATCAAAGACACACGCAGTAGCAGTCTGTGTGTGTGTGTGTGTGTGTGTGTGTGTGTGTGTATGCAGGGGTTTGCAGGCCTTTGCATATTGATTCATGAAGCATCAAATTAATCAAGAATTTCATCATTATACCTTTATAGTTGAAGGGAGTTAAATTTTAATCAAGTCAACAGAGTGTGACTGGAAAGTCCTATCATATCTAAAGAGCATGTGGACTGTAACATCACCTCGCATTTATATTTCAACATTTAATCATAATTAGGGGGGTTTTCTTTCTTCTAAATACATTTACCTACAAATCATCATAAATTTGATCCTGCTCATGCGATAAGTGATCATGCTGAATGCCATCCATGTCGTGACACAGACTGCCCAGAAATCCATGTTCCCTACTCACAGCTGGGGCGTCTATCCCACTTCCAACTAACTTCACCGCGATGTCACTTTTGTTTGATGTTGTATTGTATGGATGAGGATGTGTAATGACCATATATTCAGTTAAAGGTCACCTTAACAAAGACATTGTTTCTACCAATGACAGAAGGTGCCGTTTTTTTTCCTGTTGCTTGGAAATGTTAATATAGCTTTTTTTTTTCATTTGAGTCCAACTTGAGATTCAGTTCACCCAGAGTATAATAATTACCATTAGATACATGTAAAACAAAAGACATCAATTTGTTTCTGTATGTAATCAAAGTTACTTTATTAAGCAACTTTAATTATATTACTAAACTTAATGCAAGTAGTGTGACCCACAGGGACGTTGCCTAGTTGGTAATCCTGTGGAAGTATGAAATCATGTCAAATTATAAAAGCACATGCAATATTGGAAAACCGAGATTTAGAGATAAAGACCCTTCAACTGTAAGGGTAAGAAGAACTGCTAATATTGTTGCTGTTTTATTTTCTGGAAAGCTGCTTGGTGGAGGCAGGACTGTTGAGGTACCAGAACAATAACGGCCCTGAATATATTAATACAAAAATAACCTTCTAGGTTTGAAAAAATGCATCTTAAAATAGAAAAAGTCTGGTGTTAAAATTAACAGAAAACATGGACTGTGAGAAAGTGAGCGAGAGAGCAAGAGAAAGACTACGTTTAGGAAGGCTTTGATGTGCAAGATGGTGCATCCTTCTCAGAGCCTAAATGTCAGGTTTCTAACAGAGAACGCCTGGGGAGAAAGTCTAACCCTGTCTGTGTGTGTGTATATTAGGAACATGCACACACACACATGCAGTAAGGTCCTGGTAAGGATCTATTCCAGTTGACTACTGGTACACACAAGGCTATTTCTGTCTTACTGCTGGGAAACAAGGACACAAATGGATGGATGAAGACTGAGTGAGAGGAGGGAGAAGGGACAGATGAATGAAAGGAGGGAGAACAGAATGACGGCAGCAGAGGCGAAGAGATGCAGAGATGAAAGCGCTCCCTAATAGATGGGCTCAGTATTGATCCTTTAGTTTATCCCTTCTGATACGTGTTGCATTTAGACATCAGTAAATCATTAGCAGAAGTGACAAGAGACTTTGTATGATTACTGTCAATTAAACTGAGCCTGACGCTGAGAAGGCTGACATTCTGATAGACACTGAAGCTACACGCGCGCAGGAGAAGCAGTAAACATGTTGCTGCCAGAGCTGAGACCCTCTGAAGTTTATGAAGTTTCCATCTAAAAATATCAGAGGCGGCCGTAAAAAGGCCAAATCGGCCGGTGTCTCACAGAGTAAAAATGAGGTTAGATGGGAGGAGTAGAGATACAATTATGGAAAGATACACAGAGTTAGATGAGAAAGAAAAAGAATGGAGAGATGAGCAGAGGGGATCTTATTTGAATAAAAAAAAAATAGAAAGAAAACAGACATCTCAATTAGTTTTATTTAAAAAAAAGAAAGGCCAAGGGTTTGATCTGCTGTCTTGAAATCTAGAAATCTGGATGACACATCCTTATCTCTCTCCCTCACACACACACACACACACACACACACACACACACACACACACACACACACACACACACACACACACACTTCCATTATAGAGAGAAGGATAGATTTGCAATCACAGGAAGCAAATCCCACAGAAGCACCAAGCTTGCCTGATCTGAGCCTGATCCAGCAGACTGAAGTGTAGGCCTGCATAATACCGCTCTTCTCCCACTACCTCCATTATGTCCTTCACTCTCATTCATTAGTGAGAGAGTTGAAACCCTGATGTATCAATGTTCATATTTGAACCAAACATTTCCCAGAAATGAAAAAAATGGATGTGTGGATGAATATTAGGACTACAAACGTATTATTTGGAGTTTCATAGTTGATAACCTGCCACATGAGGCGAAGGGTCCTGCCAAAACAATCACAGTGCAGTTGCTGTTTCCTTTTAACTGAGCTAAGATATGAATAACAACACGCCCACTTCAAAAACCTTTTGTCTGGATAATATTACAGCCATGCTTGAAAAATTCTCACCAAATAAATGTCCATGTTTGGACCCAACAGTGATAACTACTGTGTTTTTCAGCCGCTCTATGTATAACTCAATAAGAAATTTTAGGATATATTTCTTGTTTAGTACATTTATCTTGAGATTGGAGGAGAGGAGTGAAGAAGAGACCAGGCTCCTGTATGTAGAGTCCTCTGAAGCGTGTAATGAACTGATACCATGCAGTGTCAGCAGCAGCCACTTAATTTACTACCATAAATTAACCCTCAGAGAGAGTTACACGTTGAGTGAGACAGTTAAAGGCGGAAACACAAGAACAAGCAGAGGTTGGTGTTTCTCCTTGAGGTTTTCCAGGTTCAGTAATTTTAGTTCTGTACCTGAAGTCGTCCAAATTGAGGCAGGCAACATGAGAACATGCGTGGTAGTGTAGCAGTGGGATACACTCTAAACACTCACACATCAAACATTTTTTACAACTTGCAACACACTTGAAGTTGAACCATATGATTTTATTTCTTAAAGCACTTATAAACATACATTACATTAATAACAGGCTACGTAACTACTTGTATGTGGAAAGTGTCGCTCATAGTGATGAACACAGAGAGTTAACGTTCTCTTCAGCTCTAAGAAGGGTCAGTCCATTTTAATGGACCTACAGATTTAGGCTACTGTTGTGTTTGGTTTTGTTTTCAACTTCAAAGAGGCTGTTTTGGTAGGTGAAAATTTTATTTTCCATGCCCTCCAGTCTTTTAACCTTAACTTTATTTAATATAATTGATTGAGATGTTGTACAGTGTAGTGAAGGAAGGAGCCACTGCCAACAAAACTAAACTTAAATGTCATAGTGTTTTGTTTTTTATTATACCTAAATGCAGTCTTATCATTTATGTATACATTGCACTACATTTTAGGGCTCTGTGGGCTTTGAAAAAGACAGCAACAGATTTTAAAGAGCTTGTAGTTGTGTAGTTGAGAGGCTGACTTTGTCATTTAAATTTTGCAGTCATGACAATTGAGAAAGCAGACGTAATTTAAAAATCCTGATTTTGAAGAGCACTCTAAGATCTTTGTAACCAGGCACCCAAATGTTCTCTTTTCCTTCATTCTCCCTCTCTCCAAATTGTCAGCCTATTAAATGTCTCTTTGTATCTCGCCTATTCACATGCACCAACCAATGGGAAGCTTTAGACCGTTTCACTGACAGAGAGAAAGTATGTGTGTGTGTGTGTGTGTGTGTCACTGTCATAACAGAGCTGTCCCAGTTTTGTTCTGTGCAGTGACTTAACCGACATGATCTTACTAGCTGAGAAACCAGATGCACTGCTTGTGTGTTGTAGAGTGTATGTGGATGAGACATGGAGACAGAGAACGAGACTATGAAGACTAGTGTGTGTGTGTGTGTGTGTGCGTGAGTGTGTGTGTGTGTGAGTTTGTGTGTGTGTGTGGTAGAGTTACATTGAGAACAATAGCTCTATTGTACCTGTGTCTGCAGCTACTGTCTCCCTTGTATTAAAGCGCTGATTTGCCTCCTTCTCTGTATAACAGAGAACTTCCACATATGTGACAAGAAATTTTCTTCAACAAAATTAACATTCCCCACTATTTTAAAGCCAGGTGTAGCTAATGCTGGCAGCAGAAAAATAACGTTCAAAAATGTCAGCATCTACACATTACATTTTAATATTAATGGTCTATTATTATAATTGTTCCATTGTTTACACCTGGTGTGAACAGCTGATCAACATCTATATCGATTACTTGGATCTCCATTTGCAAATTCTTTTCATACTGTAGTGTTGATAGACTTGGCAACAAAAATGTTGCATCCAGGGTTATTCTTACATAAAACAGTTCATAGTTGTTATTTAAAAGACATTTGCACAATCATTATGCCTCAGAACCGTTTGCAAACACTCTCTCCTTTGTGGATACATTCATGCTTTGACAGTTGAAACAAAGGTAGACGGTGCCCAGCTAATAAACTACGATAACCTCCTCCATTTTGGACTCTCTGTTCTCTCAGAGGGTCAGCACTGTGAAGACAGTCGCTATTAGTCAACAGAGAAAAGGGAAAATGTATGTGCAGGTCACAGTTGACCTAACATGAACTGGATGTGAAAAATGTTGCTCTCTTGCATGTTTACTTTGATGTGCAAGCAACTGACCACTAATTATGATCCTGGGTCATTTCACACCAGGTTTGACCAGGTGTTACTCCTGTTACCACCTCCAGCTGTGGGATCCCCAGACTCTTAACTTGTCCTCCCACCTTGTCCAGATTTCCCTACAGCCTGATTTAAGAGTGAAATCACTTAGCTGCTGCAGTAATACACCTGCACAGGGAGGCTGCATCTTTATAAATGTCTCAAATGCCTTCACTCTGAATGAGCCTCATCACAGAGGAATTCTCATCTCAGCTTCTTTTATCAGCAGTCTCCTCAGTGGTCACTCCCTAAAGCTCCTGACTAAAGGTGAGGGTCAAGAGCTGTGCTTTGTGGCTCACCTCTCTCTCCACATTTATTACATCTTCATATACTATTGCTAAAGCTTTAATTAGGATTATTTTTTCCACTTTATACCAGTGCATGAACCAAATCACATTTGACAGCAGCTAAAACAAACTCCGCTGTCGCCCCATGTTGGCACTTTGCCCTGCAGCCACAGTAGCATGCAGAGAGGGCCCGGGGTTCCCGCACTGTGTTGAGAGGTGGAGGATCAGGGTGAGAGAAAAACAAAGGGAGAGAATAAAGAAACCAAAAAGATATGATACACTGAGAAAGAGGTAAAAAAAAAAAAAAGCTACTGAAAGTATAATAGCCAGTGGGCCAGTAGGTCTGCTGTGTTAATCTGTGTTGTCAGATTATAGTGTAATCCCATGCTAACACACACACACACACACACACACACACACACACACACACAGTACTGGGCTGAAGTATCTGACTGGACCCTGTGGAGCTGAAGTGGAATAACCGTCGGTGAGCCAGAAATTTCCTGGCCAGCGCTGCGTTCTAGTTGCCATGGCGATGGTTTCAGAAAAACGGAGAAGAAGAAGAGGGACGAGAGAAAGCAGGAAAGTGAGGAAAGATGTGATAAGAAGAGAGGGGGGAGGGATGGAAAAAGTAAAAGAAAACTGAGGCCTTAATCAGGCGGGGCCACGGCGGGTTTGGCACCAGTCGTCCACATACCCACACACGTATAGTGTACGAATATACACACGCGCTCACCACAAACACAAGCATGTAGAGCCAAACCACATGTTCTCTGTGTTGAACAGCTGCGTACTACCAGCACAGCCATCCAAATAATGGTTCTCATTGGCTCATGGATGTGAGTACTTCTCCTCTATTGGCTGACGAGCTGCAAAACAACTTGGAGTAACACACCTACTACTGCAGGGGAGGAATCAAGATAGGGATGTTAACGCAACATCCATGTTGTGTGATACTATACAAACGTACACATGCTTCATTGACTGCTGCACGAAATGCTTAAAGTTGTAATCATTATAAGGTTTCCTGTCTCCATGGTTTTACTTTTGTGAACCAGATTTTCTCATACTGCATGATCAGTGCAGAGCAGCAGTGACCAGCCATGGTCCTCGAGGGCCACTGTCCTGCTTGTTTTTTAACTATCCCTGTCCTACTCACTGCTGATTACCTAGGATAATCCGGATAGGACCAGGACTGGCCATCCCTGGTGTAGACTATAAGAAAAGCACTGGTTTTAAATCTCCTCAACTCTGTGAGGCAGTGCTGCTTAACATTAGCATTCTAATTTGATAAATGAATTCATCCTTGGGGGGGCCATGAATGTGCATTACATGTCAATCAATCCAATATTTACTAAGTATATCAAAAGCTATAAATGTCAACCTGAAGGTGGCACTAGAGGGACAGTCAAAGGATGTCCAGAGTCATTAGAGAACATCCTCTGGGTACCACGGCCAGTGGTCTGAAACTTTTCTGAGTCCTTTTTCATCTTCTGGTCGTCTTTCACATTCTCCCCTGTCCTGTCATTTCACTAAAATACAATGCAAAGAGAAAAAGTAAGAAAACAAGCAGGCAGCTGTTGCTTTGGTGGAATCTTCCAGAATCCCTTATTTCCTGTTGTCAGCTCGGGACATCCAGACTGTGGCCCAGTTCGACATGACTAATCACCCTCACCGGCTCCTGACAGCAACACACTGCCAGCCAGACTGATTCATTGAGCAGGCAGAGACAGAGGCAGAGAGTTGGGGGGGGGGAAACAGGGAAGTGGAAAGAGATGTAGAGAGAAAAAAGATGGAGGCAGGCAGCGCAAAGGACAGCCCCTCTGGGAATTTACGATCTGTGCAACTGCGCTAACAAATGCAAATGTAACCAGTCCCTCCAACATATGCAACAACATGCGCTTCTTAACATAACATTTGTCACTTTGGCCTGTCTTTATTTCTTCTTGCATGAAATGACCCATCAGAATTCAGCACACAGAGGAAAAGAACACCTGCCTTGTTCTTGTAACAGTACAATCAGTGATTCGGCTGAGCTTCACATTTATTTGCATTTATTTAGCTGTCATCTGCCTTTTGTCTGCATCATTAATCAAAGTCAATCTAGAAATAAATATGCATCTACTTTGCCAGGTTTTTTAATTTGAATTGAATTCAAGTTTGAATTTTTAACACCAGAGTCCACACTGTGTGCAGCTGCACATGGGCACAGTGATAATTGGAGCTAAATGCTAACATCAGTATGTTAACGTGCTCAGGATGACGACTTTATCATGGTTATGTTTACTAAAGATTCATTAATTAGCACGTTACACAAAAGTTCAAGGGAAACCGAATTCTCTAGATCCATTGCACAAGCTAGTTAGTTTTAGGAGTGTGTCATTATAGCGCACTAGATTAGGCATTAGTCTGATCCCTGTTGACAGCTTTTCAGCTGAATCAGCATGTGAATCAGTAGCAGACCATATCAGTGTGAGAGGCCCATCTGATTGGCTGTTCATCTTCAATCATCTCCTCTTCCACAACCAATAGTACAACACCAATGCCACTGCCAACTTCTGATCATATTCTTCTTCTCTCAGATGTAGCTATAAACCATGTATGTTTTTTAGTATCAAACCAAAATCACACCTCTCCACTCTAAATACAATTCTCCCGTCTCTTGCCATCAATCCATCTTCTCTTCAGGGAGGCTATAAGGCATTCACACAGTACGCTCAAGTTTTCCCAGCTGCTCTGAGGATTAGATTCAGACGATCTGAAAGTCCTCCAGTCACAAGTTCATCTCTAACATTAGTTTAAGGCATATTTTAGAAGAGTTCAAGCCTCCTGGAAAACAAATCTGACCCAGATATCTGCCTCCAGTTCAGCAGGAGAGGCTTCCTCACAGCTAAGGAGATGACACAAGAGAGGCTGAAATATTTATGAGGTAGGTGAAGGGGAGAGCTTCATCACTAGCTTCATATCTTGGCATGGGGGGGTGTGCCTGCAGAGTTCGTATACCTCATAAATGCTTAAGTATAAGCACCAGAACAAAATACAAACACAAGGTATTCGTGTTATACATGTCTACTAAAATGCTTTGCATAAATGCAGCAGCTGACAAACGACCTTTGCTGTTTAAAATCCAAATCTTTGTTATCTCTACATGCTTCCTGCGTTGCTCCTTGCAAATCCAGATGTTCATCTGCTCCAGTGCTGTCTCCCTGTAGATCATCTATTCTGAACACTCCTAATACCCTTGGACAACAATCACCCGGGATTACAGATGTCTATGCAAACATGTTTTAATAAAGGCACGTCCATCTTCAAGCTGTCGTCAAAGCTGTAGCAACAGCTGTAGCTAACAAACCTGCAACCAGGCTGCCGAACCCCAAAGAGGACTTGTTATTAGGATCCTGTGACGCTTATGCAGCACAGGGTAGCTGCACAATAACTATCAGTGTGTGATATAAGTGCCCAGTTTCATCTTTTAAAATGGACTAAAGAAAGGTTAATATGGGAGAGAGTTATTTCACAGTGCTGGTTTTATTAGATGGAAATTGTCCAACCACAGCAGACAAAGACAGTGAGTTGCGGAGAATGACAAAATAGGGGGGAAAGGATCAGAAAGTGTTTAATGTTCTTCAACAACTAAGTAATGTGAAACTGCATTTAAATACATTTGCATGTACATGTAACGCACATTTATTACAAACTCTATGTGTAATTTATTAGTGGTCCATCACACTATCTTGCAAATCTTCAACTGTGTAGGCAGCGATCCAACACCAACATCTGTTCAACCACTGGATCACACATGAACTAGCCTTTCTATGGGGTCACATATGCACCCCCTGGTCCAGACTCAACATCTGTGCTCCTGGCCAGTCCCTTCTGGTCTCTGATCGCTGTCTCTTGCACAAGGATGCAGATACACACTCACACGTGATTTTAAAGATGCGGTTGTGCCCATATTTTGCTACACCAGATGGTGATGTTACCGTATACAGGAGCGGTAATGGACAGCTACCTTTTAGAGAGGTCGAGCCAGGGAGGTGGGACCACAGCTCGTGTCGAGGATAATCATTTCACAAACACAAGATTGAAGGAGTGTGTTTATCTATGTGTTGATGGTGATAACACGCGGGCACTGTGATTGACTGATGTTCTTTTCTCCTGTATGTTTTTAATGCTGGTGGAGATTGTTGAGTGTGAAGACGCCATTAAGAGAGTTATGCAAAGACGCTAAGTAGTTGTCTCCATTTCAGGAACAAGCATCTGGCAAGTGATTATCTAGCAAACATTCTGCTCACTCACTGCCCATAGCAGGCCACTTGTTTAACTGTGTCCTATTGAGATGCTGTTAAATAAAGGTTACCAAGATGTAATGGCTCTAAATCTAGCATGTGTATCAGCCCCTGTATCACGAAGTGAATGAAAGAATATAAGCAGTTATTGTTGGTTATTGTTGAATGCAGAGGTGGTTTCAACGGGTAAAACCAGATGTTTAACTATAACAGATGACAGGAATTGTGTTAATCTCTAGTATTAACTACAGTGACACAGTTTCTGCATAA
Organism: Anabas testudineus; assembly: GCF_900324465.2. Lineage (NCBI taxonomy): Eukaryota > Metazoa > Chordata > Actinopteri > Anabantiformes > Anabantidae > Anabas > Anabas testudineus. The sequence goes on along the minus strand of NC_046617.1, from coordinate 3,973,936 downwards.
ATGTGACCTAAAACAGGATCAGATTTACACGAATGTCCAAAAACTAGAAGAGTGGAACCCAACTAAACAAGAAGAAAACATTAAACGTCTTCATATTTCTTGCTATGGCAAAATATCCAATGTGTGGTAAAAGTAGGGCTGAGTGATAAAACGAGAAAGATATGTATCGCAAAATAACTTTTCCTCAATAGAACTATGATAGAACTCATTCCATCCATGTTTTACCAGATGTGAAAAGCCAAAGATTATCAGAATAGCACGCTGCAAACCAATCATGTGGCTGTAGAGGTTGCAGTTATCCATCAGTTATCAGCCATTAGAGGCACATGTACTAATGTTTTGGCTACTGCAGCCGTGTTCAGCAGGACATCAGGAGCAGGAGCATCTGGGACATTTGCCCATGTTGCTATATCTAAATCATATCTGACCATTGGGCATGTGACCAGGACCACAGGTTTGAGATTTCTGATCCATAGATGCTATTTTGCTGTGCTGAATGTGATGATACAGCATATTTTTAGTCATATATAGTATTTACGGTGTGCAGATTTAAGTCCCCCTTTCCCAGCAAGAAAGCGAGGAACCTGCTTCAGTCTACAGAAAACGTGGGAGCTGTAGCAACAGTAACAAATGGGATCTTTTTCTTGTACTGTATATTACATAGCAACTGCAACCTGCTAAATACTCACACATATCAAAGAGCTATGGGTGTGTCAGTATACGACACATTTTCCCAAGCCCTGAGCCCGAAGCCAAACTGTGTCACAGTCCTGTTTTTAGTGGCCACTCAGACAGCAAGTGCACCAGCAGTCATTCAGAAAGTCCCAAGGCAATGCTAAATGTATTCACTGTGTGTGTAGAGCAGAACACTTCTAAAAGGTAGAGCTCACGTAGAGTACAGTAAAACCTTGTCCAGTCCATGTTAGTATAAGTTTAAGACTCAAGCGTGAAAAAAAAGGCCTCGTTTCCTGTCTTTATTAGCTGTTCAAACATTAATTCGAAGCAGTAAGAACACGCTCAATGTTTTGAATTCAGGGCATGAGTGGAAAAATCCTGCGAGGCCACGTAGAGGCACAGTCGCAATCTGCAGCAGCTCCTGAAGAGACACACACACACACAGAGACGCACACCTTTGCAAGCAAACACACACCTACATACGCATACAGCTACTGTACTGGTTACATAAAAATCCTCAAATGACACGGCCCAGCTGTCATTTTGCTTTCTCTTTTTCATACATCTGAGATTCAACTGTTCTTCATGTTTGCAGAAGATTTCGCTAGAATATTATACTGTTAGTGTGAGAGACTGTATGTGAGCGTGACAACTTTTGTCCCTTGTCTACACTGCCTGAGTTATAACACACACACTGATCATGTAAATTCCAGCAGTCTGTACCACTCTGTGCCAGTCCTATGACAGTGGGGGTGCACTGTGTGTGTGTATGTGTGTGTAAGGCAGCACATTAGGCAGCTAATGCCATATCGAAGGCTCCACCCTGTCCCCCTTCTCATGTTGTGGGTGGTCTTTATATCAGAACTAAATCACCTACTCCCCTATGCTCTCTCATCCTGGTAATGTCACGCACGCTGAAGGGGAACAGTAAATTTGGTTTTAATCACAACTGAACAAAATCTGCACCACAACATATCAAGAACAGAATAGAATAGAATAGAATAGAGCAGTTGTCCTAGCAACCACCATTAACTGTCATATCACACATGATACAAGATGTGGCACTTCTTTTTATTTCTGTCCCCCCATCTGCCTTTCTTTTCCTCTGCTCTGCTTTCTCACTCTTCTTCTAAACACTTACTGCTCTACTTTCATTTTTGTTTTTTTGTCCTTTCCTTTTATTTCTTTCTGTTTCCTTTTTAGTCTCTAATCATTCCCTTCTCTTGCTTGTTCAGTCCTTTCCTATCAGTTCTTTTCTTTCCTTCCTTCTCTGGCCTTTCCTTTACTTCCTATTCATCGCTTTGCTTCTTTTCTCCTTTCTCTTCACTTGCTGTCCTGTCCTACTCTTTCCTTTAGCTTACTGTATTTTACTGCCATCACTTGAACCTTTCCATTTACTGTCCTGGCATTTCCTTAGTTTTTTACAGCACTTCACTTGATTTTTCCTTTCCTAACTTTTTAAGTCTTTACCTTTCACTTTCTGTTCTTTTTTAATATTACTTTCACAGCTTTCATTGTCATTGTTTCCCTTTTCTTGTTTTCCTTCCCCTCCTCTCATCTCCTAACCTCCGCTGTGCTCTCATCTTCTCTCTGAACTTGCCACTGACCCATTAAACTATGAGGATGTTATTTTTGGTGCAGTGCTTCGTGCAGATGAGTAGATGTGTGTTTATGTGCGTGTGTGAGAGAGAGAGAGAGAGAGAGAAGCTTGATGTGTGCACAGCAGTCAACAATCGGAGTAAAAGACAGGTGGAACGGATGCTCCTTCATCTCATCTCCTTGTTCCCCTTTTCCTTATTTCATTTCCAGCCTTCACTAAGCAAGCTATCTCTCCCTGTCTGTCCATTTCTTTTCCTGCCTTAACTCCTCTCATACTCCTCTCATTACATCTTCCTCAAAGCAAAATTATCCATCTACCTCTCTCTCCCATACACCCCCACCCCCACCCCACCCCACCCCAATCGGTTCTGTAATTCAATCACACAGCCAGAAGGAGAAGGGAGTGAGGATGTTTTGGAGGAAAATGCAGGAAGCCCTGTACTCAACAAATATTATCATGACACAGTTTGAAAACGTAGAGCTGTGCTGTCTTAAATGTCTTCAGGATTTGTATTTGAATGCTTCTTTATACTTCAACTCTCCATTTGTCTGACTTTCAGTTCACTGTTTTGGATTTCTGTAGCAAAACCTTACTGCTCTCATAGCACGGTTTCAATCGCCAGCAGCCAGTGGTTTTCCACCAAAAACTCACTGTGCTCACCAAATGGCAGATGAACAAAGACAAATGAAGTTAGCGACTAGCTGGTCAACATTTGCAGCTAAACAACCACTGGGAGCTGGTGGACCACAGCTGAGCAGAAAGACAATGACTGTTGGATCATGTGCACATAACGACGACTGCAAAGTAGGGACTTCAGCATATCCGAGCATGCACAGCTAGTTTGCGCTGGCCAAAAGGCACTTCATCGATTTTACACAAGGTTTACTCATATGCAGAGTACTAGGTTTGTACAGTCTGAGACAATGACCACGTCATCAGAGTTGTCTTGAGCAGCAGTCATTGTGTGCTTGGAAAGATGAAGGGATCTTAAGGCAGGGAAGGTTCAATGAGAGCTGCATTATGAAAACTGTAGATCAAGCATTTTAGTAACTTAACTCATACTGAGGACACTTAGTGTTGTCTTACATTTACATTTATAGATTCAGTTTAGAAACACTTTTACAAGCCTTGGCCACTTGGCTGTCCAAAAAATATCTATCACAATGATCAATCCTTATCGATATATATCTCAATATAAGTTAAATCACTATTTCTGTCAACTTAAAGCTTCCTTTTACTCCTAAGTCTGATGCAGAGGCCATTTTTACTGGCCTTTTGTAATTGCCTTACTTGCATTATGTCTTTTATTTGGTAGGCTATTTCATGTGTGATATCACTGTGGCTCTTTGTTTTTTTTGGGTGTAAGACTTGGTGCTGGAAAGTGGACACTATCAGGTCTGTTGCTGTTGCGTTGGTATCACACTGGTTGTTTTATGGGAACCGCACTTGATTGGGTCTCGGACAGTAAAGTCTTGCATCATTCGTGCTCTAAAGGATGTTACTCCTTCAGATGGTAAAAAGGTTCATGGTATTACCTTTTTCTCTTTGTAGAAACATCTCTGACACAGTTTGCAGTGGTGTGGAGATCTCTGTCTTCTGGGCCCCGGGCTGTGTCCTTTGGGATTTTTTCTTCAACCTAACTTGTCTAACTTTTCAAGCCACATGATTGGTTGGCGTGGCGCTGTTATCGTTGGTTTTTCATGTCAAAACAGGGATGGAATGGGTTCTTTTAAAGTTTTACTATTATTATCTATTATCTTAAGGAAAAGTTATATACAACAGATATCTTTATCATTTTATCACCCAGCCCTATGTAGAAGTTGTTTAATTTCCAGATAAACATATCATCTTTTGTTTGAAAAAGCTGGACTAACATCTAACTAACAGCACAAAGAAGTACATTGTAGTACCCTATGGCAGAAACAATCAAATGTACTATGAATTAGTCGACACTGTATAAGTGCACTGGTCAAAATATGAAAAACAAGTTGATTTCTCTGAAGCATAGCTGCAGAAAGACACAGTTAGCCAATATGAAGACTGTGGTCGACAGTATGTGAAGCCTCCTCTCTGTCTGCCTGCTCCTTTGTGAATGTGCACTGGTGTGGACGCAATCATCTGCTCTATTCCTCTGCCAGCCTCACACATCAACATAGAAAGATGAGGAGAAAAAGAGAGGGAATAACAGGGGATTGGTATATAAAAGGGTCTGTGAGCAATATGAGCATCAGCATCTCTCCCAGGCTCAAAGACAGAAAAGGCAGAAGGCAGAGATAGTGATGGAGGCATGTGTCAGTCTTTCAGCAGTAAACAGAGAGGGTGGGGTACACCACCCAACCAGATGCACACGTATTGAAACAGCCCATTGACAAACACAGTCCTCAGGTCGCACTCAAGGTCTGTTCCATGTGTACACACAAACACACACACACACAAACACACACACAAACACACACACACACACACACACACACACACACTGTTAAGACCTTGTCAGCCACGAGCTGGAGGCGAGTTGAGTGACAGTAAACTGATGATGCCTCTCCAGATGGTGCCAGATGTGTCTGCACTTGTCTGTAGTTGTGTAGTGTGTGTGTGTGTGTGTGTGTGTGTGTGTGTGTCTGCAATGCAGGTGAATATGTGCAGACCGTGTGTCTGTCTGGTCTGAGTAGGAGTAAATTAGTTACAGCAGGGCAGAGCCTTTGCCAGGCCCATTACACACACACACACACACAAAAAAAAAAAACACTGACACATCAAATCCAACCTTCACCTTCACACACATATACACATCTGTGCACCACAGTTCAACCAAAAATCCTCCTGTTACCACCACATACACGTTTCCCTCTCAACTGCACACACACACATGCACACACAGCTGTCTTGTGAGCTCTGTGTTTAATGCTAGGTGACAAACAGGTCTGTGTTAACATCAGCCTAGTGTTAGACGTCCCTGCTGTTTGTCTGGGACTCTCCGCTCCACTCTGTCATTATTTCCTTGCTCCTTCTGCCCTGTTTGTTTTTGTTTTGTTTTTTTCTGAAAGGCTGGGCCACAGTCCACATCATGCAATCTCATTTGCAGGCAATCCCCCAAAACAGTCAATGTTTCAGAAACTGTGAGAAAACATTGGTCTCTTTTGCTTCTCAGAAGGCATATTAAGCAGGTTCTGTGGTGGGGTGAGCTGTCAGTTACAGGAATGATAAAATTCAGTGGAGGAGGACAGAGAGGATGAGAGCAGGAATGAACTTTGATGCTGTATTGAAACACCTGCAGTTATGCTATTGCATATAAGTTGTACAGTAGATATAGGTTTAAGGTTTATCGACTGCTCTACCAACTGAGCTAAATGCCACAACAACAATTTCCCCAAGGGGATCAATAAAGTATGTCATTATTATAAAATGTTCCAGTGGTTTGATGATGATGGTGTGATGCTTGGTAAGTGTTTATTGAGGTGTGATGGAGGCCTGTGTCAATGCCAGAGCAATGATTGATTATCCAACATATCATCCTGAACAATGCTTTTAAAAATACACAGGGAGTAAACCTGACAATACAATCACCCTGCAGTTTAGCCCTCATTTGTAAAGCTCACAATACTGCAGCTGAAACTCACACCTTGTCACATATTCTCACTCTCAAGCTCCACCCACACACAAAAAACAATGTCGCTAATGTTCTTTTGTTATTAGGATTTTTGACATTTTATTGAAAAATTCCCATTAACTAACTTATCAATTTTGATATTTTCTGAATTAAAAGTGAATTAAGTTAACTGAACTGCTGACTCAACTGTTTAGTCACATGGCCAGTCGTTACATATACTGTATATATTCTTTCCTTTTCCATTTGCAGCTCCTCCTGTGACATGATGAACTTACTGCTGCAGCTGTTGAAGTCATTTTGTACAGACCACCTCGGGCTCCCTCTGAGTGACTTCGTTAAATGACTGATTGAATTCAACAATAACCTTTATCACAGTCAGCATCATTTTTATTATAATGAAAGACACACAGGAAGTTTCTATAAATGTCTCAACATGGAGTGCCGGCACTTCTTTAAAACCTAGTTTAATGAGTAGAGTGAACACTAAATAACTCATTAATTCAACTCATTATTACAAGGTAAAAAAAACTCAGGACACAACTACTCATCTTTATAAGTTGTAAAGTGCTCTGTAAATGAAAACTACACATTCTAAATTGAATTAACTTAAAATAAGTAAAACTTAGATAGATGCATTAAGTTAACAAGACATGTTTAATTGATTCTACTAAATTCTGCCCAAATCCCCACAGAAGATACCAATAATAAGACTTAGTGTCCTCAATGATACCCCTGTTCCAGCTGGTGTCAATAATGTCAGGTTTTAATGACTTTATATAGTTATTGCTCGCTTCATCCTTGAGACACTGCAGTGGTTTGCAATCTTGGAGTCAGGGACCATCTGAGGAGTCTCAAGATACAGTAAGTCTAAGGGGTTAAGAGATAATAATGATGCAGGAAAGAAAAAAAAAGGTTATGTTACACAAATCTGTATTTCTATAAATAAAGTTTCACCCTTTGTGATTCAAACAGGTGTTTACATTAATCTACCTGAGAGGTTTTTTTGGTGAGGCCACATACTAACTGGGTTATTGGATGATTAGCTAAAAATTCAAAGATGCATTTTATTTGTCTTAATATATGCTTTTTGTGTTGTATGGACGTTTGTAGAGTAGGAGCTGTAGCTGTTAAATAATAATGGAGTAAAGAAAGTCCAATATGTTTCTCTTACAGGTTAACTACCTTAATTAAAGTACTTAGTAAGTGTACATACATGTAGGTAGCACACTGTAGCAACACCAGTGAAAATGATCAGTCAAGATGAATCAGCATCACAAAGGTGATTTTGCTGCAGTGGACTGTAAAATATGACATTAACAGGCTTTCCTGGAATTGTGTCACAGCCCAAAGGTTTTGATTTGACTAGATTGCTTTAATTCTTTCTTCAACTGAATTACTTGCAGCAGCACATTTTTCAACAATTAGAAGATATAGACTATTAAAAACAGGTCACTTTCTTTCTGCCTAAAGACAGGATGTATTGTCGGGCAGTTGCCTCTTTAACCTGCAGGATTAGCTTTAAATTGCTTTCGTTGCCATTTGCATGCACTGCAATCCACTGAGGAATGGTTCGAGTTTGGTGCACAGCTACTGTATGTGCACTGCAAGCCACTGGCTTATAAAAATCTGTTTTGAGAGTGCTCTCTTCATTTGATGTACTAAACATTCCCATGAAAGACACTTCCAGTTGAAGTGCACTTCACTGTACCCTAAAGGTTGTTTTGTGCTCTTGTACATAATGTACTCCACTCAGGCCCACTATTTTTGGCCACTACCTGTATGTGCTGGACCCTTCTGTAGTCAAGGGATGCCTGTATTTATGCACTTCAGTCTTTAATCCAAGGGGTTTCCTGTACTCTGCTCTGCTGAAACCTGCAGACTTCGTTTCTGCGCCTCCCTGCATGCACTGCACCCCACTGATTCCCACAAACTGTTTTGAGGCCACGAGCAGTACTTCACCGAGTCCTGCGGAGTGAGCTTTGCCATCTGCGGTATAGCAGTGTACATGCTAGCATTGTACAAACGTGACAGTAATACTAGTACAACCAAATGCTATGAACTAAATATTTCAATCTCACACTGAGTTTTTAACGATTGTGACTGATCATCCATCATCTAGTTATACCCACATAGTCATAACATTTAAATACAGATCCTAGCAGTAACAGCACAACTGTAGGCCTGTTTGTCTCCTACAGATTGGAAAAGATTTGTTCGGCCTTCTGTGATTTCTCTAGTTGCGTTTCCACTCTCGGCTCTGTTCTGGAAGAATAAAATCACAGGCCAAGGACTGAGCGCTGCAACTAGGCCAGCACGCACACACAGGTGCCACAGAGATCAGCCAGAACAATCGGAAACACCTGTGTGAGTGTGCAGGGCCTCTAAAATGCTTCACGTTTTTCAATGACATTTTTTTTTTATTCAACTACCCAAAACCTCAGAAAATGAACGATGTAAACAAATGAAATCATTAAGTCGTGATTCGTAGGAAAGCCACGGTGCCGGACCGTGATTTGTCATCACCACTGGATCCTTATATTTGAATGAGGTCCACCTGCTGTGTCGAGTCTGTCCAGTGTGGGCGCCAGGTCAGATGCTGTAAACCAGACTGACAGGAGCAATTTCAGCAACTGGATCTTGAGCAGAGCCAATTAAGACCAAGTCAGAAGTTAATCTAGCCTGGAAAGAAAGGATGATTTTTTAATGCGTTTTTTAAAATGGATTACTCATTTTGTCTACACTTGAATGTTTTAAATTATATCTGCAGATATTGCTAACCTTCTGTCAGGGCCCCTAACGCATCCCTCCCTGTTAACTATTGTATTAGCTAGTTATATATCAGTCGAAATAAGAGTATGGCAGCTCCCAGCCTCTACACAGGGATGGATCTATCTGCAGCTCTCTTGGGCTTCACTCTGTATAGCCCACACATTAGAGTGGGCTGTGGAAGTGAAACATTGTTGGATGGAGTACATGGCCTGCAGAAAATAAACAATTACAAGGTCCTACAGGACAAGAGAAGCAGAATAGAAAAGAATAGACGAAGGCGCACATTTGCTGCATGTGCTGTGTTTGACTTTGCACCTAAAAAATCACCAGCATCATCTCTCACTTATGAGACAGGGTCGCACACACAGGTCTCTTGTCCCAGTGACACAACTCTCTTTCCCTGCATTTCTTCCACCCCCTCCCTCCCTCTCTCTCTCTGACTCTGTCTCAGCTGCAGTGGACTCAGGGGGTCTCAGGATGTGCAAGATGTCAGCCTCCAATCACACCACTGATCTTCTCTGGTACACCCTGATGCATACAACGCCTCCTCTCTCCATCTTTCTCAATCACACACACATGAACATGAACACACACCACCGGTTAGGCCTTATAGTTGCAATCAGACAGCTTTGCTGCGTGAGGGAGATAGCCTGCTAATCACTACTGGCCTCGCACAAACATCAAAGGTACCTAAGCACTGGAAAACCACTGTTATTGTCCTGTAATAAAAGAGAACAGAACATATCAGAAGAGACGGTCTTACTTGCTTTCCCTGGCCGGGGCCTTTGCAGCAGCTTCTGCACGGTGAGCAGATCCTCGGTCTTCACCGCCTGCAGCAGTTCCTGGTCCTTCCCCATCTTTCGCTTTGGAGCCGCTCTACTCCCGCAGCATCCTCCGACACAGCGGCGCTTCAGCACAGCCTCAGCACGCGGAGGGTGCGTCTACCGCGGGCACGAACAGCCTCCCTCCTCCCCCGTGATCCCCGACTAGATGAGACCCCCCCCCCACCCACCCTACAGCTCTGCTTTATGATGGAGTAAAAGAGGCAGGAGGAGAGATGCTGTCGGGTTCCCCCGCTGTCCGGGACCACTGGGCCGCTCCGGCTCCCAGTCACAGCGCGCAGGCGTCGCGTGCGCGGTATTTGGACGGTGGAACAGAGAGGGGTCGGTCCACGGTGCGCTCGCGCTCCTCACGGTGATACCGGCAGTCGGTTAGTCGCGAGGCAGCGCCGGCTACGAGACGTCAAACGGAGAGATGCAGCGAGACGCCTCGCGGGCTCACTCGCGGCCGTCGCGTGTGGATGAGGGAGCGTAGAAAAGCGAGGTGCGCGCGGCGTTTCGTCCGCTCTCGTGCTCGGCGTCGTAAACACAGTCCAGCGCTGCTGCCGCCGCAGACATCGCTCCGCGTGCGCTCGGGCTCTGTATTTGGTAATGAGTTTCTCCGCGTGGGGGCAGTGAGGGGGGCACGCACACGCGCCCGCGCGCTCTCCAGCTGGTCCAGCTCGTACCGCTAAACGGCTCGTGCTGCAACTTGGGGGCGGACCAGGAGCGCGGGGCTCTCCCGCCTCTTCTCGTCCCTCTGTCCGGCTCTTCTCGTCCCTCTGTCCGGCTCCTCTCGTCCCTCTGTCCGCCTCTTCTCGTCCCTCTGTCCGCCTCTTCTCGTCCCTCTGTCCGCCTCTTCTCGTCCCTCTGTCCGGCTCTTCTCGTCCCTCTGTCCGGCTCCTCTCGTCCCTCTGTCCGCCTCTTCTCGTCCCTCTGTCCGCCTCTTCTCGTCCCTCTGTCCGGCTCCTCTCGTCCCTCTGTCCGGCTCTTCTCGTCCCTCTGTCCGCCTCTTCTCGTCCCTCTGTCCGGCTCCGGGTTTGATTTACAGCTGCTGATGAAGGAAGGAAAGTGAACAACAAAGGGTGCGACTCTGTGCTTCTTGGCTCCACATTGTTTTTTTAGACGAAATTAGCAACACCTGCATCATATGTTTTCTCCCCACACGAAACAAATGTACTCAATTACAACGAAATAAATAATATAATATAAATATTGATATCTGACAATATAAATATTGCCTTCATGCCTTCATGTGCATAAAGCCAAAGAAGGGGCGCAGGCAGGAATTACCCAGAAATAAAGGCTCCCTTCACCAGCAGTGGAGAAATGCCACACTAGCTACTTTATCAGCTCTGTCAGGATGAATATGTTCACATTAATAGCACTGACAGGCTGACAGCCTGTTTTAAATAGGACCGCAGGCCTAAATATCTGTACAAAATTCAATCTATCCAGAAGTTATTATTATAGTAGGACTGTTCAGTTTGAGTCAAAGTGGTGAAACATCACATGGAGCTAGCTTAAAAACATTCCCACTTCTTTCTGCAGCCTAATTAGCCTGTATTCTGTTGACTGACGTTTCTGATAACTGATATGTTACACACACACACACACACACAACAGTACAAACATGTTTACCAAGTCATAGTAGGTTACTGTTGAAATGTTGGAGCAACTGTTAGCACAATAAGCTAAGTTGATAAACATTATACCTGCTAAACACCAGCTTGTTAGCATAATCATTATGAATGTGTTAGCACAGTGGCGTAGCATCTTGCTAAAGATGCTGCTACATAAATGCAGCATCACAGAGCTGCTGAATGGTTGTGACAAAATAGGTCATCAATACGGTTGTTGTTCATTCATGGACATCCAATCATTTTTAGAAATAATCACATGAGCTACTTTATTTTACTTTAACTGTATTTTGAACTTTTAAAATCATCGGCACTCTTCATGGTAGTCCCACTGCTCCAAGCTATTGCAGTGCTCCATTTGTTGTAAGAACACGAGACTTGTTATGTTTGAGATACTCAAGTATTGTTGTCCTGCATAAACCCCATGGTCCACAACTGATGCACATAAATAAATACTGTGGAAATAATTAGAGAGACAAACGCACATATGAGCAAATTTGACCCTGACTTCCAACCGTCCAACTGCAGCACCTAACACGTCTTTTCACTGTGTCCATCCTCCTCCAGGTTTTTAACTCTGCTTTCCTCTCCATTGTGTGTGTGCGTGTGTGTGTGGGCAGTGTGCAGTGCTTGGATGCTGCTCTCCGCCTCCTCCACATATCCAGTGAGTTATGTAAGAACACTAAAGAGTAGCCCATATGGTACTGTGAAAGTATTTATAAATCGGACTAATGCAATAGCAGCTCACTTACCCTGGAGCTTTGTGAATACTACCACTGATATATCAATTTGTCATTTTAGATAGTTTACCTGACTCCTTCCTCATCTTTCTTCTCTGTGCTGTGTATATTTTGCTGTTATTGTTGGAGTTAGGATTCATAATGTGTCAGAAGAAACTGTAGATTATGAGCCACTTGCTCGTCTCTGTTAGAATCAAAGAAAATCCCGTGGTCTCACTCTCTCCCACTCTGTTTTACTGCCTGTGCATTGTTGACGGGGCAGAGAAATATTTCATCGGCATGATGCTTTCTCTGGAGAAGTGAGACATTAGTTCACATGTGTTGTACAGTACATCCCTGCATTCACCGTTTCATCTGCAAACCTGTTTGAGCTACAGCAAGCACACACTAGAGCACACAAAGCTTTAAAGGAGAGTTTTAATCTTCGAAAGCAGACAACAGAAGGAGGAGAAATAGAAAACACAGCAGAAGAAAAGTGCTCAGATACATATTTAATGGATTATGCTAGAGGCGATATAATTCAATAATATGCTGTGGTAATTTAATAATATTCTCTTTGCATTTCAAACCCAAATCGTTTGTGTTCCTGCAGGGTCTCATCCAGATGTTCATCCAGAGATGTTGGATGTCTATGTTAGTTGACAGCAGATTAAAAGTTTTTGCTTTTTGTAGAGGTGAAGAGAAAAGTACAGCAAACAATTCCACATTTGAAAGTAGAAATTCAACTCATCTGACAAGAACTGAAGCATCCACAAAAACACACTGCCCTCAAGTGGCCAGTGTGAAAGAAAACACCTACTGGCAGAGCTTTTCAGTGTTATCCAATTCCAGTCTGTTTGTTGAAAGGATTAAGTCACTGAGAAGACATGCAGATTAAAACGCTGTCCTTTTATACCAATTCAAATGGCTTTTACACAAGAAGCTAAAGAAGCACAATATGGTAAAATCACTGCTTCTGTTTATGACAACATATTAATACGTTATCACAATCAGGATATCAACAAATGACCTAATAAAACACGTATTCATGTGTACTGTTGGCCAGTGTTGTGAAAACATCATAATAAATGTCATAAATCACTTGGCTGTCATGAACCGTACTTTTTCCACGGTTACCTGAACGCACCACAGCCGTTCACGGATTCACGGCCTGTGATTGGTCGAGCCGTACGTCCATCAACACTGCACGTCTCTCACAGTCTCAGCGTGAGGAACAGGTTGAACAGAGCCTGAGGTTTGTACAATCAAATACTGTTGGTTCCAGGTTGTAACCGGACCAAACACACAAGCTGGTGAGGATTTTTACCGTCCCGTGTTTGCATGTGATATTGGCTGTTGTGTTTTCTACTTGCTACGCAGACAGACTTGCTTTGTGGGTACGTGAAAAATCAATCTGCGCATTCAAAAGCTCTGCAACGGCGAGATTATTTCATGCGAGCTATCGCGTCGGTACTTGTCTGTAAGCGTTAGCTAACGATGTCTCAGGATGTTAGAGCCAAAGGTTTAAGGTCAGTGATGTTTGTTGATGTTTGGTTTGAGTACTAGTCATGGCAGCCATGATTTTAGGGCATGGTTTAAGTTCCTAACACATCAATCTTCCTACAATATACGGCAAACTCTAGCGATGTCCTGTTAGCTTAGCCATGTGTGGAAGCTAACTCATGTCGTGACAGTGTTGATAGTTGGGATTTCCACTTCTTATTAGCTAAATCCATGTGTTGGTCCCTTAAAACCCCAGTGATACAAAGAATTAGTTGCGGTACCAAGATAGGTTTTTACTATTTTAATTTCACTTTGTTTAGCTGTACTTACTCTGGATGCACATGATCACTGATTGTAAGTTAGCACAAGCCTTTTGTTTGCTCTCTGTTAATATTCTGCACATTTCTTTAAATGTATGTGCAACCAGACTCACTAAAACCAAATACTCTGTCAGAAACCCTACACGAAAGATTGCGTATGTTCACAAAAGCACTTAAAAGTCGATACAAAAAAGAAATGTCGACTGGATAAGTGAGTGTTGCTGAAGGTGGAAGGACAAGGCCAACAGTGGTGACCTTTCACAGTAAAAGCTCACATGTTGATTTGACAACACGTGAGCTGCATCCAGCAGTTGTTCCCATTATTTAATATCAGAAAACATATTAAAAGGTAGTAAAGGTACTAAATTCAAATCTAAACTGTGTAAACTAAGATGAATTTCTATTTTAAATTATTATATTAATGATCCTTTCAACTAAAATAAAAATCAGCTTTTATAAAATAAATGTGTATATTTGCTGTCCTCATGGCTTACACATAAAATGTTTCCTATTCATATTTTACTTGGGCTTTGAGAGTTGTCTCAGGAAGTAAATGCTCCTCCTTCTTCACTGCAGGAAGGTCTTAGCACAGCGTGGGTGCCCAGGGATCCACTGCCTGAGTGTGGGGAGAGCAGCGGCAAAGAACCCAGAGACATGAACCACACCAAAGGTGGCCTGGTCATATTCACCGCTAACTCGCACCCCTCCAGTCGCGAGCTGGGAAAGAGGATTGCAGAGTGAGTGCAGGAGTTGCAGCTGACATAACACACACACACAGACAAGTGGAAGACAAAACTTTATTATTTTGGAGTAAACAACCCTTATAGTACCTCCAGGAGGAGGGCTGCCATCTCCTTTGTTTTTAAGAAAAGCAGAATTGGAAAAGTAGCTTCTGCAACTGTTAAATGTAGCAGAGTTTCTCACTTCTGCTTCTTGGAAGATACGTTTGGATGTGCTGTGTTTCAATGTGAGTTGCTGTTTATTCATGCCCTAACCTGTGTATAGTAGCTACACTAAAGCCAACTAGAGCTAGTTTGGCTCAGCTTCACAACAGGCAGTAGTGATGCAGCAAAATATAATCACTGTGCAAAATATTTCCTGCGACTTGGTATCAGAACACAGTTTTTTTTCACCACTGTCATAATGCTCCTGATCCACAGCTAGTGGAATAGTAATGTAGTAACGCAACTCTAGCAAAGCAAGTGTAAAGCAGAACCTTCAACTTGTGCAGAGTTCATATTATTAATTATATAATTTATATTTTATACTCTGTCAGCTTTCATTCTTCTCATATGAGCGTAAACACACCTCAACAGCTGTTATATTCTTGTTGTGCCACTTTTGACTTAGAAAGCCTCAGCTAAGCTCTCCACTGTCTCCTTGTCCATCTCTCTCAGGCGGTTAGGGGTGGAGCTTGGAAAGGTGCAGGTATACCAGGAAGCTAACAGAGGTAAGGCGATGCCTGACAGTGACTCCTTTTGCATGGGTAGAAATGTGTTGTTGTTGTTATTATTATTATTATTATTGTTATTGTTATGACCTTTATTTGATCATGTCGCCTCAGAATGTTAAAAGCAGGTCATCTTTGACAAGGCTTGAGTTGGTGAAGAGCTAGTGATAAGACTGCATCATCTGCATAGGAATGGTTGTAGGGCTGTAGCAGTTTATGTAGATTTGTGCAGGTTGATTGGCAAAATTTAAATTTAATATACTTAAAATTTAAATCGACAAATCAAACTGTTCAAAAAAGACTCTATTTATTTATATATTTTATGAAAAGTGCTGCAGAAGTCCTTGACTAGTGAATAACAAAGTATTACTTTAATTCACAGAAAACAAACCAGCACTAACCTCAAATTGTGTTTGATTTAATTTTCCTTGTCAATCATTTACTGTAGTATCAGTCACAGTGGTAAGAAAAATATAAATAGTAATTTCTGGTAAAATTATAAACATAACTGTGTTTAACTAGTTTTAGCCTATTATCTAAAAAAATTAAAATTATAGTTTTCAGACTTGGAGCTTTGGTGAGGAGACAAAGTTTTTTGTTTTGTGATATTTTACATAAGAAGTTGAGTTAGTGATTTTTTTTTTATTTTTTTTTTTTGTTTTTTTCTTTTCTGGTAGAGCCCCAGCAGAAACAGAAGACAGATAATGTCACCACTATAATTTTGGTGTCCTGTATAAGACTTTTATTATTAGTAGTAGTAGCATTTAAGTTGCTCTGCTGATTAGTGAAGTCATTTTGATAATGTTATAGATTGTTTTTCTATCTATTTATTTTTTTATCAAAAGTGGTGAAATAGTCAGATGAATGGATAATGGTTATCATTAGTTGTGGATAAAGGAGACAATAGACAAGCTAGAGGTTTGTTAGATAGTTGGACTTACATTGATCAGATGTGTGGAATTCTCTCCATGAAGAATTGGACAGGACAGTGCATTTGCCAACAGACTGCTGATTCAGGAATGCTTTTCAGAGTGTTATCACACAGTGTTGATGCAAGTCAGACAAAACACAGAACAAGTATGCAGTGTGAGAGGTCACATATGTGAGGGGATGTTCAAGGACCGGTAACATAAATAAAATGGGGCATTAAAAGACAAATCAGTCTAAAAAGTCATGATATGCATTATATGCTATATATATATATATATGTCTTTGTAGTTAAAGGGCTACATCATGCAAAATCCCATTCACAATCATCAGCCTAGTGGTTTAACAGCAGAGTAAAGCTAAATATTCAACACCCTGCATATTCAAAGTTGATCAGTATTCTGCTTTAACTCATCTGACTCTATTTCTGCTGAATATTTTGCTCTGACTAGGAAGCACATTTTTGGAATGCTAATATGTACAACTTTACTGTGTGTGTGTGTGTCAGAGAGTCAGTTTGTGTGAGGGAGGGGGACGACAAAACAGGAGGCTCAGATAAGCCGACAGGCCTTCCAGACCTTGTTGTGAGATAGGTGTGTGTTGGGTGTTCATTTTCTTTCTGTGTTTCCTTCTCACGTCCTGTTTGTTTCTATAGAAACACGGGTACAAATTCAGGAGTCGGTACGAGGCAAAGATGTTTTTGTGATCCAGACAGTGTCCAAGTAAGACAGAATACAAACACACACTTGAAAGTTTTAACAGCACTTTTTTGAAGCATCTCGTTCATATCGCATTCTGTTAACACTGTCCTCCTCCATCTTTCCTCTCTATCCCTCACCTGTATCAGGGATGTGAACACCACCATAATGGAGATGCTGATCATGGTGTATGCATGCAGGACGTCCTGTGCCAGAAGCATCACAGGCGTCCTCCCCTACTTCCCCTACAGCAAGCAGTGTAAGATGAGGAAGAGAGGCTCCATCGTCTCCAAGCTTATCGCCTCTATGATGTGTAAAGCTGGTAAGTGGGAGAGGATTAGTTCACAGCTCAGAGCGGGAGCAGGGGAAGTAGAGGTGGGAAAAACGAGTCTTTGAACTGACTCGAACTCTAAAGTGAATGAATCATTTCGTTCATTTTACAGCGGGTTGCGGTGTAACCCTCTAGTGGGCGATATGAAAATGGCCGCGGTTCTCAGACACTATATAGTGAAGACAACATGGTTTGTTCAGCTGACAAATTATAATACACAAAATGACACAAGCAATTCAAACCATGTGAAAACCTAGGAAAGCAAATACACACCACAATAAAGTGACTTGTGTTCCTGCATCCTCCCTGATATTGTTGTTTAACAGCGCAGCAGTGACTTTGTAGCTGTCACATGACAAATGAACGAGAGACCGAACCGCGAACGAGTGAACTGCTGCTGCAGCCTGAGCTGTGAACGATGAACGGTGAACGAGAGCGAGTGAACGATGAACGAGAGCGAGTGAACGATGAACGAGAGCGAGTGAACGATGAACGAGAGCGAGTGAACGATGAACGAGAGCGAGTGAACGATGAACGAGAGCGAGTGAACGATGAACGAGAGCGAGTGAACGATGAACGAGAGCGAGTGAACTGCTGCCGCAGCCTGAGCGGTGACGGCTGGTAGAGGACGAGTGAAAGTTTAACTTATTTGGATTATTTGGATTTTGAGTTAGACTTTTAAAGCAATAAGTAACAAGTTCCCAAAAATATTTACATGGTGCATTTATTGTGTCCAAAATGCGACGTTATCAATATTATTATAATTATTGATGTTATTGTCTTTGTTATTTATAATGTTACATTTTATTATTTTATGGAAGAGAATAGCACAATTAACATGTTTATAATTTTCGAAAGTATTTATGTACAAACAAATTTACATTATTTACACAAAATCATTACACACATCTACAAGAATCAAAGACCACTAATTAATTATGATTCCATGAATAAATAATGTATGTTGGTCGTCAGGTGATAAATAAATGACCGTCAGATATCAGATATCGTTCATTTCCTTGTTTCTCAGTCCACAGTGACAAATGAACGAAAGAACGAATCCGTAATGATCCGTAAGAACGACTCATGAACGTACTGTAGTGCTGCTGACACAGAGCCTGGCTGTCACATGACAAAAGAACGAGGACCTGAGGACGGACTCACAGTTGAGTGAGTCGTGAACGAATCATTTCTGTTTCCTGTCCTGCTGACTGAGCTTATGGAGCTGCTGCCATGTGGCGAGAGAAGCTACAGCAATGAACTGGAAATGAACGAATCACTCACTGAGAGAATTAATCACTCCCAAGTCATAGAAAAGATTTGTTCATATTGAACGAGTCGTTCACGACCGAAACAACATTAAGGGGAAGTGGAAACTAATATGACAGTGTGCGTGTGTCCATGATTGTTGCTGGTGATAACATGTTGTTATCCTGTCTGCATTAACATTTTCCAACTCACCATGTTTTTGTGTAGGTCTCACCCACCTGATCACAATGGACCTCCATCAGAAGGAGATTCAGGGCTTCTTCAACATCCCAGTGGACAACCTGAGAGCCTCACCCTTCCTGCTGCAGTACATACAAGAAGAGGTAACAACACTGTACATTTGTTCTGTGAGCTGACATTTTTCTTCCTGCTGTATGTTTCTGGTCTCAGACTTGGAGTTTAAAGTGAAATGCTGATGGATTTATTATGGAAAAAGCTGTAGCTGTAGTTAAACTTTAGGTGACATTTGCTGTTCGGAGGAGGGCTTTACCGAACAGTCATCCAATCTGACCCTCATTTATTTCCCATGACCCTCCAGATCCCTGACTATAGAAATGCTGTGATTGTGGCCAAATCCCCATCTTCAGCCAAAAGGTACGTCCTCTTCTCTCACTGTGATAGTGAAGTCAGCTGCACCGCTGAACGGTTACTCCATTTACATTTTAGCCAACATGTTAATCATAAGCCTGTGTTGTCTCTTACACTCATGTCTTTGCCTGAGGAAGCTCAGGTCCAAAATTGCTTGTATTTAACAGGATTTGTTGCTGTGTACCACGATATCTGGTTTTGATACTATTGTAAGGAGGAGCCAAAGTCAGAGCCTGCTGGCAGAGAAATGAAAAAAATAACAGGCTGACATTCTCCTGATTTTGTGAATCATGGACAGACCGTCCCTAGTATGTCCACCTGCAGGACTGTGTGTCTGACACAGTGGTCTGTAGTACAGGTGCTCCACAGGGGACAGTTCTGTCTCCATTCCTCCACTCCTCTGTACACCTCAGACTTCAGGTACAACTCAGAGTCCTGCCATCTTCAGTAGTTCTCTGATGACTCTGCAGTTGTAGGATGTATTCAGGGTGGAGACGTCACCGATGGTCTAAACTATTTTCAACTTAACATCAGTAAAACAAACTCGACAGCACTGCACAAGAAGGCTCAGAGGATGTTCTTTCTGAGGAGACTCGGGTCCTTCAGCGTCTGCAGCACCATGCTGTAGATATTCTATGTTCTCCTCCCAAACCTTGGACAACCCCCCCCCACTGCACAGTGTGCTGCTGGACAGATCAACACCAGGTGCTCCACAGAGCCCCCCTCTGTAAGGTGGAGGGGAACTGATCACCAGATGAATGAATTACATCATATAGTTGTTGTCACTCCACCCTGGACTATTTTTTACATATTCCGTGTATATTGACTTGTCATATTTATGTTGGTGTAGATCTTTTTATTTTCTTGCTGTAACAAGGCAAAACAATTTCCCTCTGGGATTAATAAAGTTTTTTTTAGTTTTTACTTTGATGTATTTTTTTGTATGTGATGTGCTAGTTAACAACTGAAGGCTGCAGATGCAGCATAGTAAACTGTAATGAACAACTATAGTGTGGTTTGTGTCTGGGTGTACAGGGCTCAGTCATTCGCTGAACGGCTGCGTCTGGGTATAGCAGTGATCCACGGTGAAGCTCAGGACGCAGAGTCTGACCAGGTAGATGGCCGACACTCCCCACCCACCGTCAAGACCACTGGAGCCATTCACCCCAGCATGGAGATACCATGTAATACACACACTTTATGTTCCTTCACTAGAAAAAGTATTACATGTTGCTGTTAAGAGTTGAAACACAGCAAGTCTCACTATCTCTCCCTCCATGTGGCTTTTTTGTTTTTCTTTCCAGTGTTGATTCCCAAAGAGAAGCCTCCCATCACTGTGGTAGGAGATGTAGGAGGACGCATCGCCATCATAGTGGTGAGCAAACAGAGCTCTGTGTGTGTGTGTGTGTGTGTGTGTGTGTGTGTTTAATTAATTTTACTTCAATTAAATCAACTCAAGACAAAACAGAAAGCATCACCAACAGCAGAGGAGCTGATCGTTAAATGAAACAAAAGGAGAAAGATACTTACTGCATGTTTGTGCCACAGGATGACATCATCGACGATGTTGACAGTTTTGTGGCAGCAGCAGAGACACTAAAAGAAAGAGGAGCCTACAAGATTTTTGTCATGGCAACACACGGCATCCTCTCCTCTGACGCCCCCCGCTTCATAGAGGAGTCGGCTATTGATGAGGCGAGTTTGAACATAAGCATCCACAGTACTCTAGTGTCAGGTTTACGCGTCCCCCTCCCGCTCTTCACATTTCATGTCTCATTGTGTTTTTGTTTTTGTTGTCGTCTTTTTTCCCTCCTCAGGTCGTGGTGACCAACACGATTCCCCATGAGCTTCAGAAGCTTCAGTGCCCAAAGATCAAAACAGTCGACATCAGCATGATCCTGTCAGAGGCCATCCGCCGCATCCACAACGGAGAGTCCATGTCGTACCTGTTCCGCAATATAGGAGTGGATGACTGAACAACCTGTCTCCCTCTCACACACATGCCATTTGCCTTCTTAGACCTCTCCTCCAGAAATATTGATGAAAGTCAAATACTCATGCTCTACTTGTATCATAACCTATGATTATAAATGCTAACCTTTCCCTTTGAGTGCAGCTTAACAAGTTAGATGACTGAAAAAAAACACACACACACACACACACACACACACACACACACGAGTTAACATGATTGAAAACACTGTTCTGTGTCCTTTTTTTTTATTATTATTATTTTGTTCCTTAGTTCCATTTTCATCTCATCTACATTTTTTCTATGCGTCTCTGTAGAAATTAGTGTTGATGTTAAATCTGTGAGAATATACTTGTTGGCACCGAATGTCAGTTTCTGATATTAAAAGTAAAGGAGATTGTACTGCTGGAGAGCCAGTGCCTTCCACAGGACGTACTCACATACACACAGACCTTTGTTGCTCTGCTGCACAACTGTGTCTCCACTCATGTTACCAATTCAGAAAGGCCCTTGTAATCCAGGATTATGCAGGTTAATTAACAGTAGAGCATCAGAGTGGATGTTTAAATACAAAGCTGTGTGAGAATGTGCTACTAACAGGGTTCATTCAGACTCCAAACAGCTGGCCATATGTCTGTGTGGTTGCCATAGCACCCAGATGCTACTCTGGTTGAACTGGAAGTAAAACAGTAAATCTCTTCTCAGTCCAGTTAATTGGCCGCGACAAACTTTTCATGTCTGTACATCTGTGAAATATAAATTTATGAATCGTCCAGATAAATCTGTGCCATCATTTTTTTTTTTTTTTTTTTAAATTTTATTTTGTCTCATCATGTGATTTTTGTTTTTGCCACAAATGAGCAGTTTCCCCTCCAGGT
The DNA here is from genome assembly GCF_900324465.2 of Anabas testudineus. Taxonomy (NCBI): domain Eukaryota; kingdom Metazoa; phylum Chordata; class Actinopteri; order Anabantiformes; family Anabantidae; genus Anabas; species Anabas testudineus. Next base: position 3,952,169 of record NC_046617.1, on the reverse strand, counting down.
GGAGGGAACTCCCAGATCTGAACTTCCAAACAAAGGCAACATATTTTGACTCTCTGGTCAGAGGTGAATAGTTGTAAAATAATCATTGGTCCTCTCTTTATCATTTGATCATTTGGAAACGTTCTGAAACCTGAGTTTCACTATAACAATTCCAAACTGCAGAGCTAAGGCTGTAAAAGTAATTGAAACTTTCTGACATGTAAAACTTGAATGAAGCAGATCTTTGTCACTTTACCAGATGTGTTCCAAAAATGTTTTGTATTTATTTTCAGCAATAAAGATGACGTATGAATGATTTGTGGCGTGAGATTATTCTGCTGTTGTCATCATGTGTTACATCAGAAATAAATATATTGAGTCTGTCCCAGAAAAAGCCATGCAGCCTGAGCCATGACATTACCTCCACTGTGTGTGTGTGTGTTTTTATGGGGTCATGAGCAGATCCTGTCTTTCTCTAAACTTTATCCTTCCCATCACGTTGGTAAATGTTCATGTTCTTTTGTCTCATGTCATATATTGATGTCAAATCCAAATGTGTTCAGTCTAAACCTAGCTGGGCTGCACATACTGCGTCATGCTACCAGGACGATTTCAGCAGAATGAGCCAGGAAGGATATGAAGGGAGCATCTGTCTGTGGCCAACACATGTACAGAGAAACCACTTCCTTTAGGCAGTTGTCCTGCTTTTGTCTCTCCATTGCACCTGTTGTCACGGCCATTTGCACCAAATCAGTTGAAACTGATTCACAATCACTCGAGTATGATATATGATGTTCAGCCCTAAAAAGTGTTGGGGTGTCTGGTCCTATTTCAAATGTTTGAGTTCTGCCAATGAGAGATTTCCCATCAACTCCTGAAATAGTTGCTTAAGATATTTAACATTTAGCAAAAATAAATGCAATTTACAGTCACATTTTCTACTTTTCAACCCCATCAATGTTTTAACAGCTCCTCAGATGTATCTGTCGACCACTGGAGGGGGCCAGAGACCACTAAGTTGGGAACCGGGACTGGACTGAACCCATAGTTATTACATATACAACAGTACAGTCCTGCTTTCACACTGATGCGTCAGTATTAACATTATGTATATGCCATATCAGTACTACTACTACTACTACTACTGTCTCCTTAGTTAAGTATTACTCGAGATACTTAAACTGCACTATATTTACATTAGAGTGTGGTCTTCAAACATGTTTTTTCACCACTGCATGTAGCTGTCAAGCAGTCGATGCTGGATTCAGACCTCTTCCTTCATCTTCCTTGCGTCGGTACTGTACCTCCTCCTCCTCTGCTGCTCATGTCGGTGTGCTAGGGTAAGGTAGTAAAAATACAGGCACAGAAACATCAGCAAACACACACAAAGACAGCAAAGAGTCCATTAAGACTGAAATCAAGTCTGGCCCCTCTGTTTGTTCAGCATATTTTATGTTTATTCATTAATGCTGACAGACGGGTTTTTTTTGGTTCAAACAAACATGATGGCATCAACTGAAGAAGAGAACCAGGCAGAGAAGGAAATCTGTTTCAGAGCGGAGACGCACTCAAAGGTCAGCTTCTGTCAGATTGTCCTGCCCCCACCGTTTGCCTCCGCTCCATGCATGGCCATTCACCCAGCATAGCACACAACACACCTAATTCAGATTTCATCAGTCTATCTGAAGAAGTCAAGCCGAGGGTTAATTATTACAAAACAACTAAAACAGCGCCAGAATGTCATGGAAGTTTAATATCGGAGTATAACAACACAATGCAAATGCAAAAACTACCATGTTTCGTGAAGTGATTCTGTTTTAATTCCACCCCAGTTTTTCTCCCGATTCTTAAGAGTGTAACACATTGTGAGCACAAGAAAACACTTGATCTACAGTATGTAACACAGATCTGTCTCTACTAGCTCTAACTGGGTAGCTTCTATATATTTAAATATTCAAGTGTTTATAGACTGGTTACCAATAGTTACAGGACAGAATCTGCTAGTTGTCCAGTTCGTTTTCCACCCTGAGCATCAAAAATGGTCATCGCATCACCAAGGAGAAGAAACTACACTTGTAATCAAGTGTAATTGGGTCCGAACACCTCGATGATGCTGGCGTTAATATGTTTGGATAGGCGGCTCTCAACAATCTTATCCTTCACCCTTGAGCAAGGCACTAAACCCTATAACCTGCTGCAGCAGCGCTGCTCCGAGGCCACCAGGAGGAAAACAGCTTCGAGGAACAGCTCCCAGAATGCAAAGCACGGCGGGGAGCTGAATTCAACTGGGAGAGTTAACGGCGAAACACTGGAAAGCGTCGTGGGAACAAAAGAAAATAAAAAAGGCATCAATCTGTCAACGATGTGTAGCAACAGTTAAACGCTGTCGTCGGCCTGTAATCACTGGTAAACACTCTGTAAACACTGGTAACCCTCACTGAACGAGCAACAGCAGACATGGTAACAACAGTGATAGTCAGCTACAGCTAGCACACATCTAAAGGCTTAGTAAAGGCAAAAGCAGTATGTCAACTAAGTAAAAGTCCTAACAAGGCAAAGTGATCACTTCACGTGTTTCGATTTTCCACCCAAAGTGACCAGAAGTTGATTTGGTGATAAAACAGCAGTTGTACAGCTTGCATTGGTTTGACATAGAGATGAGACTGCGTTTAAAAGGAATACTGCTAAGTCTGCTAACGCTAACACTAAGAAGTGAGTTGCTTATGGCTGATTTTCATTCCTTTAACAATGCCGTGACTTGTGAACACGCTTCCTCCCCACGCGACCGTGATGTAAACAACAAATACTGTTCCGATTCAGCTGTATGTGAACCCACATACAGCTGGGAGTCTGGAGTCAGGGCCTTCCAGTTCAAACACCAGTTACATCAGGGCAGCGCACGTTTACAGGAAACAGAAACATCATCATATTCCTGTTGGTCATTAAATAACTCCTCAACAGTTTTTGATTGGAGCAGTACACAATCCTCTCTACCACGAGTCACTGAACATTGTTCTTTTACACACACATGTTCACTAACGGATCTTGTGTAAGTCACATAGCTTCAGTTCAGACCCTTGACGTGGTCTTTCCTTTACATGGGATGTGAGGCGTACTGCCAGGTCAACATTTTAAAACTAAAACGTCTGCAGCCACGCTAGCAGCTCTGTACAGAACCTGAGCACAGTCATGCTTTTTAGCTAAATGCTAATGTTAGCATGCGGCTATGCTCACAACAGTGATGTCAGCATGCTGATGGTTGGCAGGTTTAAAGTTTACCATGTCTGCCACGAGCATGCCAGCATCATCGAATTAGGACTAACAGAGTTGAGGTCTACAGGACAACTGAACATTTTACCTGCCGGTGGTAATACTGGAAGTGACTAGTCAGTGGATCACAAGTTTCTGGGCCTCATTGAGCACCATGAGCGGTGTACTAAACTTCCTGGAAATCACTGGAAGCACTGCTCAAAGACATCACGTGCGTAATACAATTTTATTCTCATCTGTTACCTAAGAGACAATACAATGTCTTCTTACTCCACTCAGACCTCAAACACACCGTGAGAGAAGCAGATCTCTACTGTTCCTCTGTATCTTACACGGGAACGGACTCTCCCTGTTGATTGGATTTAATGTGGTCCCATTTCTTTCTCTCAATTCAGCATTTTCAAGCTAAACAGAGCTCGCCAGCAAGCTGTACTACTTTGATTCATATATACACGAACTCATCTAAATGACCACGGAGAATGACAAACACTAGAGCAGCAAAATCCACAACTGGCCATACTCCAAACTTTATGCAGGTTACTTGTGTCGAACACCATCTTATTGAGCACCAGTTTGTTTTCCACATGAAAACATGAACCTTGTATTTGGAACAACAAACAGCCATCATCAAACACATCAATTAGAGTAGTAATATAGAACTGTATAAACGTACAGAGTCATTCCTCAACTGAAAACGTGTACATTCTGTTTGTGGGGAAAAGCTGGACAGGGGTTACTCCCCATGTCTACTGTCAAATGAAGACAAATTCTACACGAGCCAGTTGGAGAACTGTTACAGACCAGTAAGTGTCAAGTCAGGGACCCCAGCACTGGGAACTTTCTTTCTGCTGAGCATTTAAAACCTCTTGCAACTGATGTGATGTGACTGATAAAAGCAGTAAACACTTTGTTTAGGAAAAGAAAATGCATGTGGATGAACCTGGGTTCCTGTTCCGACCTTTACCGACCACACAATGACTTATTTAACCCATGACCATAACTCCACAAGCCGAAGTTCAGGCCTTCTACTCTTCTACTAATACAAGAGAGGTGTGTTTACATGCACACTGCTTTGTGAACAACACTGCAGCTGATCAAGATCAACTTAGACAATGATCCAGGTACATCAGCCAAAAAGGCACGACTAGCTAATGAAAAGATAATACTCATTGAAATAACAACAGATAACACATTTATCTTTAACTAAGACTTTTATATGATTATCTCATTTTATGCTTTATGTGGTTTGAATGTCCTGCTTTGAAATGGTACAAGTTCAAAAGATTAGATTCATATTACATGTAGAATTTATATTTAACTTTAATTTAAATAATAATAATCAGTCGAGCCTGAAGGGATACATTCAAATTGTTTCAGAGTAATCTAATGCTAGAAATTCAGTAGCATTTACATTTTAAAATAAGTTTGATTTTAAATGTCAATTTTACATATGTAGCTGCTAATAATACTCTCATTTTTTTTCAGCTTGCCATGTTTATTGATCAAGCGCTAGTGGATTTACTACATACTTAGTTGTGGTTAAAGTTTCACAATTAAGTATACAATTACATTTAACTGTTTTAATAAGTTAAAAATAGCTTCTATAGGCCCTAATAAGTTGATATTAGCTGAGGGGTAGCAGGAAACTGTGATAAATAAATGTGTGAGGTAAACTGCAAAATGACTTTTTTAATACACAAGTTGATTACAGTTGTTAATAACCAGATTTCATTAAGCATACTTGATTATATTTATGTAAAAGAGAGAAATACTTATTAGAATACCTGGCTCACAAAACCATGATCTGTATCTTTTCAGCTCTTTGGTTCCAACCAACTACGTAAAATTCAACCAGTGAGATTTTTTCTAGAGCAGCTCGAACTCTAAAAATGTTTGAACAACCTCGGACAAAATCAAACAAAACTAAATCGGATGTTTCCTACAACATGACTATCCTGAATAATGAGATGCCAGTGTGCATGTAAACTCACAGATATTGCAGTAACACCAACAAATACAAACCATTTAAGGCTCTAAAAGCACATATTAGACTATTCACACCCTGTTTGCCACTGATGGTAATAAAAAAGAAAAGAGATGAAATCTAAATGTGGACACTGAAAAAAACCACAGCAAGACATTGTCTTTCACTCAGTACACTGTCTTACTCTCGTCCATCATAACCACTACATTGCTTAAGCCATTTAAATGCTTTTAATGACATGTATAGAATATATACAAACAAAATGCTGCCACAGTTCAGACCCGATACGCACGCTTCTGCCTGATTCCTTCCATCGCTTGCAGAGACTGAGACAGGCTGAAAAAAAAGAAGAAGAAAAAAAAAGCTGGGGGAAGCTGCGGAAGCTTTGTAATTTCCCTGTTTGTGTCACTCGTCAGACATTTGTCGGTCATCTTGTTTCATAGTTTTCATACTGTGGTGGCTATTTCCTTTTTCCGAAACTGGCTTTTGTCATGTTTTGTCATTACTACCAGGTTTCCCCAAATGAAATAATGCTGAGTCTTTAAACTGAGGTGGCCACTTCTACTTGTGATTTTTGATTCAGATGATCAAAGTCAAAAGAAAACATTGTCCTCTTCATCAGAATCCAGTCCGGTCCCAAAAATGAAAAGAGATGGATCAGCAACCACCTAGTTCAAAGGTTGGACAATAATCAAATGACATTTGTCCTTTCTTGTATAATTCTGTTTAATTTTTTCCTCTGTCACTCAATAAAAGCACTTTGTGACGAGCCTGTTTATTAAAAGCGTGTGTTTTTTTGTTTTTTTTTTAAAGAAATCTCAATCAGTAATTGAATCCTGGTAAGATACTGTTAATGAGAAGAGGTGAAGCCAAAACAGAGCATCCATAAATAAAGTACAAGTTGCTGTATGTAGTTCCCGTGTTGATTGCCAAGCTGATTGCGAGGAAGACACACAAGGATTTTGGGTATTACAAGAGGTGCATTCTGGGATTGGTTATTGACTGACGGAGCTCTGAGCTGCTGGCAGATGTCAGATGAGAGACTGCTTCTTTCCTCTTTGTGTGTCGCACACGTCTTCCTCTCTCTTACATATTTCCCCACTACCTGTCCGTGCAGTAAATGGTTGATTGGAATGAAACACAGCCTGGCCAGAATGAAGGCAGAGCTCCTCCTTTTCCAGTCACGTCACAGACAGGAGGTAGGAAGTAGCAGCAGTCTAGGAGGGCTTGGGGGTCTTTAAAGCATCCACCTTGGTCTCCAAGTCTGTAATCTGTAAAAAGGACAACACAGTGAAGACATTTTTCTTTTCAGTTTTAAATGAGTGAGCATAGCGTACATTATGATCACAGCATATTTCTGGATTCTGGATTGGAACATAAACATACACTCTCGTATATAACAGAAGAGTAAGAGGCTGTGACAATCACACCGGCCAATCACAATTCACTGCAGTAATTTTTATGTTCTTATAAATGTTAAGCTTGTGCACAGTCTCAAATTTGAATACAGCAGCTCAAATATACTGCCAGGAGCAGATGGCATCTCTTTTTAAGTTCACTCTTTTGGACATACTGGCCATTATTTTTCTACTTGTTTCCCATTTTATTTGTCATCATAATGATTCATTAAATAACCATTTAACATTTAATACCAATGTTGTGTTGTTGATTAAAGCCACATGTATGTACACACACTTGTAATTTAACCTGCTGAGCTCCAGGCAACACTTTAGCCAGACTTTTCATAAAGAAGATACCTGACACAAGACAGAGACATGAATGAACAGTCCTAAGTAGGTTATTAGTAAAAAAGAGAACAGAAGAATGTTTAATTTACTTACAGTTTTCTATTTAACTGTTTCCACTTTATTGGTTATTTATAACACATTTAAAAAATTTTTTTTAATGTGTAAAAATAAAAGGGCCAAGGATGGAGCCTAGGGGAAAACCATTTCAATTCAAATTTGATTTAGAGCAGTCTAATCTAGTATACCTGATCAAGCAGAATTAAGTAGCTGTAATAGGGGCCTTTGAGTATTCTTGTGAAATACCACTATGAGCAGATGAAAAAAGAAAAATAGCAGAATGATAAATAGAGTATTTTACTTTTTCCTGGAGGTTGTCTGTTTCCTCTTTGTGTGTTGCCTCAGTTTCTTCTTGTACTTGACGCTGAGCTGTCTCCTTCTTCAAGTACTCGATTTCCCTACACACACACACACACACACACGCGCGCGTTAGTTTGGATGCTATTTACACCTTCCTATCAAGTTTTGCTACATATCTCCTTTCTTACTTTTGCTGGTACTCTTTAATCAGTCTCTTGGCTTTGCTGTATTTCCTCTCTAGGGTTTGGTACTGAGCCTGGGTTTCCTTGAGGTGTTCATCCACTGCCTGAAAACATACACACACGCACATACACCCTCAGTCAATGTAAACAACTAGTTTCTGGGAGGTTACAAGCTTGTTGGGGAAAGGAGCTGCTAAATAATGACAGATTAAACACTTCTTCCATTCTGCCTCCTTGTTTTTAATGTTTCCTGACAACCTTACCTTACACAAAGACTGTGCCTCCATCCAGTAGCCCTCCAGTTTCTCCATCCTCTCTTTACTGTCCCGGATGTTTTGCTCTAACTGAGCACGCTCCATCCGCCAACGCAACTTATCCTGCTCAGCATGAGCCAGCTGGAGGTAAGGGGGTCAGTGTGGGAAGGAGGAGGTGGTATGTGGGAGGTAGAGCCAGAGTTAAATCATCATTCAGCCAACAAAAGAAATTATGTTATGCTAGTGTACATTCTTTGCTGCAGTAGAACCTAGATGATTCAATGCATTTCAATTCTGCATATGAAGACAAGACTGACAAGACTGTTGTATGGTCTCACCTTTCTCTTTAGCAGCTGGATCTCTGCCTGGGTTACTGCATGTTTAATCTGGAGCTATGGACAGAGACAGTAATATAAAAACAAACATGGTGGTGGCAGCATCATGCTATGGTGGCATATTTCACTGGCATGTACCTTGAAGGACAACCTGCTCCAAAGAGACAGCATACTTGACATGGAATATTTTAGGTTTTGCTTTTTAATTATATAACAAAAACTAATACATTTGCAAAAACAAATTGTTTTCACTCGTCATTATAGGTTATTAAGTGTAAATTTTTTTCCATTTGCAATTAAATCTATAGCGACTGTACCTCCTTGAATTTATGGGCCAGCTTCTCAGGGTCCAGCTCCACAGGGGACAACATGTCCTGGTTCTCTGCCAGGTCAAAAACCTCAATAGAATTTGGAAACACTGGACTCATCTCCTCCTCCTCATCTGTTGCATATTCACCAGTCTGCAGATAAACAGATATAGAGGGGATTTAAATACTAGCTACAGCTTACAACCAGTTAGCTTATTTTAGCACAAACAATATTTACTGATACCAAATTAACAAGTTATTCCCAGCTCCAGTATTTTGTGTCATAATTAGGAGAAGTATGTGTCACATTAAACTGTATAGATGGCAGTAAGCCTGGAACTGACCACACAAGTATAAAATTACAAACTAAGTGAAAGAAACACACTCTTGGTGGAAGTCTCACAGTTCAGACTCAACCCTCTGAAATCTAATGCAGACAGCTCTCTGTGACCATCTTCCACTACAAGGATTCACACAATCAATACCAATCTGCTAATCATTTGTCTTCCCCTCCTCTTCTACAATAAAAAGTTAATTAGTTTCACATTAACTTGCGTCTATCAGACTGACAGCAACTTTAATGCTGACAAAAAAATCCATTGGTCAAAATTTAGCACCGCACTTAATATACCACTCTTTGATGTAATGACCACATAATTTCTTCTTCTTAATCTACCACTAACAGCTTTCTGACTCTATTTATTATTAGGCTTCATCAAGCCAGAGCACACACCACTGTCTACATTAATATCTGCTGAACAAATGAGATAAGATTGTGAGAAAATCTGCGGCTGACTGTCTGTTTGGCTCCTCCGGCCTGCCAGAGAGAATCATTGTGAGTGACAACAGAGCACACTGCTGCACCGTTGTTGGTCGATAATTTTAATCTCTCTCCACTGCCATGGTGCAATGCTGAATTACTGAAGCATCGCTGTAAATACATAGTAAATTATAATAGACTCTGAAGTATTTGTAATTTTTAAATAATAAATAACAAAAATAATAATAAAAAAACCCAAAACTGTTCAGTTAAATTTTCTATAAGATTAACCTAATTCTTTTAATTTACTATCTTAGTTTGTTGCCTAAAAACAGCCCTGGTGATGAGGAATTACACCTTTCAGTCAGTCATTGGTTTAATTTAACTCTACAGCCTCATTATTTTGTAATTACAGGGAGAATTTACATTTAGCTCATCAACCCCAGTATTTTGGAGATTTAGCCACCGCAATAATTAAAACCATTTTTCTTGTTAATGAAACACACTAGTAATTTAAATAGTTAATGTTGTGCTGAGCTGCATGTTACTGTCTCTGACCACAAGGTGGAGAAGCTAGACAGAGTCTGTAATTACAAGCCAAACTATGGTAAACACACAGAGGACATTTTGTCACACACATGCACACACAGACTACGCACATTGTCACAATTTTGTCTCATTTGTTCATCTTGCTCTTATTTTTCCGTGCAGCTGCAGTTGATGTGGGAAAAAGCTGCTGCAGTTTGACACCTTCAGTCCCTGTCATTGTTATACAGTATATGTGTGTGTACTGTACCTCTTCATCCTCATCCATATACTGTTTATATCTCTGCTCCATCATCTCTCTCTGCCATCTCTCCTGCTCCAGAGTCTGCTGGATCAGCTGAGCCACCTCACTCTGCTCCCCCGGCTTCTCCCGCCCAATCACAAACCTGAAAAATATTGACATACAAATAATAAACCTGAACACATTTTAAACCTATTAGTCAACCTAAAGAACTGAAAGCACACAGTCAGAAACCTGAGAAATTCAAATGAAACAGCAACTGCAAACCTGAATACATGTCACACGCACAAACCAACATAACAGGTAAATTAAAATCACACACTGCAAACCGATAACACAAAACGCATCTGTCACAAACCTCAGAATTTCAGCACATACCAACCAAAAGCCTGAAAAATAAGTAATTTATATCACAAATCTGCACAAGGTATGTGTAAATTTAGTGAAGCAAAAATCAGGATATGCACCAAAAAAGTGTTTGTATGAAGAACAGTGTGTATGTGTGAGTGTGTATGTGTGCGACAGACCTGACAGTGCCGCTGGTGTTGCGGAGGACAGAGGCAGCAAAGCTTTGAGTGACACCGACCAGGCTGGTCCCATCAACCTCCACTATTAGATCATTCACCTGGATCCTTCGAACACGAACACAAAAAAGGGTGGAAATAACAGAAATGAACAAAGCTTCGTTTGACTAAACTTTAAACATGTTTACTTTCTATCATCTATTTATGTAGACAAAAGTAGGAGACACTCTGTACTGAGATCTGCAATAAAGGTTTGCCAGCACAAGAACAGTCCCTAAGGGCAGTTTCAAATCTTGAAGTACTGTATGTTTAGCACGTATTACACTTGGTTTGG